>NC_040907.2:139352711-139662341 GCF_004126475.2 Phyllostomus discolor
ATTTTAGAGACATAGAAAAGGAGAGAGAAAGCAAGCAGACATCAATTTTTGTTCTACTTATTTAGCATTCATTGATTATTTATTATATGTATGCTGGCTGGAGATCAAACCCAAAACCTTGGTGTATTAGGATGCCACTCTTACTGAGTAGTGCTGGTTTTCCTCCAGTCATACAAGAATCAAAGATGAGAGGATTTTTTTCAAATCTAGGTTCAGTCTACAAAATAAATAAACAAAAAGAGTCAATATTTCTTTGACTTGTTTTCTCACCATTTAGTTTATAATATCTCAGAAGGATTAGGTCATTGGGATTCTGAAACCCAGGACTGGAGTACTCTCTATAGGTATCATAATTCAAGATGTGGATATATAGCAAATATAGTCTCTTTTTCACTGTCTTTTTCCTTGTATTGAAACATTTTTTATGAGGAGCTTTCCTGAGCCTACAGACTTTTCTAATGGCTTTATAACCCCTCAGCATCACACTTATTCCAGTCAACACAAATAGATTTCTGTCAAAAGTGATCATCTTTACGGAAGTTGCAAGAGTAATGCTTCCTCTGGGCAAAACAAATCAAATGGTTCAAACTTGTCTTGTTGGATGGTAGCTTCAGTCTCCATTTAGATTCTTTAAACTTTAAGTTTGAAATAAATCAATAACTTTCTTCTTTATCATCTGCAAAGATACTTGGTAAACAGATTGCAGAGTTTTAGTTTCTTAGAGTTATACACTTAATTTCAACTTCTGTTTTTTTTTCTATTTTTTATGCCAGACTCCAGTTCTTTTATTACTTAATTATATTGATGAGGCTGTTTTAACCATCAACAGAATTCCACAGAATAAATCCTGTTATTCTCAAGGATAATTTCTGCATGACCAGTTGATATTTAAAATGTTTTAATGAGAATATGTTAATAAAAGAATGTATGTCCAAAAGTTTACTTCCAGTTTTAAAACTCTCTGAGTTTATTTTATTTTTCTTATTTAACAACAACAAAATAAAAACCCTTAAGCATTGATAAAACATCTTTTATAAAATCTGTAACTTAAAAACATCTACATATATTTCCAATATTAAGTTGAGCAGCAGTAGCATTTCACATTGACATTAAAGGAAACACACAGCACTTTGTGTGATGCCTGTTGCATGGCAATCATTCCAAAATAGACACCATTTATAAAGTCAGTGGCACATAAGGATGTGCTCTGACAGCATGATGGAAAGAAGGCAGCTGGGAAGGAAGAACTCAGCAGAATCTGAATCCAACATTTGATTCAAAGGACACTTCTACATTTTGTACATATTAATTCTTTTTTCAGCACACAAATGCAGTGGTAGGGAGTAAATAAGGAGAGATGAGTTATTCCACCCAATTAATTCTATTCTCCTAATTTAAATAAATCTGTTAGACAAGACAGTTGACAATGTGATCTCTAGAAAATCCAGTGCATTGTTGTCAGATGAATGAATATAAAACATACATTTCTCAACCAGTTTGGCAACATCACAGATTAGGGGAATGGAACATAAGTGAAAAACTGCTGAATTTTAAACATAGTTCAAGTAATGACAGATGAAAAATAAACCCAAGAAATCAAAATCTGTACCCTGTTCTACTTAAGTGGCATTATCAGGGTAGGTAAATACAATAAGATTATAACAATGTGTGTAAAATGGAGGAACCTTTTTAATTTTATGCTTGTATTTGGGAAAAATATATATTAATGTCCAGTAAAAGGCATTATTCATAGTGTTCGTGAATTAGAAGATATTTTCTTTCATTAAGTGAATTTTATATTGGTACAAAGTATTCTTTTTTGCATTAGGTATGCATCCTATAACATAATGCTTGATAATCTCCAGAAAATGCAATTACGAACTTCATAGAGCATCCAACCTGGCTGTCAAAATGTGTCCCGGTTCCAGTTGAGATTTCTTCTAGCACTGATAGAAGCAAATCATTTGTGAGACAACATAACAGCAGAACACTCTGTGACAGTCAGAAGGACAGTACTTTGTGTGCAGTCTTGGCTCTTTGGGGAAATCCATGGGCATCTTTATATTTAACTCAAACGAATACCAGATAAAAGTAAAATTAAAATTTGAGAGTAATAGCAGATGAAAACATCTGATAAGCAAACTATGACATCTTCAATAAGCATAGAGGAAACTAAAATACTTTAAAAATAAAAACAGAACAATTCAGTGTGTTAGAACTTGGCAGACAAGGTAAACACAAGGAGAAAAATGCCCAAGCCACGCAGATGAATGCATAAAATGCAGTTCGTGGTGAAGGTATTGTTATTTTACTTACTTACTTAAAAAGTGATGACTATTGACTGCAACTCCAGAGATGCCCTAAAAGGGTTGGTTACCCAACAGAATAATCTGGGCAAATATTTTAGGCAGTGACATCATTGTAATGAGTAATTGAAGAAACAATACTCGTTATTGAAGAAATGATGCTTTAATTAAAATTCTTACCTGTGGTATATTAGGAAGTTACAGAGACCTTTCTTATGACTAAAGCATTCATTTTAACAAGGGCATATCACTCCTATAATGGAAGAAAATGCTTCTTGAGAGGCAGAAAAGCATACATTTTTATGCATAAAGTACAGATAAACATATGTACATAAATAGATATACAATACATCTATAATAATACAATTTCATGGAGGTGCAATTAGGAAAAAAACATCTAAAAAAGCCTCTTTAGGGGAGTTATAATGAAAAGTGTTTGAGTTAACAATGGAATAGAATATCACAAAATAAAAGTACTAGATTTAAATCCATAAAACAATAGACGATGTATATACAACACTTGTTTTCAAACTGAACTGTAAATAGATTTCTTTAAAGCATTCTAGAGACAAAATTAAAGGAAAACAATAGAATAATAACATAATAACAAAATCCAGAAATAAACCATTGCTGATGTGATTGTTCATTTAATTTTCATCTAAAAAAGGAAGATGTGTTACTTTAAATAATAAATGATAAATTTTAATTTTCAATCTATTTTTTCATTCAAATAATAAGTTTTTAATTTCTACATGTGATACAGTGATTAGGGTAGGAGTGATATGTAAATGCATAATGAAAATAGCTTCATGTGAAAATTTTGCAGAAAATACAATGCAAAGAATAAACATTGTATAGATATAAGCAAACCAGCCTGCCCTTAAGTTGGTCTTAATTTCATGGAGCTATTAAAATAAGTAAAAAGGACTTTGCTAAAGTAATGTGCAATGAGTGTCAGGAGCATAGGGATGACGCTTCCCATGTACTCAGATGCCAAGAGGGGTGACACTCGGGCTGAAGAACAATCAGGTTGGGCAGCTGGAGGAGGATTTCCTGATAGGATAAAACCAACATGAGATAGCAACAGTTAGTTTAGCAAAATACACTTAAATTTAGGATCTGGTGCATGTTTGTGTATAGAAAAAAGACGAGACTACAGATGTTTGATAAGTAAAAGTAAGTGAGGGAATAGAATATAATTCTAGTAAATGACCTTACACCATCACACAAAATGGTGTGATACACACCACACCCACAGTTCAGAATTCTTAAATGCAAAGCAATAGTGGAAAAAATATGACAATCATGAAATGAGTCCTCCCAGATTGATTTCTCTCTCCTCTTTCAACAGTATAGGGAATATTTGAGAAAGAAAAAAATCAGAATCACTATATGAGAACATTAATGAGCATAAAACATTTTTGTTTGTTGTGTGAATATGAAACTGACAACTCTTTTCCTAAAAAATTGAAGTCCTATACTCTGATTGTTGTCCACCATGATATGCTTGTGTATGTACAAAATTTAGTACAGAACTACATGGCTTCTTCCTCGGGCTACTATTTAATCACTTGGAGTTAATTTATACTCTATTATTAAGAGAACTCTAGGCTATGTTGTAACCACTTAAACTGGCTTGCTTAATTTGACACTCTCAGTTCACTTTGAATGAAATATTGCTCAACTCTAGGAAGATACTTTATTTCCATTTTCTTACTGTCTATTTTTTATAGATTCTCTTTATTTTCATTTCTGTCTGAACATCACACTTCTCATACATTGTACATTTTTTATGATATATCTTATCAGATATATATCATATATATTATCATTATATAATAAGTAGATGAACTGTAACTTTTAGGCCTAACATTTAATTACACAACACATATATATATACATAATTAAAGAAAGTGGCTTGTGCCTAGTGCAAGAGAGGTCAGAGGTTAGATGAAAAGAAGATGCTTCCCAGAAAGAAGATGAGATAAGTAGGTTTTGAAGGATTTAAAAACCAAAGACTATGAGGAAGGAAGGAAGCATGGTGCATTTCAAGGACAGTGAGGGTGGTAGACTATCTATAGTTTCCAATTTTTGGCTGTCCCACACTGTGAGAGGCTGCTACTGACCACCTAATGATATCAGCCTTGATCATATAAGATTTGTCTTGACCAATGAAGTGGGAGCATAGGTGATATGTTCCACTGCCAAGCAGAAGCATTTAGAGCTATGGCTCACATGAGCAGCCTGAGTCATGTGAGCAGCCTGTTTCCATAGATGCTGCTTCTTCAGCCTCCATCCTGGAGTAAAGCTGATGAAGAGTAGAGCCTCAGGGCATTCACAACAGACACTGCATGGGCGAAAAGTAAACATCAGTGATGGTGAACCCCTGAGATTTTGGAGTTGTCTGAAAGCTGACTGATGCAATAAATAAACTATTTCAACTAAAACACAGACTTTGTGTCAGAGACTTTGTCATGGCAAATCAGTGCATAAAGATAGGTTAGAGCAAGGTCACATAGAGCCTTGGATATTAGGATAAAATGTAATTTATTGTGTAACGAGGAGTAATTGCTTTGGCTATTGGTAGGTTCAAAAAACATTCATTAAGGCACCTACTATTTAATAAAAGGAAGTCTTTAATTGAACACTTATTTGGCAAATATTCATTGTATACTTTTGAAGAGTTGACATTCAAGTCAGCTCCAAGTAGTACATGATTCTTGTCCTCAAATCTTGGAAGTGTAGTGTAGGAGACATGTGGGTAAGCAAGTAATTGCATCACATTATAGAGCTAAGTAAGCAAGAGAATGATGCAGTCTCAGTGGATGCACAGCTGTCTTGCCTTGGGAAAGTCAAAAAAGGCATCCCACAGAGGTACCTAAGCCCTTAAGTACAGTTTACTTGAGATTTGCTCTACTCTAGAGTGGAAAGAATTTTAAAACACTAAAAAAAATACATAGCTTTGGAGAAAAATATGGGCAGCTGTCAAACACTTTTTGTGGGAAAAAAATATTTACTGATTTCACTGATTAGTAGAATGTATCCCTTTCTTATTTAGAAGGATAGCTTGCTGTAGTTATGACAAGTAAGGAAATGTTTAGTGTGAAATAATTTTTATACCCCTTTCATCTCTCACTATAATGATTTTAAGAGGCTCATAATCTGTAATTAGGTCCATATCACTTGCATTTTTTCCTAGTGAAATTACTTTATTTTTTAAAGATTTTATTTATTCTTTTTTTAAAGATCTTATTATTTTTTATTGTTTTTATTTTTAGAGATAGGGGAAAGGAGGGAGAAAGAGAGGAAGAAAAACATTAATGTATGATTGCCTCTCCCACACCCCCCCAGGGATGCAGACTAGGTACCTGGCCAGCAGCCCAGGCATGTGCCCTGACAGGGAATGGAACTGGTGACCCTTTGGTTCTCAAGCCTCTGCTCAATCAATCCACTGAGCCACACCAGCCAGGGTTATTTTTATTATTTTTTTTAGAGAGAGGGAAAGTGGAGGAGAAAGAGAGGAAGAGAAACATCAATGTGTGGTTGCCTCTCAGGTGCCCCCTACAGAGGACCTGGCCTGCAACCCAAGCTTGTGCTCAGACAGGGAACTGAATTGGGGACCTTCTGGTTCACAGCTCTGTGCCCAATCCACTGAGCTGCACCATGCAGGGCATGTTTCTTGGTGAAATGACTTTAAATGCAACTGGAATTTATCCACTCTTCTCTTCTACTTTCAAATGGAATACATTTTTTATTTTCCAATAATATAGCTGATGTTTTTTAGTCCAGACATTGCAATCATTTATCAGTATGGCAATATCTATTAAATCATCAGATGTACTTTTTCAGAGAAATTTCTCTAGTATCTAATACTGGCTAAATTCATGTTTCAGTGGCCTTAAATCTTCATCATTATTGTTTGTAGTAACTGAAGCGATCTATCCTTTCTTTCATTTATGCTCTGGTCATGTAACCGTTTTTTTATTTTTATTTGTTACACTGAAAACACCATGTGAATGGTGTTTTAATTAATGATCTTTCACAAATAGGTTTAATTAATGACCTTTCACAAATGAATTAGTTGTAATAAATTCAGAAACCAAAATTCTGAAAAAGCCTCGACAACAACAAAATTAGTTAAACCTAATAGATCCACTATGACAGGTTAAACATGATCATAAGGAAAATAAGATGTGCAAATAAGCCAAATAAAAGTACTATTTGTTCTACCAAAAATATTTTTAAGGTACTTTAGGACAAAATACAGTTTTTTTAAGTTTTTAAGTAGATATTACCTTAACAATAATAAACATATATTTTTATTGATTATTTCATATGGCCAGACATGCTGCTAAATGTGTTCAGTCTTTATAGGGATAGTGAGATAAATACTCATTATCATCATTTTACAGATGAAAGATAGAGGCTTAGAGTGATGGACTTACCAAAAGTGAATAGTTAGTAAGGGAAATATCTAGGCTTTTAAACTGGAGAGAGTTTATATGTAGATTTTCTAGATCATTAAGGATTAAATATTTGAGAGTTCTAATATTTAATAAAATACTATTTAGTCTGGTTATGTTTTTAGTGGTTTGAGCTCAAGTGCAGCTGTTACCATCCAGCCTGTAAGTCTACTTGCCATTGTTCAATAATGAATATGAAGCATTTACGTGGAGAGAGGAAAAACTTACCAAAATCTTGAGTCACTAAATTGCTTTTCTGCTTTTACACTGATAATCACAGCCCTGGAAATAGTTCAGCTTCTTTAAAGAAATAAAGTTCTTAGATAAATAGAAAAGTATTTCCATTAGTAATGTCTTTAACAATGCATTGCCCAACTTCTCCTCCGACCTTTCTGCTCAACAACTTTTATGGCTGCCACTTCAAGGTGAGAAAAGAATGCACACAGCCTCTCAAATTGCTGTAAAGGCAAGAAGAAAGTAGAGTGAGGCTCCTTTCCAGTCAGCTTCATACTGCCTAGTCTAGTGCTACATGGTAGTTCACACCTTTACTAATAGACATATTTTCTTCTTGTTTTCAGAGTACTTAGCATATGCCTGGTTGTTGTGAGAATAAACAGAGATGATTTTATATCTACATAATTAATCTGAAGGGGCATGAATGTAAAATACTTTAAAGTGGAATTAATCATTAAAAATGTACAGGGAATCTACCCAGAGATGTGTCTATGGAAGGGGTGCAGATTTGAGGTGTTATCCCAATGTATACCACCATGCAGGCAACTTTTAGATCTTTATAAAATTTGTAGCCCCCTGGGTAGGCATCCCAGTAATGGGCTTCCACTTTTATTGATAGGAAAGTGTGTACTATAGACCCCTTGGAAAAGAAGAGGAAAACATGATTAATATATATAATTTATATGAAATATAACTCCTTGCTTCCTTTTAAGATGATATGCTATAAAATGGTGTTCTGATTGTATACTATAATTTACATAAATAAAAACTGGTTACAATTAAAATAAAAATAGAAAAAAATCAAAAATAAAAAAATATGATCAACAAATATTTATTAAATCTTGTTCAATAAGCCCTGGCTGTTGTGGCTCAGTAGATTGAATGCTGGCCTGCAAACCAAAGGGTCACTGCTTCAATTCCAGTCAGGGCACATGCCTGGGTTGTGGGCCAGGTCCCCAGTGGGAGGCACGTGAGAGGCAACTACACACTGATGCTTCTCTCCTCTTTCTCCCTCCCTCCCCTTTTCTAAAATTTAAATAAGTAAAATCTTTTTAAAAATCTTGTTCAATAAATTCCCTTACGCATGATCTGATTTCTTTCTTAATTATTTAATTCGCTTTAATGTACTCCTAATGTTGATTTTAATGATTAAGGTTTTCCAGAAGTCTTTTTTAGCAAATATTCACAGTTTTGTCCAGTGAGGTCTTTCCTTGACTGCAGACTATCAGCCAATTCCCCAGCAATATGCATTCACAAATTAGTAGCTGCAAATCAGGCCCCATAGTAAGTTATATATTATAAAATGTGTTAACCATGGACAGATGATTATAAAGTTGCAGCTATTACTGTTTATTGCTTTGATGTAGTACAAGGGAAGAAGATATGTGTGATTTTTCTTATTAACAATCTTAATTAACTTTTAATTGATTTCTAGGAAGATAAATGGTTTCATTATAGCATCACACACTGAGCTCCTTGGCTCAATGCAAACTTCTTGACAGTACTGCTGATAATAAGGGATTTTGTGTCTGGCCATCTTGTCTGATATATACATACTCATCTATAATAGTGAAGAAATGAAACTAGCTTGTTTAGCCAGTTCCTGTCACTTAACTTACCTGACCCAATTTATGCTCCTTAATTTAGAGATACAAAAAGAAGGAAATATCCTTGCATTTTACAAATATTCTGGTTTATTTGTCTCTATTAGATGCATTCCTGAGTTACCTTAAAATGTTTACAGTATTTTCCAACAAAATATTCAAAATATTATAGTTTTTTATTCCATGAGTATCAAATATAGTTCTATTTGTGGAAGCTAGACATTCAGTGAATTAGTTGTGCTAAATCAGATCAAAATGTATGTTTGTAGGTGTGTATATGTGCACTTGACTTTGAACATGCTGTTACATTTCAGCTGACTTAAACAAAATTATGAAACTCTATTGATGAAAATACCCCATGTAACACTTATTTCCAGTTCATATTTTGAATATCTGTTTGAATAGTTTCTCTCAACAAATCACCCCACTATGAAATAGAGATAGTTGTACATTTGAAAAAAAATAATATATGAAGAGGTATGGGACATATTCTGAAAAGACTTATGGTAAACTAAAAGTAATAAAAGGAAACATTCATCAATTGCACAATATATAAATTAATCATTAATGTTAATCACTAAATGTTAGAAATTTTGTAGAAGAGGTGAAATTTGGGTTGGAATTTAAAGAATGGATGAATGATTACAAATTCCAAGATAAATAAGGAGTCATCATAGTGAGGTCTGATAAAAATGTCAAAAAGTGTGTGCTGAGTCCTAGGGAAAGGTAGAAAAGGGGAGTAAATAGTATGAAATGCTGAATATGTAGAGTAGAAGTAAATCATACATAAGAGTTTGGATTTGGGCTTCTTTCTATAGGTTGCCCAGTATGTTGAAAGGAGGCAGCATTTCTAAACTTACCATTTCTAAATCTGGTGCATAAAGTATTCCCCTTGAGAACTTCATCTTATTCATTAAAATATTATTGGCACTTGAGGAGTTTTGAAGTAATGAAGCATTTTAAAAAGTATATTCCTAGTTTCTAAGCTTTATTTATTTGAACATAACCTCCCATTCTCTCTCCATGTCCCCTCACTTTTTCCCCTTAAAAAACACAGTAGCATCATAAGGGACATTAACTAACATTCCTCAAAATGTAGCTCAAGGAAAACTCACACCCATAGTTACTTTACCAGAGCCATGACCAAAACCAAACACTTAATTCTCTTTCTACTGCTTTTTCTATTAAGTTATTTTTAAAAACAATCTTTTAGTAGTCCTGCTGAGAACCTATATTTTTTCTGATTATAATTTCGTAACCATTTATTAGTTTACTAATGACCCTTTTAAGGACCCAACATGGCTGAGAGTAGCACCGTTGGTTCTATGAACATAAGGCAGTAATTTCGGAGTGCTATGTCATGGAAAACAAGAAGTGCAAGGTGGAAATAGTGTGTGAAAATGATCCCAACATTGTTTACTGAATTATAGCAGTATTTAACAAATATGTCCCTCAAAAAGTTAGTACGTAGGAGTTCTAACATAGGAGTTAGTACATTCTGTCAAACAGCAGTGAAAGGGTTTATGATTAAATTCATTTGAAAACTGTGGTGAAAACACCCTAGAGTTTGAAGACATCAATAACTAATATTCTATACATTACTCAGGTTCAAAACCAATTCAGAGATATATACAGGATTCTGGCAGATGGGTGACAGTGATATTAACAGGCTTAGTATGAGAGCCAGATGGGTTGGATAATGCTGCATCTCACAATTTCACTCACCCACACAACTCTTCCCATATGGGTAAGACTGAAATTGTTCATCTCGCCCATAGAGGAAGAGCACTTATAGCTAAACAAACACACAGTGATAACATTCTTATACACAGTTAGATTTTAAATGAGGCCGTGTGTTACCCAATTCCTTCTACCAAAGCCACCATTTCTGTGAGTTTGGCAGCATAGACAGGGAAGTCTTGCTAAACTGTTCTTCCCCTTGGCATGATGAAGGATAGAAGAAGAAGTTCTGGTTCAATAATTGTAAATAAAGAGGATTTTAAAATGTAACACTGCTCTGAGATAATGTGCACTGGGAAGTTTCCAAGGGCAAATATAGTTAATGCACCAGTTTGGGAAATACCCATATGATGCAAGCACTACATGATAGGTGGTTTATTCTAAAATTACAGCTTTGTATGTCAGTCACTCATTGGAGTAACTTTCCTAACAGTCCTCCAGCCCACCAATTTACAAACATGAATTTCTGTAGTCAAATGTGAGGTCTTTCCTAATTCATCTTTTACTAATATATTTACCACATTGTAGTGTTCTAGTATTAGTTCTATAATGAGTCCTATTCGCTTTTTTTTATACTTTATACTGTGGAATAAAAAAACTTCATTGCAACTAGGTTATAGAGAATTATATAATAGCTATAGTTTATTTTATGTTATACTTGATGATCTGTGTTGTGTTTGAAAATTTCATCTCTGACATGTATAATAGTAGGGAAAGAGATTATAAATTACAATTCTACTTCACATTTTTTTAAAGTTGAGATATCTGAGATATAGAGAGTTAATTACATTAAAGTTAATTACACCAAAGTTAATTACATTAACATATGTACACTAGAAACACTGAAAATAATCAGCACCTCTATAATGTTGCAATCTCTTTTTATACAATATGGTTATTCACTATCTTAACCTGCATAGTCCTATTTTGTCTGTCATTCCACAAAATATTGAAAGTACACAGACATTTATTGTTATCATATCCTTGTTTTGACCATGACAAAATACCACCATGTACTTTAAAAAATGACATTTTTCAACATAAACTAGTAATCAGTAGTTATGCTAAAATAATCAGAGTTCCAGAAACAATTTGAATAATTCCAAAATGTTTGCTTTGAGATTCTTAATTAAAATTACATAGAATGATAAAGCAAGAAATATTAACCAAAATAAAACCAAACAATAGATATATAATGAATAAAATAATTTTAAGAATTCTATAGCAGCCCTGACTGGCATGGCTCAGTTGGTTGAGCATTATCCTGCTAAGTGAAAGGTCACCAGTTCAATTCCCAGTCCAGGCATATGCCTGAGTTGCAGATTTGGTCCCATTGGGGTGCATGCAAGAGGCAATCAATGTTCCTCTCACACGTCAGTGTTTCTTTCCATCTCTTTCCCCTTCCCTCCTTCTCTGTCTAAAAATAAATAAAAATCTTTCAAAAATAAAGAATTCTGTAGCAGTAATAATACATTCATTTATATGTTAATATTATATGTTTATGTATTTAAGTATTAAATGCGTGCCTACTATGTGCTATGCACTATAGTAGGCATTGAGCAATCAGTGAAAAAAAGAAAACACATAAATCCCAGACCATATTATTTAAGGCTTACATTGTAAAAAGGGAGATCAGTATTAAACAAATAATTACACAAAAATATTAATATATAATTTAAATTATTAAAAGCAATAAAAATGGCAGGTATATAGAACTATTGACCTATATAAGAGGAGGTTGTAATTTCCACTTCAGGAGTCAGAGAGAACTGCTTTGAGGAAGTGATGTTAAATTGACACTTGAAAGATGAGTGGGTATTAGACTGGTGAATAACAGCAGAGCCCTACAGGCAGAGAGGCATTTGGAGAAGTTTGGAGGTTGGAGAGGTTTGCAATATTCTGGAACATAGTCAAAGCAATATTTAATGTGGAACCTCTTAACTATGTTAAGGCTTTGAATACTGCCCAAGGCAGTGGAAATCATTGATAGAAGTTAAGCAGAGGACAGGTATCATTACTTTCTCTTTTATAAAAGATCTCTCTGAAAAGAAATAACTGAAAGAAATAATTAAGAAGTAATTTAGCAATCGGATCCACAGTGGATGGTGGCTGGGACCAGTATGGTTAGGCTTGAGAAATTTTACATAGGTGGAAGCATATTATGCATAAAAGGGGATTTTTCTGCAAATGCCATTATATCTTGGATGTATATATATATATTACACCATATATCCCACAGCTTGTATCTGAGGTTCATATGTAGTATGAGATGACATGAAAGAGGAGAGATTCAAAAGTGTGAGAGGGACTTGACCCACTATTATTGGCTTTGGAAATGGAGGGAATGTGCCATGAACCAAGGAATGTGACTGACCTCTAGAAGCTGGGAATGGTCCTCACGTGACAACCAGAAGAGAGAGAGGGATATCCATCAGACAACCTCAAGGAAGTACATTACATCAACAAACTGAATGAGACAAAGGAAAGTGATCTTTCTCTATAGCCTTCAGAAAGAAACAAAGCCCTGCCTACACCTTGATTTTAGCCCGGTGAGACCTATGTTGAACTTCTGTTGTACAGAACTATAAAATAATAGACTTGTGTTATGTAAGCTGATAAATTTGTGGCAATTTGTTAGAGCTGTGATAAAACTAACACAGACATATCTGATGTATCTTCTTGGAAACATGTTAAGCAGCTAGACATATATATGACCATATATACAACACCCCTGAGATACACACACACACACATACACACGTCAAATTAAAGTGTTCTATCATAATAAATCTTGCAATACATGGCTGAATTAAAACATAACTCAAGCCTTCGCTGATGTGGTTCAGTTGGTTAGGCATTGTCCTGCAGAGTGAAAGGTTACCAGTTTGATTCCTGGTCAGGTTGCATATCTAGGTTGGGTGCCCAGCAAGGCAGTCAATAGATGTTTCTCTCCCACTCTTTCTCCCTCCCTTTCCCTCTCTATGAAAATAAATAAATAAAATCTAAAAAAGTAACCTGAGCAAGAATAATTTTTATTGTTGTTCAGTTACAATTGTCCCACCTTTTCCCCCATTGCTCTCCCCTACCCAATCCTGCACTGCCCCCACCCAGCTCCCACAGTCAAACCCCACCCCGTTGTCCACACCCCAGAGTCCTCTATTCATGTTCCTTGACTTGCCCCTTCCCCTGCTTTCTATCCTCCTCCCCCATCACCCCTTTAGTCACTGTCAGTTTGTTCTTTATTTTCATGTCTCTGATTCTATTTTGCTAGCTTGTTTGTTTTGTTGATTAGGTTCCACTCATAGGTGAGATCAGATGGTATTTGTCTTTCACCATCTGGCTTATCTCACTTAGTATAATGCTCTTCAGGCCCATCCATGCTGTTGCAAAAGGTAGGAGTTCCTTCTTTCTTTCTGCTGCATAGGAATCCACTGTGTAAACGTACCAAGTTTTTTTTGATCCACTCATTTACTGATGGGCACTTTGGCTGTTTCAAACACTTGGCTATTGTAAATAATGCTTCTATGAACATTGGTTTGCATAGGTTCTTTTGAATTGGTGATTCAAAATTCTTAGAGCATAATCCCAGCAGTGAGATCACTGGATTAAAATGCAGTTCTATCTTTAGTTTTTTGAGGAAATTCCATACTGTTTTCCACAGTGGCTACACTAGTCTGCTTTCCCACCAACAGTGCACTAGGATTCCCTTCTCCCTACAAACTTCCCAACAGTTGTTGTTTGTTGTTTTATTGAAGAAGGTCATTCTGACCAATGTGAAGTGGTATCTCATTGTAGTTTTAATTTGCAACTCCCTAATGGCTAGTGATTTTTTTTCATGTGTCTCTATACGTCCTCTTTGGAGAAGTGTCTGTTTAGGTCCTTTACCTATTTTTTTAATTGCATTGTTTGTCTTCCTGGTGTGTAGTCATGTGAGTTCTTTATATATTTTGGAGATTAAACCCTTGTCTGAGGTATAATTGTCAAATATGTTTTCCCATATGGCTGGTTCTCTTTTCGTTTTGTTGATGTTTTCTTTAGCAGTGCAGAAGCTTTTAAACTTGGTATAGTCCCATTTGTTTATTCTTTCCTTTATATGCTTTGCTGTGGGAAATATCTGAAATTTTCCTGCCTATGTTCTCCTCTAAAACTTTCATGGTGTCATGACTTATATTTAAGCCTTTTATCCATCTTGAATTTATTTTGGTGGATGGTGTTAAGTTGGTGGCCTAATTTCATTTTTTTGCATGTACTTGTCCAGATATCCCAACACTATTTATTGAAGAGGTTATTTTCACTCCATGTTATGCTCCTGCCACTTTTGTCAAATACTAATTGACCATATTGACATGGTTTTATTTATGGACTCTCTGTTCTGTCCATTGGTCTATGTGTCTGTTCTTCTGCTTGTACCAGACTATTTTGATTACAGTGCCCTTGTAATATACTTTGGTATCAGGTATTGTAATCCTTCCTACTTAGTTCTTCTTTCTCAAAATTGCTGAAGCTCCTTGAGGTAGTTAATGGTTCCATATAAGTTTCTGAAATGTTTGTTCTACATCTGTGAAATATGTCATTGATATTTAGATAGGGATTGTGTTGAATCTGTGGATTGCTTTGGGTAGTATGAACATTTTAATGATATTAATTCTTCCAATAAATGAACATGGTATACACTTCCACTTATTTGTGTCTTCCTTAATTTCTTTCTTCAATGTTCTGTAGTTTTCTGGGTACGGGTATTTTACCTACTTGGTTAAGTTTATTCCTAAATATTTCATTTTCCTTGTTACTATAGTAAATGGGATTTTTTCCCTAATTTCTTTATCTGATATTTCAGTGTTGTGCAAAAATGCCTTTGATGTCTGAATGTTGACTTTGTATTCAGCAGTTTTCCCAAATTCGTTTATTAGGTCTAGTAGTTTTTTGGGTGGAGTCTATAGGGTTTTCTAAGTACACTATTATTTAAATTACTGATTACATAAGTGATTGATTTTTGTGACCTTAAGAATTCCCACAGGCAGAGAAAGTTACTGGAATTTTCAAGAGTAATGATATGATGAAATAAGACCTATTTATATTACTGGAATATATATATTTTTCTAGTTATTTAGGCTGTGATTTTAAACAAAATGATAACATTCTGTGTGTGTGTGTGTGTGTGTGTGTGTGTGTGTTTTGAGGGGAAGAGTGTTGTGGGTATTAAGTGATTATTGTGTCCTTGGCTCATAATGCAGCCAAGTACCTTATCTTCCTTAGCAACATTTTGAGGCATAACTATATAACCTTTTATGGCTGCTTAAATTTCCTCCAGTTTCTCTGAAGAAAAATAATATAGAGCTATTTAACACAAAATGCACAGTATTGTATAGAGGTCATAATTTATATCACAATTGAGGTTTAGTGAGATCTCATAACACTCCATGAGAAGAATGTTCACTCAAATTTTCCACATTTTATTTTACGTAAAGTGATTGATATATCTTAAAATTTCCAGTTACTATATTATTATTATTATATCAACAATTCTCAATTATCACTTGGGGATTTTATTGTGATATTAAAGAAGAGCCTATTGTAGATGCCTCATCATTACCATACTTTTACTGTCACTTGAGTTTTGGAGAAGATGTAATTTTAAATTTTACTTTCCTCAATTTCACAAATATTTATTAAGTAGTTTAACATATGAAGCATTGTACTAAAAAATAGGTCACTGAGATATTCATTTCTTGTGTAATGCTAAGCAAGACAAATAAATTCCTTAAGTCACAGATTTCTCATTAGTAAAATTGAACCAATTCTATTTATCCATATGAAGATTGTGAGGATTAAATGATGTTATATAAATATATATAGACACACATATATAAAATTCCTGAACATACATATGAACATTAATATAAAAAGTGCTTGAATTAAAAAAAATCTATAGAATCTTAAGTTGTCAATAGATTATTTTAGAATTTGAAATCTATTAAAGAAATGATAATAATAAAATATTCAGTATTTTTGTAATGAGAGTTTTCTGTAACAATATTGCTATTGCTAATGATATTATCAATTTATTTTATGCTCATTTTGAATGAAGAATATTAATTAAACTATGCTATATTTCTTTCCATGTTCTAGGCTTTTGCATTACATCATCATTATCTTTTTAATATTCTCTTTAGAGAAAAAGAGTATCCAATTAGAAACACACCATGATTCATTGAATATTCTCTTTCAGAAGGGAAACATAACAAAATGTTGGAAAAGGCTTAATAAAATGTACTATATGAATTTCTTTGTTTTTAATTTCATTTAGGCAACTGACCCTGATGCTGGAATAAATGGCCAAGTGTACTACAGTTTGGGCAACTTCAATAATCTTTTTCGAATCACATCCAATGGGAGTATTTACACAACAGTGAAGCTTAACAGGGAAGTCAGGGACTACTATGAACTTGTTGTTGTGGCAACTGATGGAGCAGTACACCCTCGTCATTCAACGCTAACACTGGCCATCAAAGTTTTGGACATTGATGATAATAGTCCTGTGTTCACCAATTCTACATATACTGTTGTTGTTGAAGAGAATCTGCCTGCTGGGACCTCCTTCCTTCAAATAGAGGTGTGTGGAAGAAGCATACATTTCATTAATTCCACATAATGAGATTAGCTATTAGGATAGGACTGACAGATTTAAGAAATCAAAAAAATAAAACACCAAGTAAAATTAATATAAGTATCTCTCAAATACTACATTTTTAAAACTCTAATAACTCTACTTTTAGGGATATACCAAAAATTAAAGGGTGAAAGGTTGCATTTGTAAAAATTAAATAACACATCTAAATAATTTTAATATTAAAAAATAATACTCCATATTTATAGTAACAATGGACAATACAATAGTCTATAAAAAGTCAGTAATTCCCACTTTTACTTCGAAAATGCTCAATATTAATATTTTTATGTTTATTCTGTCACATTTATCTTTGTGCTCAGGTGTATCAAGTATCAAGTATCAAATGTATACATATGTAAACATGCATATATACATATATATGTATACATACACCCATGTAAAAAGTTCTTCTATATTTTACAAAAATAGGGCATTGCTATATACCCACTATTTTGTTTTTCATTGTTCTGTTTTTTTCAATGAGTAACTGACATTCTTCTACAGCTCTAACTCTTTTTTTTCATTAGTGTCTCCATACCCAAGCCTCCTTTTTCGTTTCTCAATTGTGTTGTTAGCAGAAACTCTTCGTATTCTGATTCAGGAGTTTAAGATGGACCAGAAATTTTCATTTTAAGCAACTACCCCTTTAATTCTGGCACAGGTGATATATGAAGTATATTTTGGGAAAAAAAATTTTCAAGCCCTTCCTTGACCTGCAATCCAGAACATAAATTTTGTTAGCATGGATTTAAAAAGCTTATATCTCTTGCATAATTAAACTAGATAAATATTTAGACTATAAACATTAATACATATGAAAAATGTGACATAAGCTAGCAAGGGAGAGGGCCATTATTTCTTTATTTATTCTTCTATTCATCTCATTTATTCATTCATCAACAAGCATATTTTTTCAATGTTTGTTTCATGTCAACTCCTATACTAGACTTTCAGGATTCAAACATGAAAAGGATACATTTTCTGCCTTCATGGAGTTTTTGGTCTGGTGTAGCAAATGGAGAAGTAAACTCGTGATTAAACTAGAGGTTCACAATAGGAGGGGCCTAGGAGATCACAGGTGGGGCTCTTAACCTAATCTTTAGATCAAGGAGAATGTTTCCCAGAGAAAGTTGCTTTCTATAGGGTGACCTAAAGAGTAAGAGTCATTCAAGCAAAGAGGAAGAAAGACTTTTTGTGGTGTTTTTTTATTATTTTATTTTGTTCAAGTACAATTGTCTGCATTTACCCCCCACCACTCTTCCTTCACCCAAGCCATCCCCACCTCCCTCCCATGCTTCCATTCCCCCTTGGTTTTGTCCACGTGTCCTTTATAGTTGTTCCTGAAATCCCTTCACCCTTTCTCCCCCATTATCCCCGCCCACCTCCTCTCTGGTTACTGTCAGTTTGTTCTTAATTTCAATGTCTCTGGTTATATTTTGCTTGCTTGTTTGTTCTATTTATTAGGTTCCATTTAAAGGTGAGATCATAAGGTATTTGCCCCTCCCTGCCTGGCTTATTTCACTTAGCATAATGTCTCTAGTTCCATCCATGCTGTCACAAAGGGTAGGAGCTCCTTCTTTCTTTCTGCTGAGTAGTAAGGAAGAAAGACTTTCTAAGGCAGTGCAAAGAACTTGCTCAAAATGCTGGAAGAGAGGAGAGAATTAGGGACTAAAAGGCTGGAAAATGTGTTGTCGATCTTTTTTACCATGTTAAAGAGAATGGAAATGATCTAAAATGGAATGGAAAAACAAGAAGAATTTTAGGCAGGAGAATAATAAAACCTGTGTGTTAACATTCTTTTTCATTATGATGTTGGTAACCGGTTAAAGGGACCCAAGACTAGACATTGACATAGGAGATACTGCATGAGTGCTGCACAATCCAACCACCTCTCATCTTCCTAATGCCATTCTTGTTCCATCCATTTCCTCTCCCAGGGTTGCCTTTGCCAGTCTGTGCTACTGAATGAAATAGTCATTCCACAAAAGCTTCTTAAAAACCTATCCTTTCGGCTGAAAGATATCAGTCCAAATCCTAAATACTTTTAAGTAATATATCAGTTTTTCCCTTTGATTTGGATATTTATGTCTTATTTCTTTGAGACAGTAACCTGGAAGGCAGAAACTATGTCTTGATTCATCTTGTTCATCTCTGTAGCACCTCACAATAATAACTATTCAATAAAAATTTGGTAAATGAAAGGAGTTATAATAAAGTGATCTCTACAAATGTATTATAAGATACTTGTAAGATGAAATTATTATTTACATTTTTGTTTCCTTATAGTGCTTTAATAATCTATTATGTTTATGGAAATCACTCAACATATTTATTTTTATTTAAAATAGTATTTTTCTTTTTTTTCATTGTTCAAAGGTTTTATTATGTAAAAGCACTCACAGGAGTTTAAGAAGAAAGAAAAAATGTTTGCTAAAATGATGGCAAAATGAAATAAAAATATGCCAACATATACATACAGTTGCTTTTTATGCAGCTATTCTAAAATAAGTCTAAAATGCTCTTTATGTGAAATGTTGCTCCAACAATAAGCCATTATTAGTGATCATTCTCATACCTAACACTTTTATTGATTAAACTCAATATACCTTGAAGCTGACAAGTTTGATTATACTCATGCTCTACACCAGGGGTCAGAAAACCATAGCTAAATCTGGCATGCTGTCTGTTTTTCTAAATTACTTTTTATTGTATTTGTTCTGTTACCATTTATAACCCCATACCCTCTTGCACTTCTGCCCACCCCCCTCCCAAATTTCTGTTGTTTTTAGTCATTCAGTTTGTAGTACTTTGTTACGGCTGCCCTAGGAAACCAACACCAGCCTGACACCCAGTGCAGTTTAATGTTCTGCTTCAGAGTGAGCATCCCTGAAAAGGGAAAGAGGTGCTGAGCATAAGCAGCCACCCTCAAACACTTCCTTTCCACAGTTTTCAATGCAAGGTGGAGCAGAGACCAAAGACTAGGAGGAAGCATCTCTTTGACTAGTTAAGGAGGCAGAACTGATTTGGGGTGTTCTGAGTCCCCCAAGTCCATTCATATACTATAGTGTCCTTCCATTTGTGAGTCCTGAATTTTCCTGACCCACTGATATAAGATTGTTTCTTCTGCTTACTTCCCCATCTACTCGCCACCTTTCTTTTTATCTGTTATTTAAAAATAAACCCTCTGTGAAGAGATAATTTGGTTTCAGTAGCAGGATAACTCAGAGCAATCGATGTTTTGTCCTCATTGGTGCTTTATTCCGATTATCCTTCTCATCATCAAATAATGTAAGGAAGCCAGAATGGTGCTTGAAATCAGAGAATCTCTAAGATACTAACAGCTTTATTAGTAGAACTTAGTTTGATTTCAACTAAACATTTAACTCATATAAACCCATAATCTGATTCTTAAAACAAAAAGAATACACTATAGATGAATTTTCAAAATCATGCATCTGCTCTACCTACTCAAACCATCTCTACCAGCATCCAATATGTATGTTTCTGTATTCTTCTTTTATTTTTATGTTCTTTTTTATTGTTGTTCAAGTACAGTTGTCTCCATTTTCCCACCCTCACTTTCCCCCACCTCCCAACCTCAATCCTTCTCCCACCTTTGGCTTTGCCCATGGGTCCTTTATACATGTTCCTTGATGACCCTTCCCGAGGTTCTACAATCAGCATGAAATAATGACCATTTATGACCATATGTATTTCTTTACTGTGGTATGATTCTTTTACTTAGTAGTTTTTCAGATAAAGTAAATTTAGCAAGAAGACCAACAAAACAAAACCCCATGTCACTAGCTATATTTCTCTCTCTCTCTCCTCCCTCTCTAGCAAATTACTTTAACAAAAGTGCTTTTCTCTGAAATATGACTTTCAGTCATCATTAAACATCTG
This sequence comes from Phyllostomus discolor, assembly GCF_004126475.2. Classification (NCBI taxonomy): domain Eukaryota; kingdom Metazoa; phylum Chordata; class Mammalia; order Chiroptera; family Phyllostomidae; genus Phyllostomus; species Phyllostomus discolor. The sequence continues at coordinate 139,373,632 of NC_040907.2, forward strand.
CTGTCATAAGCACTGACACATGACATTCATCTGTCTTTCATTCCTCTTGTGTGGTAATGCCACTGATATAAGTATTCTTTTGCTTAACTTGTTGCAGGCCACAGATGTTGACCTTGGAGCAAACGTGTCTTATCGAATAAGAAGCCCAGAAGTGAAACATATTTTTGCACTACACCCATTTACAGGAGAACTCTCCCTTTTAAGGAGTTTGGACTATGAGTCATTTCCACCCCAAGAAGCAAGCATCACTTTTCTAGTGGAGGCCTTTGATATTTATGGGACAATGCCACCTGGTATTGCAACTGTCACAGTGATAGTAAAGGTAAGGGATACAGATCACCTCTGGTTGCCTACTTTGCATTCTCTACATGTAGCTTCTGTTTTTCTTACTATGACTATAGTATTTAATGTAACAAGTTGTAATAAAACAGTGGTACCAGACACAGAACACAGATTTTTAAATGTGAAATATTTATGAGGACTTGAGAAATAACTATATCATTTAACAATAAATGATAAATGTGAAAGAAACACTAAAAATTAATTCAAACACTGTGGCTGCCTGGGCCTGCCTTTAGCTCTGTGATTTCAACCAAATACTAATATCTCCAAACTGTACTTTACTCCAAATTCCACAACAGCAGAGATAATAACTTTGCCTGAATCCTTCAAATAAAAATATTTAAAAAATTAGATGACTCAATGATTGTGTTCTAAGCCTCAAAAATAATTTAGTTTAGTTTAGTTTGGAAGCCAAAATTCTAGAATGAAATAAACTTTGGGATCACATGAAATTGCATTATGTTATGGTTCAGTCATTTCAAGTTCTATAATCTTGGGGGCTTTCTTGATCTCTCCAGGTCTGTTATCTCACTCATTAAAATACCCTGTACCATACCATTTTATTTGTCAAATCTTCTTGTCCAATGACTTCCACAGGAAGTTATTCCTGATCTATTGTACATTTAAACCAAATCTTATTCAATATTTAATTGTAGATATTTTCAACACCACTTCTCTCAAGTGATATAAGCATAAATATATTTACAGACTATTTCCCCAAATGTAGATTGACACTTGCTTTCCTTTCTTCTGAGCACTCAGGTGAGATTATCACAGAGAGCTTTAAAATCCTATTGTGTACTATCATACCTTTTTGTTTTCAAGAGAAATGGAATAGAGTTCTCATTTTTCCACATATATAGATTTTCCGTAAGCTTACAAATTTCCTGCTATTGGTCTGTTTACTTGCAGTACTGACAAGCTGCTTTGCTGATAACATAATTTCATGGTATTTGCTAAGAGATATTTCTACTCAAAACAGTCACCACAGGGAAAGCATCTTGAAGATTTCTCTTTGAAAATGAGAAGAAATATAATTTCTTTTATAAAGAAGAATAAAAGAAATATCAACTATTCTAGTTCATCAAACTCAGCTAAAATTGGACTAATCATAGGGAAATTGGAGTAATATTTGGAAGTGAAAATATTTTCACAATAGAAAGAAAATAGAATTATATGACAATACCTGCCAAGAGCTTTCTTGATGTCCCACTGATGTCCCAAAACAAAATCAATAATGATAAGAAAATAATATGTTTTATTGAAAAAAAAATGTATAGAACATTGATAAAAACAAAGCCTGTTTCATTGTACATTTATTGAATATCTAGAATAGTTGAATCAGTGATGGTAGAAAATTAGATCATATGAATGAATCTCTGGAAAACAAATATAAAACTCTAAACAATTTAAAACATAAAATTCAGAGAAAAATCTGATGTTACACACTGAGTTCTAATGTACAACAGAAAATGCACAGAAATAAAGGTCTGTTTTCTATAGTAAGTCAAAAGCTGAATACAAGCCAGAAAAAGTGAAATATATTAATAGATAGACAATACTTAACAACAATAAAAGGAGTGTAAAGGACTTGCTCAAGATAAAAAGGATAACTTAAGCCATTTTGCTGATTACAATTTTAGACAGAATGCCTAAAGAGGAGCAGTAAGAAGAGTGAGGGAAACACTCCCCTGGAAGAAGGAGACAAGTGCATCCTTGTTTTGTTTGTCTGGCATAATGGGTATAGGTGTGGGAGTGGGCAGAACTAGGTGGAGGGATCTGAAATGGAAAACTACCCATAATGGCCAAGGTTGTTGGGACATACAATGAGCTTTGAAGATGGTGCTAGCACTTTCATCTTTCAAAGGGGTTTCCTCCTCTAGGTGGAAAGAAATCTTCCCATGCCCATAGAATATTGAGAATAGGTTTTTCTAGCTTTTCTAGATAGGAACTCAATGTTTGGTATCAAGGTGCCATTTACCAAACCATGGACACCCAGTAGTTGCTGATATGCCACTGGTGCTCCATGGTGACAGGACTGGCACAGTCTTAGTTTTGACTGGGTCACAAGGGCTACAGTATGAGACACTAGGAGGTAGTCCAGGACTCACACAAATAAGAGACTTTGGACATGTCAAGATGTACATCATATTTCCTTCCCTTCTTCTGGAAGCAAGAGATTGAGTTAAAGATGATTTCAATGAACCAGCTAGTGAGATTATATTCTAATAGAGTGATCATTATTTTTTACAACTTGGAGTTGATTTTTCCGTTGGAGTTGGTTGAACTGGAGATAAACTTTTTGGGGGGTATAGTCTTTAAATGTTTCTCTCTATTCTGCTCTGCACTGTTATATTATTGTTTAGTGTTTTTTCTAATGTGTTCATCAGAAGGGTTAAAAATGTGAATACATCAGGGAGGGCATCATGGGCTGAGTCACATAGCTTCTTAAAGTATCTGCACATTCTGCTATTCTAGAGTTTTACAACCAAGATGTGGCATATTACCTCTGAATAACCAAAGCAGAGGACGCAAATAAAAATGTATATGCTCAGAGATTTTACCTTTTCATCCTTTGGTGATTATCACAGTTTCCCCTGCATGCCAAGGCAAATGGCATGCAGGCTGGCTACTGCCACGAGTTTCCAAAGTTGAGCTGCCTCCTAATAGGGACAACAGAGGCTGACAAGCCTTGTTGATGCTAGTTACTGCTGACCACTGCCGTTATTTCTCAGTCCCACCATTGCTGTAGCTGATATCTTTACCCTGGTGAATTGGCTGCTGGATTTGGGAGGAGCACTTGATATACTGGAATCTTCAATAATTCTCTATAAAACTTTAATTCATGAAAGTCATGCAATATTCCAAGCAGTAGTAGTTTGTGCCTTTAATATCTCAGTGTCTTCAGGGTCTCTGTGGATATATTTCATAGAGCATCAGCTCGACGATATGGTAATGGGTGTTTCAGATACAAAGAATTTCAGTAGACAATGGATTTGAGAAACACTAGGCTATACATAAGTGAACAGATCTCTATATTGTAGACCTTCATATAGGAGCTTTCATATGCTAATGCACATTGTGAATCTCAAGAAAATAAAATGTAATTTCCCACAATTGATCAAGGGACTCTTTTTGTTTGTAAAGCTTCTGATAAGATAATTTTTCAAAGAATTGAATTTGGAAAATAAAACATTATGTTTTAGTGAAAATAAGTATTTATAGGCTTGAATAGACTGTTTTAAGAATAGGAATACAACCACAACAACTGCCTTTTTACAAAAAAAAAAGCTTTATAGACAATCATAAAAATTCTCTTCAGGGAAATACAATATTCAGAAGCTCACTAGATTGCCAGTTAAAAGTATGGTAACTAGCTGGAAGAAATTTTTAAATGTAAAATATTATTGGAAAGAGATATTTTAAAAGTTATACATGGATTTTTTAAATGAAAATCCTACTCATCTTACATATAATTTTCTGATGACTTTACCAGTTCTCTTTCTCCTTGCCTGCACAGACCCCCAGAGTTAAATAATAGCTCTATCCTTTAGTGCTGGATGAGCAATTTAATCTCTCTAAGCTTCCAGGGTTCTTTTTTGTTTGTGAAATAGGAATAATAGTAATATTAATAGCTAACATATTTTTGCAAAAATAATTGAGATGATAAACTTAAGACACCTAACATATGCCTGATAATGCCTGATAACCCACCAAGTAAAAATCAACCATACGCAGTGTGCGCACACGTGTCTCTGTTAGTGCACCTCTGAGAAAGTCTAAAATAGAGTGTTATTGTTTGAATCTGCTCATTGGTTTGAGCTCAGATATGCATTTATTGTCCTAATCGGCCAAAATATCATGGCTTAGAAAAATTATAAAAATGTTTCAACTCCTTTTCTTCCACATTACCGTTGTAACACAGGGAAACTAGAAGGGAATGGAATTACGTATTAAATAACTGGGTTTATCAATGTTGCACAGTGTTATCCTCCTCTGATTTAACTGTCAATTTGGGAAGACAATTTCATGTGGCAGAATTCATGAGTGATGGAACAGTTGCTCAGATATCAGAAATGCATCCTGTGTTAAATTAATTAAACTTCTTGCAATACACTCTCATCATATCCTTGTACTTGCACATCTATCACACTTGACATTATTTATTTAATTTTTGCTTCCCACACTAAACTGTAACCTCACTACCAGCAGGCAGTATGCCTTTCTTGGTGGTAATCATATCTCCACCACCAAAAGTGCTACCTAATGCCCAGAGTGGGAGCCCCATCAATATTTGTGATACTGAGAGCCATACTGTACATTTTCCATTTGTAACAAAGCATAACTTTGATTATTCTACATAGATATACTGCCCCAAAGAACTCAAAATAGCTTAAACTCAGAAATAAAAGCAATACTAAAACAAATTTACACAACTAAAAAAAAAAGCTTCCAGGATAAGTTTTGATTTTAAAAAAAAGTTGATATAAATATATGATTTGTGTTTGAGACTCATGCAAAACAGAAAAAAAAAGGTTTGTTTGTCTGGATATGGTCCTTGACCCTATGTGCAAAACCATAAGAAAGAGAGAAGTCAGAAAAGACAAGGAGAAAAGCCAAGAGGGGAATAAAACAGCAGAAGGGAGATAGTTATATGAGACCTAACAAATAGAGGGTCTGATAGTGGGAAACAGAACTGGTAACAAGCAACAGAGAAATCAGCTTTGTAGTCTGCCAAGGAAGACTAGGCATCAGCCCCATAAGCATTAAGGGATTTTTGGAAAGCAGGGCAGCCAAACAGTTCTATGTGTGTAATGCTAGCACTAGACAGTATTATGGTAGTAACAGAAGTTGTTTTGTGTGACAGTTTAAGATTGAGGCTGGCATTCTCTATATTTCTATTATTTTAAAAAAGATGATCAGAATATAACCCATTATTTCTTTTGTATTAGGAAAAGTCTTTTATTCAGAACAATTTTTACCCATGATTTAAGAGAATTATTTTTAAAAATTGCTACCTCTTTCTCTTTATGTTTTATGAAGAACCTGCCATTAATTTCTAATCTTACCTGCAAACTTCTATTTTCTTGGTAGGCTCATAAAAAAAGGTTCCTTAAATATACTTGCTGATATGCCAAAACAGAAATCAGTTTTATGATTACTTTAGCCTCTAGTTTAGAATAATAAATAAATGAAACATTTTTTTCCCTCTTAGCTAGCTGTACCTTTAGGTGTGGTTGTACATGGGATGAAACTGTAAGTTTACTAGTACAACATTTTTTTAAAGAGCATCATGATGTTCTAGTTGAGAACTTGGTAACATTCAGGATAGGCTTTAGAATCAAGAAAACTAGTTACTGTTCAGACCGACAACCACAGAACCACTAAAACTATAACAACAGAAAGCAAACTATTAAGTGTCTTAGTAATAAAATGGTTAATAAGCATACAGAAAAGGAAATGTTTCTATTTGCTAATACTACCCTCTAGTGGAGTAATGGGCAATAGAGGGTGGCTTGGTTTTTGAGATTGAAGCTCATCCTTAATTTAATGCATAATAGAGCATTCGTACAGAAACTAGTCATGTGTCCATTTTTCTTCCAACATCTCTGGAGCATAAATATGCCCAACTATTGATTATGTTCATTGGCATTACATCTCAATAAATTGTATAATTTGATATAATGCATTATGTAAGAACTATGTGCATCTGGCTGTACATATTAGCTACGGTAAAAGATTGTAGCCCCATAATATATACAATGTACCATAAGAAGTACTGTTATAATAATTGTATCGATTTATTCTACATCCTGCCAATGGTAAGCAAGTAAGTTAGAGATACAATCTTTGAATGGTCTTCAGTTATTTAGAGCCTTAGATTTGCATCTAATTGGTTTGTGAGGCCAGGTTATGAAATGGTCATTTTGCATTCAGTTAGAAGGCAAATCTAGTGAATACTTTCTCAAGAGAAATGGGACACTGTATTTAGCAGTGTTAGCAGCTGAACTGACATAATTGAAAAACATCATATGTTTTTCCCCTGAAGAATTCAATGATCAAAGAAATACCTTGTAACACTAAGGTTTTCAATATCCCCTGGGAAGCAGAAGAAAATTCATAAGAACATATTGAGTTTATATGACTTTGGGAATCCATATACAGAGAATTTACAATGCTGAGCTCCTTCTTTTGTAAACTCCAGAAGTTAAGATTTAGAGGTACAGTAGGATTTCCACCTTTTTAATTACAAGATTCACTAATGAAGGTAATTGGCACTCTTAAAAAGAGCAGGGGATAGTATGCATGCAAGCATTTTATATGCAGTATTTACTCCACACCCTGAAACCTCAAGGTCAACACCTTATACTGCCCTCCTTATGGAGAACCCCTGCTTCCTGAATTCATCTACTTGTTCAGATTCTAAAGTTCAATATTTACAAAAAAACTCTTCTTTTTTTATGAAAGAGAATGTTAATATTATATGTCAAAATGGAGAAAATTTGTATTTATTTTTTCTTTTTCAGTTTTGCTCACAGTTCAAGACCTCCTATTTCATACTGGAGTCCACAGGTTTCTTCATATTTGCAATTCAGAAGTCAACTGTATGGTGAACATAAAACAAGCTCTATTTGATTGCAAGAGATAATTACCCTGACCTCTTATCAAAGAGGTGTTTATAGTCAGTTAATTAGTGTGTTCCCAATTTACAGTGTACAAGAAACTTGTTGTATCAGAGCAAATATCAAATACGATGTAGAATAATCTTCTTTTGTTTTTAATAACAAGTGAGAAACAGATGACCTAGAGGGTAAGGTAATTAACAGTAAGGAGCTTTGGGCGCAAACATGTTTGATCCAAATTACCCCAAACAATGCAAGGTGTAATGATTATATTAGAATAAATACGTTTAAGAAATTTAAATCAACCAAGGTCATAAGTGTTGCTTTTTCAGAAAAAATAATGTGCAATTCTCTATAAAATACTTGAGTGAAAAAAATGATCGTGTTCTCTGGGGACCAGATATGTCAGTTTAGCTCTACCAGATAAGTAATTTACTTTAGGTAAACTAACCTATTGGTAGAATCAGTGTCTTTACCAGCTATAAAGCACTAACATGAAGTAAGGACAGGGGCATCTCTTCCTGAGACACCATATATCCCCAGTGACTAGCATGAGGTCATAAAAATGGGAGGAACTTGGTAAATATTTATTTAATGAGTGATACTATATAAATTAAAAAAGCATTTATATTACTGAATTGTGAAAGTTAAAGAAGATGCATATAAATACTTTGAAAAAATTTTTTAAATAAATTATTGTTTTTTGTGTATAAAAATATCTGTCTAATCATATTTGTCATTATCATAGTGTGCTACAGGGAAAACATTCTTTAATCATTTTACAGTTGTAAAAGTATAAGATGACATCAAAAGATATTTCACACTTTGCATGTGAAATGTTTTAATCATACCATTATGCTAAGTATATAAAGACTTTGAAGTTACAACAGAAACATTAGAGAGTTTCTGAAAAAAAAAGTAACAACAAAACAAACATAAAAATACCATCTTCTACACGAATCTCATTGAATGGCATTTTTTTTTTGTAAAATTTGTTCCTACTTGTTTCCAAAATTAAATTATACATCATTTCAATAGGAGTATCTTTAGAGAAAATTTCAAGCATTACTCCAGTCTCTAAAAGGTGCATTTTAGGTGGTGGGGGAGTTAGGGTGATGGATTGTTTACTCCAGTGGAATGGCCTTTGGTTAATATCATGCACATTAATAACATACAGGACCTCTGATAATGTAGCGAGTGCCATTCTGAAGTGAAAGTAATGGAATTGAGAGGATGGAAGGCTGACAGTGGCAAATGGGTTGCATGATATGAAGAAATGGAGCCAGTCATGTAACCAGACACCTAACCCAGTTTCAACTCAAGCACTAAACTCTTAATTATGTTTTACAGGATATGAATGATTATCCTCCGGTGTTCAGTAAACGTGTCTACAAAGGGATAGTGGCTCCAGATGCTGTCAAGGGTACACCTATCACAAGCGTTTATGCTGAAGATGCAGACCCTCCTGTAAGTGGAAGATATTGATTAATACTGTGAACTGTAGTGAGACAACCTTTAACACTCATAACTGAATGACCCAGGTCCTAAGGCAGTACATGTGGTTTGTATATTTCTCTCTGTTCGCTCATTCATTTTTGTATTTCTGCCCATTGCATCTGCAGGTACAGAGCTTATTTCACATGGCTATTATTGAGCTTAGACAGTTAGGGATATGCTTTTTGTTTTACTGGAATTGGAATTTTACTATTTACCAGTTTATCAAGTACTAATGATAAATATATATGAAAAGAATTGTCTATATTTGGAACCAATATCATTTGAATTCTTTATTTAGAATAATAAAAGCTTAGTTTAGCCAGGATAGGCTTTATTGTACATATTTGCCATTTTATTAATATATGGCTATTTTGTTATCAAACTCTAAATCAACATGACATAACACTTACATTGAATGTGATAAACTAAAATTTTAATGTTGCTTTTAGAACGTATTTAATAAATTATTTTCTTATCTAGGATATTACCTCTTTGGTATATCCATATTTCCTTTCATGATTGAGAGATTTTAATTAAAATACTATTATAGCAGAAGTGAGTCAAATTTTACTTAATGTAATTATCTTAATGTATTAAAATAGCATATAGAAGTAATAGTATCTATATAAAAATGCTTTCTATAAATAACTTGAGTGCTTTATAAATATTAATTATATATTCCCATAATCACCAAATTCTGGAGATTTATTTATTTATTTTTTACTTGAAGTGAGCTCACACTGTAAGTTAGTGGCTAACATATAAAAAATTAAGGATATTAAATAAACTATGTTAGAAAAGTGAGAAAATAGAAAATAAACTGAATTTTATAAGTGATTAAAGTTCTTCATATTACTAACATAAATAATATTGATATGATGCTATTTACTTAATAAATGGTGAATAGTATTTATAACAATTTTCAGCTTCAACTATGACAAGTCACACAAAGTTTTTTTGTGACAAAAATGTCTTGAAAATAATAATGTTAACATGAAAACAGTGACCTTTTACTCAGAATCTCCTTTCTTTGAGTGTGTAAAATATCTTTGGGCCTTGGCTGGTGTGGCTCAGTGGATTGAGTGCCGGCCTACGAGCCAAAGGGTCATTGGTTTGATTCCCACTCAGGGCATATGCCTGGGATACAGGCCAGCTACCCCATAGGGGTGCAAAAGCAACCACACATTGCTGTTTCTCTCTCTCTCTTTCTCTCTCCCTCTCTCCTCCTCTTTCTAAAAATTAATAAAATAAAATAAGATCTTTGAAACATTTATTGCATCTTGGGAAATATAATAGGCAGAATTTAATAATCTTGAACACACCAATAGAGGTGGTAAATGTGAAATTGGTGCTTTGTCTGCCTTTTTAAGTAAACTGTCAGAGATAAAAAAAATACATTGAAATTTGGAATATACATTCTGTTCTATACAAGACATGTTTTGAACATTAATTCCATAATGGTCATTGTGCAAGCCAGTTTTTGCTGTCCAGAAATGGATTCTAAACTTGTAGGTAAACACTGATTCTAAACTTGTAGAAACTGTATGCAATGCTTTACCACACTGTACCACACCACACTGTACCACAGTGTACTATATAAATGTAAGCAAATGCAGCATCTTAGCATACTCAGACTTCTAAGAATTTTTATTACTGTATAATTTAAGGTAATATTAAATGGCATCAATGATGAAAGACTAAAGGTAAGCCTGCTGGTCACCAGTGTGGGACAGGCCTCAAAGTGATAGTACGGGTGGCAACACCCTGACTCTGCCTTCAGCACCTGCAACCTTGTCACCTGGTTTGACATTCAGATCACTCTACCAATGTGAGAGAAGTTGTCCTAGTCCATTGTCTATTCTAAAAAGCTTTGCTACTTATTTAGAGAAAAGACCTTGTTATTACACACTGCCTCTCTTGGAAATTTATCAGACTCAAATCCCATATTTCTTTCTTTGGAAGAAGTTCTTAGGTTTGCATTTCCAATAGTTTTGAAATGTGATATCCAATAGTGGCTTTTAAATACATAAAAGGTGGATACCAGGCATTCAGTTGAAACACTGAGCATACCTTATTTCAGTTTGTGAATATGTATGATATCAGACTCAATTTTTTAAAGATTTTATCCATTTATTTTTAGAGAGAGGGAAAGGGAAGGAGAAAGAGAGGGAAAGAAACATCAGTGCCTCTCATGCCCCCTACCAGGGACCTGGCCCAAAACCCAGGTGCATGCCCTGACTTGGAATGGAACCGGCAACCCTTTGGTTCACAGGCCAGCACTCAATCCACTGAGCCACACCAGCCAGGGGCAGACTCAATTTTAAACCTCCAAACATTAGTAATCTTTTGGTATAATTGACAGTCAGCACTGAATTCTCCAATTATTGCTGCAAATTGGGTTCCTTAATTGTCTTTATCCAATTTGGCTGCACCTACATCAATTTGAAATAAAAGATCAATTTCAGAAAATAAACATTATGTGATTTTCAAAGTGATTGATTTTTACTTTTATTATTTTATGTTGATGCCATAAACGTAGACTAAGTATTTATTGGACAAACTTGCCAAGTGTTTTCTACTCCATTCTTATTATAAATATACAAAATAGTTTCAATTCCATAGGGACCTTTCAGGAGTCTACATTAGTTCTCCTACAAGGGGCTATAAGTATCTATAGTGACACTATGTTAACTTACTGGCCTCTTTCCAAACTGGAAAGTAATGTCCTTAAAGACAGGAGTCAAAACTTATTTCAGTTTGTATTGTCATATCTAATTCTATGCTTGATACTTAGTAGTCCCTTATAAAACATTTGTTGATTAATTGAATAAATGAATAAATCAACAGTTATTTCTATGTTCTTCAGAATTGACCAATTGCCAGTTCTTCAGAAATTTAGTTTTGTGATCCTGGGAAATGTCTCAATCTGTAATTTGGCCATTTGAGGGCTGTGAGAATTAAGTGGGGTGATGCATGTATCACACAGCGCAGCTCCTACAGCCTCCAATAGGTATGGTTACAATTCAGCAAAAATAATTTCATTTCTAGAGGTTGGCCATGTCTTTTTTTTTCAAGGCATCTTTTTTTTCTTTTGGATGAAATGAGAACCACCCACTTTAAACTACAAAATAGCAACAACAAAATCTTTTGAAGTAGCGGTAGAGAAACTGCGTAAGGTTATAAAGCCAGAGAGCACATCATTGCTGAATATAAATTAAGAATTATAAAGTGCATGTTGAGTAGAAGTGATCTAGAGGGAGAAAAAAATCTTCAAGGGATATATATTTTTTTTTCCACTGAACTAAAGCCATTAAGACTTTTATTTTCTGGTTTGCTTTTGTGACAGCATTCACATTATGTGGTTCACTGGAGATATGGATAGTGAATGACTAATTATTTTGGATATTAAATATTGCTAACATTTTTCTTCTCATCACAAGAGACATCTCACTCCAAACTTTCACAAAACACAAAACTGCAAGTGTAATTTCTATTTGCATATATTTATTCTTTCTGATGTACCCATGATACAAAAGTTCCCTTTGTGGGCCGGGTGAATTCCTGACAGAATACTGTCCTTTGTGAGAATGTGGACATGGAAAAATTGGAATAAATAAATTAGATTTATACTGTGCTCATTTTGAAGAAAGTATGGGGGTCCACAAAGGATTGCCTTTTCATTTTTGTATCATTCTTTTCATTTCATAAATGTTAGGAATTCATAAGATTATTCTTTAAAGTAAAACATGTTTAATAATAGCAATTTAGACAAAGTTTTTTTATTTGCATATATTGGTATAAGAATTATTTAGACATTGAAGATTTATTTCTTCAGGTTTTGATATTGACTTATGAAATAAATTTCTTCCATAAAAATGATCTTGTAAGTTCTCAATAGTAATTGGCTTAAAAATCAGTAAGTATTCTCACTATACTTTTTTGAGTATTTGTATAAAAGGACCATTCCAAGTGTGAGGTATTTTTTTCCCTCTAGAGATTTTGAGAGCTATACTAGTCATTCAGAGTTCAGACAAGCTGCCTGAGGGATTGTATTTAAAGTGTTTTCACAGGTGGCTTTTATAACCTTCTCAACCATTCAAGGGCACTTTTGTTGACCTCTAGGGAGTAAAAAAGATGGTCGTTTTTTGTTTTCTTTTGTGATGTATATCTTGTGTTTTATTAAATGTAGTGTCATCACCAAATAATGCCACATAATTATGATGATGTTTTCAAAATGCTTAAGCATTCAAGTAGTTATTCTGTGGCAGCCTACTGGCAGACACATGACAGTAACATGAGAACAACAGTGAATTGTCTTTATCCATCATTTACTCCCTGCTTTGTGTGCAGTAGTTAAAATTATACAGAACATGGCTGGTGTAGCTCAGTGCATTGAGTGCTGGCTGTGAACCAAAGGGTTACCAGATCAATTCCCAGTCAGGGCACATACCTGGGTTACAGGCCAGGTTCCCAATGGGGGCCATGTGAGAATCAGAAATATTAACGACACAATGATATTTCTCCCCCTCTTTCTAAAATTAGAATAAATAAAATATTTTTTAAAAGTTTATAAAAAATAAAACTATAGAAAGCTAAGAATAAGATTGTATTTTTAAGTCCAGGTAATATAAGTTTTACTTTATCATTTGCACATGATATCTCCACAGTTCTATTTTTCTTCACACACCATGTACTGACTCATATTATTATACTGTATTGATTTAGGATATTGCCAACAGTGTTGCAAAAATTCTGGTTTTAAAGATCAGTGCCTACAAACCATATTTCCTGACCCAGGATCATATAGGAGAATGTACACAGCTCAGTGAGTTTTTTTGTTTGTTTTTTCTCACATCAAAGCTGTTTAAGGAAATAATTAAGAACTATTTTCATGATTCATGTCAGCTTGTGAAAACTTAGAGGATATAATCCCAGCTTTAGTCCCTTTGGTCTCAGGTATTTAATTTGAAAGTACACCATGAAACAATTGAGACTTGATCTTTAAAATTACAATGAGTTATAATTAGATTTGAAAGTGTAAATGAGTACAAAAGGGAAGGTTTTATGAGAAAGTTTCTACATCACTAATGTCAAGAAAAGGTTTAAGTGTTTTACGAATCTGTGTTATTTTCTTTCCTTTCTGTAGCTGAGAGCTTTCTTTTGAGAACAATTACATTGTTAACATTACTTTAAATCAATATTAGATTTAACTGTTTGTGATGGGAATGTTGGTCTTCTAATTAAGAACCACCATTCCTATCAGGGCTAAAATAATGGCTAATGGCTTAAATAATGTCCTTTACTTTGAATTTCTTACCAGAGAAAATGGGAATAGAGCCTTTGAAAGAGTAGCTCAGTTCTTCGTGTGTTGATTCTTGACCTGAACACCCTCAAAATGGTAACTCTTGGTCATATCCACTTTACACTCATTCCATTTCCTCAAAGGGTAGCTTTACTCAGGTGGTAGACTTCAGCCAAACATGGGCCTGGAGCAATATTGACACTTCAGAATAGTTACTAAATGAATAAATCAATCAGAAAGCATTTATTGTGGACTTAACAAAGAAGGATATGATGACAGAGAAACAGATATAGCCAGAATGTTGTGATTGAAAGATGCCAAGAAATGAGTGTGCCCTGGTATGGTCTGAGCCTGCTCTTGATAGGAATTCAATTTTTCAAAATGTAGGAATTCATTTAAGTGTGGGTAGAAGAGACTGGCATAGGAAACGTATCCAAAAATTGCAGAGTCAAAACATTCATCATACGTTTATGAATTTGTATAATATGATTTGAACTATGTCCAATTCAATAAATGTTAGCTATTGAAAAGAATACATTAAAGTTGTTTTAGCCACTCACTTGGGGACAGGAAATATGGCAGATATGGTTTTATGAACCACATTTTATTATCTAGAAAATAGGAGCACACTGATGACTTACAGACAGGACAAAGGCAAGATCAAAGCTACATATTAGAACAATTAATTTCCTGTGATGTGAAGACCTCATCGGATTAGGTAATAAATGAAACCAGGCAGTGAGTTAGCAGCTGTTGCCTTCATTTAGGTATGAAAATGATAAAGTGGAAACAGAAAAGGGGGAACTGGAAAAATTAATAGTGATTGGGCCAGAGGCTGAAGATCACAAGCAGAATAGAAGTATAGTCAAAAGTGTTTCGAGAGATTCTAGCTAGAGTGAAAAGATATTTGTAATTTTTTATTGATAGAAGTATGATAGATAAGAAAGCAATATTTTAAGGAGAAAATGAGATTAAATTAGATCAAATTCAATTAAATATGATTTCAAAACATCTAAGTGCAACCATTCACAGAATGATAGAAATTGTCTAATTCCCTTCCCTGAACGTGGAGGCTGAGAGAACTGAGTCATAACATAGCTAGTGAAGGAGTAATATTCTCCAGATCTATCCAGAAACCAGAGTACCAGGGCTGGCAGGAAGCTATCTCTTGCCCAGAGTTACAGGTTCATCAAACAAAGGAATATATAGCACTTCATGAGCTAGAGGCAGAGGGCAGGTTGGGGCTAAAATTCCTTTGCGTAGGTCAACAACACCCACGAGGAAGACCTGAGATCTGGCCAATCTGTGCCATATGGGGCAGTGAAGAAGGAACTGGGGCTTCAGACCATCACTATGACAATTTTGTTTTTACTTCACCTCTTCTCAACTGAACCAGAGCTGAATGTTCTGTATTCATGTTTCTGTAAGACCGGACTACCATCTACTATAGCTAAATGCTATAGCTTGTCTGGCTTCATACCTGTCTTTTCCATTCACCATAATAACAGAGAGCCTTTGCCCTCATTCTCTCCCCCACTCCCAGCCATCTTTACCACTGAGTCAAGGAATCTCAGAGCATTCAGGAAAATTTCAGTGTCAGGAGTATTTATTATCAGTTACATTACAGACTATCACATCAGATTCCTATATAGCTGTGATCATTATTGAGTTGAAGTATCCTGTGAATTTCCAGCACAGCAGGATTGAACATATAGCAACAAGATTGAAATGGAAGAACCTTACACTCAGTAAAAATAGTAAGAAAAATAAAACAATGCCATCGCATAAAGTTAAAAAAAAACAAAAAGCAAAAATGCTTGTAATAGAATCAGAGTTAACTACCCAAATTTCCAGAGTAAACCATACCAAAATATCACAAGTTAATTATGAAAATATTTACATTTTTATGCATGGGCCTTTGAGGCAGCTATGTGGTTGGCCTTGGTTTCAGGTGAAGGTTGAGTTCATGTCCATTCTACATTCATCCTTCCTCAGGAATCCATCACTGAGCCGTCCCACTTTTCACACAGTGAAGGACAGGATGACATGCAAAACTTCTGGTTGTGTGTCACTGTCCCTCATGTCCCATTGACCAAAACCAGTCACATGGCCAAGCCCAAAATTATTGGGGCAGATGGATATTTGCTAAAAAAAAAAAATGCAATGTACCACAACAGTCTAGTTGAAAGTACTCTTTAAATATGTTAAAATGCTTGCCTTTTCTGGAATTCTGTCAGAGTGTGTTTCTGTGAGCAGACAGTTCACTGCTGACAGCCTTCCAACAGAACCAGCTATCAGGAGGCTGATGAGCAGCAGCCATGGGTATGATGGTACATGATCTCGAGTTTTCAGTCTGAGACCGAAAAAAAAATACTTGCCTTTAATGGAAAAAGGGGGACATTATATTAAGCAGGAATGAGATGTGAGGATAAATTGACATATGCAAATGAGATGCAGATAAGCCCTCTCTGGCCAGGTAGTTAGTGTCATCCCAATATGCCAAGGTTGCAGGTTCAATCTCAGGTGAAAGCACATACAAAGCAAGCAATTAATGTATCAAAAGGGAAACAACAAATAGATGTTTCTCTGTCCCTCTGTCACTCTCTCCCCCTTCCTTTCTCTAAAATCAATAAATAAAATTTAAAAAAGGAAGTTAATATACCTGGCAGATCCATTGATGAAAATGTCTCATAAACTATGGATAATATTTAACTTACATCTCTGTACCTGTAGTCCAAACAGAACAAGAATCCCCCAATATTTATTTATTATATGAATCCAGTCTTATTTAAAGGCACTGCATTAATTGTTAAGGATTAAATTTTCATGCTTCCAGGCCTTAGAATTTCAAATGTAAATATATAGAAATTAATAAAAAAACAATCGAGTAAATAAAAATGACAAACTGTGAAAAGCTCTAAGAAATAAAATTTTAGGGTGCTCTTAAACCAGACAAGAGGGAGCCTGGCTTTGTAAGGTGAATCAAGGATGGTTCCAGAGGAAAGATTCAGAGCTGAGGTCTGAAAGATAGATAGGTGTTTCCAAGGCAAAGTGGTGTGACAGAAGAATTAGACTCTGAATTAGGAGGAAGAAAAATAAGTTTCAAAACCAAAGGAAGTGATTTTGTGAGGAGGCTGGAGACATAAACCTGAGTCCAGTGGTGCTGAGCCTGTGGCCACAAAGGTAGTGTCAAGATATTTTATTTAATCCTAAAAAAAAAAACGGGAGGATTTTAAGAGAAAAGATAGGGCCACTAATTACTAGCTCTGGTTCATCTCTATTTTTAAATTCCCTTGGTTCTGTAAGTTGATTTTTGATGGAGGAGGTTAAATGTGTGCCCACTGTTACCTTATAAATTTTAAAAATGTATCTAAATGAAGAAAATTTAAAAGAAGTATATTGTTATTTGGTATCTTATGTTTACCTTTGAAAAACATTTCCAAAAAGATCTTGTGGTAAATAATCTTGAGGCAATTATTTCTTATGATCTTTAGTAGCCATGTTAATACATTATCAGTAGAAACTGAATTATACTGTGCAGACGTTATATTAAGTCAGTGATATATGGCATAAGGAACCTGCCTATGAGAGCAACTCACTATGCTGTCAAAACATACTAGTCATTTCGTGTGTTCAAAGCAGGTTGGGGGAGAAGGAAAAGAAGGGCACACGGTCTTCTCAGTGGTTCCATGGAGATTTTGACCTGCCTTTTTCCTAATTTCTTTTAAAGGTACCTTAGCATCCAGTTAAATCCACTACAAAATTGCTAAGTCATTATAAGCACGAAAAATAAAAAATCAAACTACTTTATAGTACTCCCTAATGCTAAATCATATTTGGGAGATTTTGTAAATTATACTGTTACAAAATAAATCAGATAAGTTGCTTTCAAAGACATTAAGAGAAAGGATTTTAGAAACCATTTCAGAGAGAAAAAAATCTTTGTGTACTTGAAAACAAATTACTTAATGCTTGTATGTAATGATAATAATAGGCTTAGTATTTCCTGACATAATGTGATTGCCATTGTTATGAAGAAAATTACATGGATCTGAGTAATTTCTTGGTAATTATATATTTAAGAAAAATGACTAAATCAAAATATCCCCTGATATTAGGCATTTATTATTTTGATCCATTATAGACTCATTGAAATTCCCTATGTTTGCAAGTTTAGAACATCTTTCATACAGACCTGCAATTACCTTCTGTAGTAATTAATTACGTTCTCACCATCAAGTCGAAATATACTGTGTTTAACACTCACTGTAAGAACGAAAATCAAAAGTAAAAATGTACTGAATAATAAAGAAAATATTTTAAATCTCAAGACAATATTGTCTTGGTATAAATTTTACATTTATTCAGCTATGTTAATTATGCCCACATTGTTATTGCATAGAAATATGTTACTTTCGATAAGTACCACCATGACAGGACTTCTTGTCCCTCACAGTCCCATTGTCTAGAAAGATTGCCAGGCTCAGAGTGCCAGTACATCACCATATGACTATGTATGTATGAAATAAGTGACTGTACCAGTAGTATTGTCTCATGCTAATATTTATAGAGTTTTACACATGTCAGATTTAGTAGATAACAGAACATCACAAAGTTGAAATCATGCCTTTCACATTTTGGAAACAGCATAATATTTAAATAAGTCACATACTAGTCCAAATTGTATTTGGAAAGAAGCCTAATATATGAACAAACAAATTAATTAGTTCATTTAATAGATGTCATAAATCATGTTCTTCCTTGGGGCTATAAAATTTGGCAAACATCCCCAGAGTCCCATTTAGCTGTTGACTAATGTCACTAGCGTTGGTGTTTGTGTTTAACTAGAAAAAATGATATTGTATACATAATCCTTTAAGTTATATGAAGTAGTTACTTAACTTCTTTAAAACCTATTTCCATAGAATAAAAATAAGACCATTTCACTGGATTGGTGGTTGCATTTAATGAAAAATGAGAACAGTGAAATGTAGGGCACATAGATGTCAGTTAATACTTCCTCCTCCTCATTCTTGCTTTCAGGATGATGGCAAACAAACCTAACTTTGCCTCCGGTTTGGGTCAGTGCTTGTATCCTCATCATTTGTGAACTTTACAATATCGATGACTGGGCTCATGAAGTAATTCTGGTGTCATCTATGACATTGTAAAATTTGGAAATAAAGCTTTTATAGAACTGCCACACTAATAAGATTTTTTTTCAATCTCCCCACATGAGTACAAGTGTGAACAAAAGTAGATTTAAAGTTGTTCCTATGGAAAATAATATAATAATCAATAAACAATAGTGAAGTATAAATTCTGTGTTCATGTACTCACAACTATAAACCTACTTTTGCCCAGTTATGCATGTACATATATTATAAAGTTGTTGCAAAACTTTTGTGGGATTTTTTTAAATAGACTTTTTTCAATTTATGTCACTTCATAATGATACATATCTACATTTATCCCCTTGAGTTTAAGACAAAATTTCCAAAATCTTGACATATAAATTAAATTCTAGTTTGTCATTCTAATACTCAAATGATATAACATATTGACTTCCACATATAACATGATCATGGCAGTATCTACAAATAAAAACATTTTAAGGCACATTACATTTTCTTATGTAAGTATCTACATAGAGAGGCATAAGGTCCACTTGACTATAAACCTCAAGTCGTGTGCTCCAGACCTAGCACCTTCATTTAGTACACCGTGCTTCTCCTGCATAGCTTTATCAGAAAGGTTAGATAATTCTGTTTTTCTGTGACCTTTCATCTTTCCCGTCTGACCAAATATGAGGCCCCTAAGTACAGAACCGTATCTTTCTCAGCATGGACTATCATCTCAACAGACAAACATGAATAGCTGTGAATGAGTATTTATGATTGGTGGGTTTTAAATTGAAAACTTGCCAAAAATTTAACCACATTCTGAGTTAAATAAATGTTTAGAGGCCTGCTAAACCATATAGAAAGTATCTATGTAGCTACAATTTCTGCAATTAACAAAAATATTACTCAAAAATCTCAGTCTTGTTCAACAATAGGGTAAGCTACTGTATAACTCAGATTTATGTGAGGGGAAACCCAAAAGACACTGGAATTGATATACAAAAAATTGTGTGTTTATTCTTACATGTTTAAACATGTCATTTTCAAAGTACTCTTCATTTAAGGCCATACACTCATCAGGATATTTTTCCACTGCACAAAACAGTTTTTGAACTTGTCAATTTTGATGGCTTTCAGTGTTTCTGCTGTTTTGTTGTTGTTGTTGTTGTTGTTGTTGTTGTTGTTGTTTCAACACTTCCACATCACCCTAAATGTTTCCCTTCGAGGACTTTTTTTCATCTGAGTAATGAAAAAAAAGTTGCTCAGGGTGAGATTGGGTGAAAAGGGAGAGAGGGGCACAGGGGTCATGCCGTTTTTGGTCAAAAATTACTGAACACTCAGTGCAGTATGGGCAGGTGGGAAAACGTTGAAAGAGTGTTCAAAAGAAAAATTCACTGAAGGTGAATGCAGCCTCTTACAACATCGCCAGCTGGTACCCTGATACAGATGGGTTCCTAGAAGTCTCACCTTGCAGAGGAATCCTGTACTATAAGGGGTTTGCCCTCTGGGAGATAATTCATTTTATTTTTCAGTCTGCCCTCATATATTGTACAGGTAGTTAGTATAAGAACAGGTCATCTATAGCCTATAACTGTAGCTCATATAAGGATTCATTCATTTTTAAAAGTCTAGAGAATTATATCATTATTATAGATGATGGCTTAACATCACGATGCATTAACTGTAATAGGAAGTAACATGGAGTATAAACTGAGAAGTAGGGAAGAGGTAGTGTTTTCCACTAGCCAATCCAGGAAAAAAAAAGGAAAAACTTTCATTATGATAGATGGTTTTATTTCTTCACTATCGTATTCAACAAACTTTTTGAAGGAATACTTATTCTCTTCCAGTCTTCCACTTTGGGGGATCAATTTGTTTGTAGGTTCTATTATATCACCTCTTTTGTGAGACCTCTTCCCCAAAACAAAACTCGTTGACATTGCTTTTACTTCCTTTCTGAGCACAAAAAAACTTGCATATGGCTACTGCAAACAGGAACATGAGTTAAAGATATTTTCAACTATAAGGTACGTAAAACACAGCCATTCCCATTATATCAGTATATGTAATGTCCCCTAGAGTTATGCATCCTGGCAGCTCAGGATACATATATGATAAACACTGTTCATATTATAAATACTCACTTAACTAATATTTATTGCCTTTAGTTAAATAATGGCAAGTCAAAAATTCACTTGCTCATAACAGCTCATAGTCAATGAAAGAGATAGGCTGCAAACCCATAAGCTAATGAACACATAACATTTGGATAAGAATGCACACTATAAAGAAAAGAAAAGAAAGTATGACAAAGAGTGGTGTATAGATGGGTATATACAGAAACATCATTTGAGACCTGAGTATTACAAGGAACAAGCCACGCATGAGTGTTGCAGGCTGAGTGAACAACAAATGGGAAAGTTCTGAGGTTGATGTGAGTGTGCTGTTTTATAAAGCCAATATGGCTGAATTATTGATAATGAAAGTCAAGAAGGAAGATAAGACAAACTCTGTCTACCCCACTTGGCTGTGAATTTGTTCACTTCTGTATTACTCTGAGGACTCAGCAGTGGCCAGTCAGTAAATGTGTTGAATCAATGAATAAATGAAGGAATCCCTATTAATCCTGGTACTATAAAATATATGAGCAAGGTGGGAAGTGTTAGGTAATAAATAACTTATAAAATTTCCAACTGCTAATATTTTGTATAATATTTTAATTTCTTTTTGAAGATATGCCCTATATGAACTAAACATATTATGATTTAGTTCTATAATATTGTTATTTTGACTGTGCTAAGTATGTTTTGTCTAATGACAAACAAAAAGTCCTTTGGGACATGTTCTAAATTGTGGTGAATTTTAACTGTCCAACTGATGATAACTCCAGGATGTCAGCACCCCTTGAATGATTCAGCTTCTAGTAATAGCCTGGCTCTATTTTGAATATTTTGTTTAAGAAAACAGATTTCTCTAGAAAGAGTGCATTACTTATTTGAAAACTCAGGGGAAATATCAAAGGATGCTTTGGTGAATGGAAGTTGACATTGAGAAGGACTGCTGTACCAGCACCTCGTTAGTCTTTCAAAACTGTGGTTATCTGAAAAAACACTTGCTCCAATAAATGAGGTTGGCCAAATATATAAGAAATAGCTGTCAAGGATGTTACAAAAAAGCTATTGTGCTGTGCTTCTCATATGTCCTTTCAAAATTTCCGTAAAATTTTAAAGAAGTAACTCCTTGTACTCACCCTTCAAAAGACTTCAAGAGGCATGATAGGACACTCCATCCTTACTAACCACTGCCTGCTAAAGAGAATCTGCAGGTAATTTCATCACTTCCCTATTAAATTAATGTTTATAACAGTTAATTATTTTCCTTTTTTTTTCTTTGATACTGTCTTTTGACGGTGGCTAGATATATAGGGCAAAATTCAAAATCTGTTTAAGTAGTTTTCTTTCCACGTGCTATTCCATGTATGAGATTTCTACTAACTTCCCTTAAATTATGTTGGATACAAGTTTATTTTATAGTCTCCTTTTGAAATTTTTCATTGCCTAAAATGGCAAAGTACATTTTATCTCGTGAGATTAAGATATCTGTGCTAAACAAGAGACATTGTAATTTAGCCAGTTGAACTAAAGAATAAAATTAATTAGATTTCTTTGGTGGATATCTAAAGTATGTGTTTTCTTTGGTGATAACCTAAAGCAATCAATAAATTACCAATAAAATTACCAATAAAAAGGTAATTTTTAGTATATTTTTTCCATTACCACTTATCCTCCCTGGCTCCACAATCATACTGTTATCTGTGCCTAATGAGTCTTTTTCTTTTTTTGCCTGATCCCTCCATCCCCAAAGTCCTACCCCCAACCCTAGCTGTCATCCTGCTCTCTACCTATGATTCTGTCACTGTTTTGCCTGTTAGTTCAGTTTGTTCATTAGATTCCACTTATGAGCAAAATCATATGCTATTTGTCTTTCTCTAACTGGCTTGCAATCACCAAGATATGGAGGCAGTTCAAGTGTCCATCAGTAGGTGTGTGGATAAAACAACTATGGGACATTTACACAATGAAATACATCTTGGCTGTAAAAAAGAAAAAAAAATTACCCTTTGCTGCAGCATGGATAGACCTGGAGAACATTCTGTTAAGATACTTTATTTTATTCTTTGGATACACAGTTCCCTAACATTCTCTCAAGGTTCCTTCAGTGACTGATATTGTAAAATCTTGAAGTATGTTTTTATTTTAAATATCAGTTGAAGCATCTGGGCACCCCTGACACATGGTATTCACTCACCAAGCCATGAGTTCATTCAAGCACTCCTCAGGTGCCAATGTGTGTCATATGCCATTCAAAGCATTTACATACAGTCTTGTGAACTTTTGTTCCTATGTGGGAGAAAAACAGTGCCTAAGTAAATGCAGAGAATATATAGTATGATTTCATGTAGGTTGCTGAAGAAAAATAAATAAAAGCGATTAGTTAGAGAGTACCTGGGGAATAGGAGCATAAATTTAGTTGGAAAAAGTCTGGGAGAAGAGTCTGGCAGGTACAAGGAAAAGGCCATGAGGTAGGAACAAGGGTGATGTGGTAAAAGAGAAATAAGCAAGATGAAGTTTGATAGGTATACAGAAACCAGGTGTTTTCAGGATCACATAACTGCTGCTAAGGAGTTTGGGTTTAATTTCTGGTGTGATGAAACATAATTGGGAATTTAAATGTTTTTAAAAGATAACTTCAATAGAATAAAAGCAAAACCAAAGATAGTACCAAAATCTATACTTACAGGGGAGGGCAAAAGTAGGTTTATAGTCATGAGCATGTGAAAGACAGAGTTTATTCTTATATTGTCATTTATCAGTTATTATATTATTTATATGTATTATTTGTCATATTATTTTTTATCCTTGTTTATGATTTTTATTTTAGGTAATGATGGCTGGTAATTTAACCTATCTTTTCCCATCCCTGTATACTATGTTTTTATTCTATACATATGTGACACAGTTTATTTCATAAATTAGGCACAGTAAAATATTAACAATGGTGCAACAATAATTAATTAAATGGAACAATTACAAGAATATATCATAACAGTTATGTGAATGTGGTTTCTCTCTCAAAAAATGTTGTATTGAACTCACCCTTCTTCCTGTCATGATGTGAGATGATAAGCCACCTACATGATGAGGTGAAGGGAGGTGAGTGACATAGGTACTGTGATATAGTGTTAGACCATCATGGACCTTCTTACCTTGTGCCAATAGCAAGATTCTCTGCTTAGGGTGATTCTGGATCATGGAGACATCATGCTGTTGATGTTTGCTTGTCAGAAGCAATGATGTTGATGGTTGGGAATCCTTTATAGTTGAAGG
Source organism: Phyllostomus discolor (assembly GCF_004126475.2). Classification (NCBI taxonomy): domain Eukaryota; kingdom Metazoa; phylum Chordata; class Mammalia; order Chiroptera; family Phyllostomidae; genus Phyllostomus; species Phyllostomus discolor. The sequence continues at coordinate 139,397,906 of NC_040907.2, forward strand.
AATTTTTTTACCAAAACATTTTTGAAGAACACTATAATCAGAAATCTCTCTCTCTCTCTCTCTCTCTCTCTCTCTCTCTCTCTCTCATTCTTGTCATCAAAGTGTTGCTTCAGAGGTTGCAGTCTTTCAGTGGTCATACATCTGATCTTATTTCAGCATTCCATCTGAAGATTATATTCCATAATTTTTGTAAAATAAGATTACTTGAACACAACCACTGCAATACCATAGCAGTTGATCTGGTAACCTGGATGGTTACTACGTGACTAATAGGTGGTAATAGGTAGGTAGAAATTACAGCATGGATACACTGAACAGAGGGATAGTTCATATCCCAGACAGGATAAAGTAGGACAGTGAGAGATTTCATTACAGTATTCAGAATGGTGTGCAACTTAAAACTTATGAATTGTTTATTTCTGGAATTTTTGAATTAATTTTTTCGAACCATGGTTGACCAGGGTTAACTGAAAGTGTGGATTAGGGGGGATACTGTAGGTTGATGGAGGATACGAGAAGTGATACATATAGGGCTTTCACTGAAGTTTTGGCAGGACTTGATTGAAAATAGAATGTCTACATTGCAATTGTATATACTAATTTTGAGCTTAAAAGATGAGAGTGTAGCCAGAAGTTTAAATTTTAGCTTTATGAACAAATAGAAGGTAGTTAAAGCCATTGAACTAAAATAGATCCTAGAGGTCTGGAGTGGAGATAGAAAAGCTGAAAGTTTCTATGACAGAGACTTGGAACACTCAGAAAGAGTGGGAACAAAGTTTTTGAGGCAGAGCAGCAGATATGAAGAAGAAAAGACGGGGCTGTGAAAAAGGGTAAAAAAGTGTTTAAGGAGGGATTGATCAACTGAGATGTGTAATGTATGAAAGGACTGGGTTTACAGATAATAACTAGGGAATTTTACAAGTCCAGAAGGCTAACATATTTGTCCTGTAGCCCAAATGTGATTGAAGAAACAGCATGATCAAAAAACTCCATTTGAGAAAGGTTATGAAGATCAACAATACAGAGAACAATGTTCTCAAAGCCTTCCTTACACCATGGTACCACTAAATCCAACCAAATAGCCCTGGCTGGTGTGGCTCAGTGAATTGAGTGCCAGCCTGTGAACCAAAAGGTCACTAGTTCGATTCCCCGTCAGGGCACATGCTTGGTTTGTGGGCCAGGTGCCCGGTGATGGGCACATGAGAGGAAACAACCACATGATATTTTTCTCCCTCTCTTTCTCTCTCCCCCCCTCTCTCTCTAAAAATAAATAAATAAAATCTTTATAAATAAATAAAAATAAATTAATAAATAAACAAATCCAGCCAATAAACAGCCTATGGTGTTACTTACTGCCCTTAATTTTTCTGCATCAGAATGCCAAATATGGGTGTTTTACTTCTAAGAGTTTAATGGTGTAATAATGAAATGTCTGTATGAGTTTGAAGTCAAACTCTACCATATACTATCTGTGTGCTTGAGTTGTTTTCTTGACTTCTGGGGCTTTGGGCTGGCCGAAAAGATTTACAGACCTCAAACACAGAAAATATTACAGAACCCACCCCAGTATCATTTATATAATTCAAAGTAAAACCAATCTAAACCCTAAGATAAATGAGGATATTCAACAAATTTCTATTGTTCTCATAACAGTTCTCTCCTTTTCTTTCTTTAAAAATTAATATTTTGTTTGATATTCCAACTTACCTTGGTCTATTCCTGTGACAACTCAACATTATTTAACTCCCTGTAAGCCTCAAGTTCATTAACAAAAAATGGGTGATAGAGTATACAGTTATCATCTTTAGTGTGATTCTTGCACATAATAAACATTCAACAAATGTTAGCCCTTCTTGTTTTACTATTATTACTATTATCATCATTAGTAATGTTCTCTTAGAGGAGTGTGTGAGGACTAATGTATTTATGAAAACACTGAGCACGGTAAATAGCACAGAGCAGATGGTGGCAACATTTCTCTCCTCATTTTCACATCCATTCCTCACTTTACCACAGTCCCGCACACTAGCACGTGCTTCACATCACCGAGTTCAAATGAGGAAAAGAAATAATTTATAAATTGTCTCAGAAGATGAGATGAAATATTAAAAGAAAGTGGAAGAGAAGATAGCTAAGTTAACCATTAATTTATTTTTCACATAATTTTAAACAACAGGTAGTAAAAACACTTTACTAATGCAGATTGTTATCCTAAAGAAATAAAGATTCAACTAAATCTGAAACCTGAAATTATAAAAAGTTGAAATATGATTTTTTATTTCTAAATGGCCATGCATTTTACAGATCAGTTTAACATTATCACTACACTTAGTTTTTATTGTGACTTAAATTAATAATATATAATTTTGTTTTAGGGGTTACCTGCAAGTCGGGTGAGGTATAGAGTAGATGATATCCAGTCTCCTTATCCTGCCAGTATTTTTGATGTAGAAGAAGATTCTGGAAGAGTAATAACTCGCGTCAATCTTAATGAAGAACCTACCACCATTTTTAAGGTCAGTGTAGTGTTTTTCTTACATTGTCTGTTAGATGTTTATAACTTTTGATTGAGAATTTGGTTTAACAGATGGCCACACTTCTTTCTATTTTTTTCTCTTTAATCTTTTAAAATTATGAGCAATACATTTTTACTGGATTGACATTCAGAATATACAATTACATAAAAAGAAAAGAAAACATTTGCTATTTCACACCTTAGAGATAATTAGAATTTACCATTTTACTCTCTATCTTTATGATGTTATTTTATGCAAATACAAGTATACAAATATATATTTTAAATTACAATGATCATATTCATATTGCTTTTTTAACTTAATATAGTCACATGCTAATAAATACTATTGGTATTATTTTAATGTTTGTGTGAACATAATGTTCTATTTTTTAATTTAATACTTTGCTGTTGGATAATTAGGCTGTTTCCATTATTTTGTTATAAAAATATTTATTTTCATGAAAATCATTTTGCAATTATCATTTGCCACTTGCTAATATTTTTCCTCAAGGTCAGTAAATATAGTCAGAATTGTTGGATCAAGCTTATATACTCATGATTGTTATACTTTCAGAAAATTTTAAGTAATACTATGCTACATTATTATCAAGGATAATTCAACTTATTAAATGTTTAAATGTTTCTATTTTCTATGGTTATTTTGAAAAAAAGCTATCACTGTGAATAAAGTCTTTGGCTCCATATTGGCAAATTATGTCCATCAGTTAACCTGGCAAATATCAATGAGTACTATGTCTCACATAATGTTCTCATTCTTTGGAAATAAATATTTTCTTTGTAAGATTGTAACCTAAAGGTAAATCATGATTCTTAGATTGACCCTTGTTTATGGTTCCATGATCTAGGTTGAATAAATTAATCTGTAGCTTTCAAAATTATAGTCCAGAGAAACACAGTTTTGAAAATATTTAACATTTCATAAAAATAAGCATTATAATTTCTCTGATATATTAGAGGTTATCAAAGAAAATGATGTCATAAAATTATTTTAGTAATAAATAATATACAACAATCACATCTTAAGACTAAAACTTTTCTTTAGTTTGCATTGTTGGAACAATTTATGCTGTATGTTATGAACTTGGTTTTTATATGCCATAATTGTTTTTAATTGTTTTTAAGTGAGTGTATTCCAAAGTGTGTTTAAATACAAAGACTTCCAATTTTATCCTCCAGAGTAACTATTTCTGCCCTATAATCTTGCAGACAATTAATTCACTGGAAAAAATTAACTTCCTGCTATAAGCACGCTAGTTAGCTTTTTGCTATTGATGTTACTGAATTTAACACTTTTTCAATAAGTGTTAGTGCTTTGAAGGGCCCATGTTTTCACTGTAGGCACCAGTGGAATCGTGAAAGAAAAGAGTGTATTATTGGAGAAATGTATTATAATATACTTATTTTGCTGGCAGTTTTCTCTATTACAGAGTTAGTAACTGAATTTCTTTCAATCATTTCATCTAACAAATGAAAATAATAACATCTATGTGGCAGGATTTTTGTGAAGATTGAATGATGATATATGTGGCATACGCTAGTACAATCAATGCCTGCCACCTGGTATGCCGTGTTGCCCCTCCTAGAAGTCCAATGATTAAAAATGCATGTAGGAAACTGAGACTGTACTTTGTCATTAATCATCTTTAACATGAATTTTTATTACTCTTTAAGTTGGTGGTCATTGCATTTGACGACGGTGAGCCCGTGATGTCCAGCAGCGCCATTGTGAAAATTCTTGTCTTACATCCTGGAGAGATTCCACGTTTCACACAAGAGGAATATAGGTAGGGATTCCTACAAGGTTTTGTAATTAATAAAGGGTTTTGCTTTGTTTTGGCCTCTAAAAATCAATGTGACATATAAATTTTTCAGTGAATTGGTCTCCCAATTCTAATCTAATCTTTTCTAAATTAACATAAAATTACATTTATCTTGAGTTAGTACAGTTAAAATGACACTTTAGTATAAATATCAGTTTTAATAATGTTTTCATGAATAATAGATCCTTTTCAAATAATTAAATGTTCAAAGTGAACATTGAAAAATATACATTATATTGTTGGGTTTAAAATGAAATTCACTAGTGGCCTCCATGGTAAGAAGTAGACATTCTGTTTCTTATTATTGCCAAAATCACTATATTATCTGATTTTGCCATGTATCCAAAATGATATTTCCCCAAAAATCAGTGAAAAAGAGACATACACAGAGAGAGTATATGTATGTTTATGTGTATAATGTATATTACATTATAGCCATAGTGTTAGTATGTACATGATCTTAGTCAGGTCAGGCTTTTCAGGATGAAGTCATGTCTTAAACAGCAGACATTTATTTTCTCACACGTCTGGACACTGGAAACCTGAGATGGGGGTGCTAGCATGGTCAGGTTCTAGTGAGGACTCTCTTTCAGTCTTACAGATGGCTGCCTGTTCACTTGTCCTCACTTGGAAGAAAGTGAGAGAAAGCACACAGGTACTCTGCTGTCTGTTCTAGTAAGGGCACTGGTCCCAGAATCAGAGCCTCACTCACTCTCATGGCCTGATCTAAACCTAATTACCTTCCAAAGACCTGATCTCTATTGCTTTGTTTTTGTTTCCAGGTTAAAACATTAATGTACTTTTATTAGTATGTTAGAACCCACAGGACATAGTTTTCTCATAAACATTTGAAAGTGAACCACTATATACTGTATATTTACTACTTATATATTCTGGATAGAGCATTAAAAAGCAGCCAGTCATTGCATTCCAGAGGTTTTCAGCTATGGGTAGAAACAAAGAACTATATGAAAAATACAATACACTGTGAAAACACAATAATAGAAGCTCACAGTACTGAGGAAACATGTTGGAGAAACACTTAACTGTGTCTGAACATGATCAACATAGATTGAGCTGTATCTAGATGGAAGTAGAGATTAGCCACTCGACAAAAATGTGGGAAAATGTTACATGCCAAAGACTCAGTATATACAGGAGTATACTTACAAATGAGGCATACGGGAGGTATACTGAATTCCAGAATATTTTAGTAATTAGTCTATCTAGAGACCAGTTGGAAGCTACACAATGATACTAATTGGAGCTCAGGAAAAATGAAAATGTCACATAAGTGAACACTTTATCATATTTTGGAATTTCAATTTTATTGCTCTAATAATTTCTATGAACTACCTATGAATTATAAGCTAGAGCAGGGGCCAAGGTACTGAAGGAGAAGGTAGGTTAGGCATCTAGAAACATTTACCACACTCAACCAAGTAGTTTTCTCCTTTTGTACAAAGCTGTCCTTACAATATTCAAATACTAAATTACATAATATAAATACTAGAAAATTCTGCATAACACATATGTAAACCATTGACATGAAGCCATACTTAATATGAATTCATTATCACTCTGTTTTAAAGGCCATTTTCTTCATTATGTCTATTAATACCAATTCCCTTTTATTGCTGTTGACATGGTAACCTCCAATTTTTTTGATAACTAACATTCAGTTTTCTGCTATTGAAGGAATTACCTAAATATGGTCATTTTGGTTTTCTCAAGAACCCAGATGAATGTGAACTCATTTTTCTTTCTCCTTGACTTATCTAATAGATGCTCACAGAAAATGTAGTTATTTTTTAAGGTGGGTCAAAAAATCCCTCACAGTTTCAGCACAATAAAATTCCCACCTTTGTTCTCTAAAACTTCTCACCCCAAGTCCACTTATTCTTTGGAAGCCCCAAGACAAGAAAAAAGTGGTATGGTGAATAACATTTTCCCTTACATAAACTTAATAAATCATGTCTCTTCTCTCCAGGCTTTTATTTGGAGCTCACTTCCTTATTAATAGAAGTGTGCCTTGCTTGTTAACTTTTCTAGCTAAAACACTGTGGCATTATGGCCAAGGTCAGTGAACTCATCAGGGCATTGTTCATTTAGCTTTCTTTTTTAAATTGTAATTATTTAATGCCACCTTTTAAAAATATTTTTTTCAATGAATAATTTACTATTTCTTACCTTCTCTGCATAGAACTGCTAACTGCAAATGGATGCTGTTAATTAAGTTGTTAACTTAGAGAAGAAACACCTAGCCAATTGGTGCTAAAATTAAGAACAATCATGTGAGCCCATGTGAAAGAATTTTTGACCTTCCAGAAGAACATTTCTAATAAATGCAAATAGTGCCCTGACTGTCCCAGATCTTTTGTTATTCTGATACATAAAGGCAATTTGGTAATCTTCTTGTATCCTGCAGTTTATGAAGAGAATCCTACATAAGAAGCAAAGTCATTAGTATAATAGATTCAGTAGTACTTTGGTACTTAAAAGGACTGTTTTGTTTTCCATCAGATACCCCAAAATATGGATAATAGAAAGTCATATTAAATATTGGCAGGGTGTATTAGTTTTTTTAATATGTGGAAATAATTGAATTTAAGTATTTATATAGGCTTAAATTTAATCTAAACTATGAAATGAACTATTACAAAAAAATAAAATCCTAAGGCTAATAATGATTATTTTTCTTTATCCATCATATTTTTATCATTTATAAATTATGGAGTTTTTTTAAGATTTTTAGATTGTACAGAGTAGAAGGTTTTCTGGAAACCTCCTAAATTTTTTCTGCTTACTCCTGGCCATACACTAGACTGCATTCTAACCTCACCTACTATACAGAGCCACATGACTGAGGGCCAATACAATGCGAACAATGTGGTCTACACAATTTATTGACCTGACTTAACTTTGTCCCCTGTTAGATGGAAAAGTTAAAAAAAAAATAACCAGGAAACCTTGGGAACCATATGTTGACAATAGTAGATATAGAATATAGGAGGAGCTTAGGCCTCTGAATTACAGTTTGGAGGAGAGCTACCTCACTTAGGAATGCCCTCAATGAATTGTTACATAAGCAAAAAACATAGGGACTTATCCATAATGTTGCCTCATACCACAGTTGGTCAATGTTTATTAGTATGAAATAACTAATCATATAATGTATTAATCATATTAGAAACTTTTTTCATTTATAGTGCAATATTTCCCAGTTTGTCATTTTAAAATTATATTCATGGTAAAACAGTTTTATTTTTGTATAGTATTTTCTTTTTATATGTTCAGTTACTAGCTTTGGCAAAATATCTATACCATTTCAGATGGCTGTGATGACCCACTTGGTGCCCTTTCTAAACGGGGGAAAAAAAGAGAGAAAGAGAAAGAAAAGAATATAAAATGGCTGCTGGAAATTTCATATGTCTTCTTCCCTTTCTTATTATTTTCTGATACATTTATTGCTTCAGCTAGATGCACATAACTTCCTAAGATGCCAGTGTAATCAATGCCTGCTTATCAGGATGCTCCCCTGTGTTGGAACTGAAGGATGGCAGAATATGTCAACCCTAATTGTGTCACTTTGACATAAGGATTATTTTAAGCTAAAAGCACTTTAAAAAGCACAGATGCAAGAAAGGCCTTCTAATCTCTTGTTCTTCCTTTCTAATCCCATGTGAAAGATGCCCTTCCTATACTAGGAGAAAAAATATTATTATAAAATATTATTATTGGGCAGTCAAAGTCAAGGGAATTCTATACAAACAGACCTTGTTAAAAATAATTCTTACCTCTCTTTAGCCTCCCTACACACAGTTTAGTTACTTTTCCACAACTGCCTCTCATTGTTCATCTTAATATGAAAGCATGTAAGTTCTGTCATTTCCTTGTGTCTTTATTTCATTATGAGGGCTCCCATGTCATGTAAAATCGATATAAATATGTGTCAGTTTAATACTTAGGTCTAGCCAAAAAATCCTAACAGGATAGAGGTAAAATTTTACCTCCCCTACAGAATTGCTCCCAGTGGAAAACTTTTGCTTTATGTGATCAAATGTGGTGGGACACAACATCATAGTGCAAGATTTCTGTTCTTTGTACAGTTTGGGGAGGAGGATGCTCCTGGGTCACAAATGGAAAGCAGTAATCTGAGATAAGTAGCATTGTGAGGTGAGGTTTGGTTTTTACATCTCGGGAACATCTTCACTTCAATGTTGAGTTTTTTTAATGCCTTGGGGAAAAACTAGTTTTCAACAAATGGCTAGTAGTTCAAAAGAGGTTTTAAATATAAAATATATATTTATTTTAGAATTTTGAACTGAATTCTTAACCTGACCTTCTCCCTGAACCTGATTATCTTGTTTTTGGAAGGCTAGTCATTAGACCTTTAAATCTTAGAATAAAGTAGTTAGGGTAGGTTAGGCTGCTGTAAAACAAAACCTAAAATTTAATGGTTCAGAGAAACAAAAGAAACACATATTTATGGCTCACATAACAGTCTCAAATGAGTATTACATTCAGTGAGGTTGGTGATAGCTCTTCTGCACACATTCTTCCATACTGTCATTAAGGGACCCAGGAAAATGCAGGGTCTTTCATCTTTAACATGTTTCAAAATAACTTCAATCATTGCCATTTCAGTCCATGGGAAGGAAAAAAAAGAAGCAGGAGTCCACATCCAGAGATTTTCTAAACCAAGTATGATGGAAGTTGCAAATTTAATATCAACTCATATTTTATCCTGAAAATCCAGGCAAATGTGAACACTAGGCTCTGAAATGGCAGAGGAGTTCTTGGCTGTACAGCTCTCTCCAGGTTCCACCTCTATTGCAGAGGAAAAAGAGAAAATGATGTTTGTAGAAAAGCAGCATTAAGTGTGTAATATTAGACATGATAGATTTCAAATTGCTGCAGTCATTCTAAATGAGTTAATGTCTCTCAAAATATACAATATCAGGTACATGAACTAATGATGTAATAGTACACAAATATTTTTGCTTTTAAATATGCATTGGAGAAATAAAATGCATTTTTCTTAAAATAATAGGAGAATGGATACTTCCTCTGAATTTGAAGTGAATCTCAAATGTACGTTTTGGGATGTTTTAAATTATTTTGAGTGATTTCAACATATCAAATATTAATATCGCATATTCCAAACTAAGGCTTTTCTGGACTCCAAGCTAAAGTTTGGCTATTTAATTACAATTAATTACTTTCTCCATTTTCCATAGAAGCCTATTATCTTCATCACAAAGGAAAAGGAAAGTGAAAGTAAAACATAATTGTAGAATGTAAATGGTAGTTACAAGCTATAAACTATCCCATTATAAGTTTAGTGGAAACCATCAAAAAGATTTTAGAAGTGATGTTTACTATTTGGCAAAACATTTTCCAGTGTACCAGTCCATTATTCTTTTTGTAAAATGAAAAAATTTAAATGTTGAGCTACTGATAATTACCTGGTTGTTGGACCAGTAGCAACCAACAAACAAGAGACTTATAATAAATACTTTAATCTTTATTCAAGGAAAAATGTATTTGATCACCAAATGAGATAATTTGGTTGGCTGACCAGTGTAAAAGTAACAAAACAAAAGAAAACCAAACCCTTATTTCACATGCTTACTTGTTATATCTGTTCTCTTTTCATGTTTAAAAACATCCTTACTTTCTGCTAATGTTATATGAAAAATATATAATGTAGTTAGTAAAATTATTCAAGGATTTTTCAAAGACCACCCTATATTAAGTAAAATAATTTAGCTTGTCAAGACTAGAAATTTCTCACATTATTTTTCTTGTTTATAATTTATAATGGGATATTTTGTACATGTTGGAAAAATATTTGATTTTTTCTTTCCATGAGCTGTTTCCTGATGGCTGGCTTCAAGCAATTTTTCAGAGTAGGAGGGTAGTCATCATGGGAGGGCAGTTCGCCCTCTACTGATTTACTTTCATAATGGCCAGATTTAGAGTAATTCTTCAGATAAGTCTACACGGATTCTCTTTGGTCTCTGTAGCAGTTGTAATTGTTGAAATAGACTCATTTTGTTAATTTCATGATCTCTTCAAACCAATTCTTAGAGTAATTTAGTTTTGGTAAATGGCGAATCAAGACATCATGTATTTGTTATTAGATGAACACCCACATTTGCCAGGTGATATTGAGCTCTTCTTAAAACTTTTGAAAAGCATGGCTTTTCAGACTCTATAATATTTATTTGTATAATTTTAAACAACAAACATATTATTTAGAAACATATACTCGACCCAGAATTTCAAAATTATAAACAAATTTTTATTTTAATGCATTATTCCTATTTTATTTGGTTCTTCCATTTTCTCTCTTTGACAGACAAGGAAATATCAGTAATTTTAGTGTCTTAGAGTATATGCACAGATCATCATTTATTTATTTTTACTCTTCTCCCTTTTCCTGAAACAATCTTCTTAAAGATTTAATGGTATTCCCTTATGCTTTATTATTGAAACACCTCTTCCCTTCAAAAAAATCACCCACAGGTAACTTTATTTTGTTACAATGAATTAAGCTCAAGTATTAGCCCCTTCCTCCTATAAATAATAATAAATTTTGAGATATCACTCAGGCAATTGAAAAAAACTTTATATCTATATGTAATCTCATATCTTAATATACACTATTTTTCCTAATTTGACTTTTGTTAGAAGCAGAGAAAAAGTTATTGTTCTCAAAGTCATATCATATAATAGATGATACTATTCTCAGTTATATCATATAATGGATGAAATAAACCAGAGATCATTTAGTCAGCATAATAATTTAATACCTGATTCCTGTAATATCCTTGCCACAAAGTTGACTAGGCTCTTTTTAAGAACTTACAGTTGTGAGAAATGTGTTCCTTAATCTTTGGATAGCTGTAAATGTTGGAGAGTTCTGAGGCTGAGATAATTATTTTTTAAAAGATTTTATTTATTTTTAGACAGAGGGGAAAGGAGGGAGAAGGAGAGAGGGAAACATCAATGTGTGGTTACCTCTCATGTGTCCCCTACTGGGGACCTGGCCTGAAATCCAGGCTTGTGCCCTGACTAGGAATCAAACTGGTGTCCCTTTGGTTCACAGGCTGGCACTCAATTCACTGAGCTTCACCAGCCAGGGCTCATGCTGAGATTATTACTAAATTTATTCTTTTCAATTATTTTATGTGAATTTTTCTCAGTTCTCTTCAATTTTAGCGTTCACTACCTCTTTTAAGTAGTATGGCTGTGTAGGGAAGAAAAAATAAATTTCTCTGAGTTTTTAATTGAGATACCTATAATAACAAACAGATTTAACAAGAGAAAAACAAGCACAATTTTTATTTTCACGTACACCAGGACAATATGAGTAACTCACACAGATGGCTTTAGAATTCAGAATTAAATCACATCTTAATGGGGAAAGAGTTCAGAGGATGTAAGTCTCCGAAGGAGAGTTAATAATTTTCAGGAAGGATGAATGGGTTCTTAGAAGAATTGATGGGAGGCATACTAGTTTGAGACAAAGTGTGTCTGGGTGTGGGGTCCACTTCTGTCTTCTTTCTGGTGATGAAAACCAATCTTTTCCAGTTGATGGAAACTCCCAGGAAGAGGATCTATGAAAGCTGGCTTGCTTTTGCAGGATTTATCTTTAGGTAGGGAAGGGGAGCTCAGAGGAAACCTCTCCCTAAATTTGCTGCTTTTAAAATACTTACAGCTCAAAATAATCAATATGCCAAAGTGGCATGTTTAGGGGTAGCATGTACTAAACTGCAGTCATAGTTTGGGATGGCATATTCTGCTATGCTTCAGTTGAAACTGAGCTAAACTCTTTGGTTAAGAGGGATGTGACAAATAATATTTTCCTATTAACCATTAGAGGGTGTCCTGACAAGTTTTGGTCTCACTGGGAAAGAGAACTTGCAGGGTATGCCATTCATTGATGTGGAACAAAAGAGTGATGATAACCATGTAGTTACCAAACTAAAGGAACTGTTAATTCAGTTTCTCATATTAGTTTAAAATATCCTAGAACATATGGCAAACTCTTCTACATTGTTGTAATATTTAAATAATGGCTCACTATAATTCTCAAGATTTTCTTTTTCTTTTGTCTCCATACCAATTAATATATATTAAATCTATTTAGTGTATTCATCTTCATTTTAATATAATATACTACTTATTCTAATATATAATTATATTGATATTTAAAATTAATGTATATTTATTTTCCCTAGAACTCTTTCTATAATTATTTAGGAATATTTTTTATTTAATTTAGGTATTTCAAAATACTAAAACTTCTTTTTAAATTTGACCCCATTAATGTCTTTGTGTTAGTTCAGTTTTGCCCTAACAGACATCAAGATGAGATTTAACAAGCAAATATTTTATCAAGTGAAATACCGGTGTGAGAGAAATGAGGGATAGCAGTGTGAGGCTAGGAGACCTGTCAAACCACATGCATTCTGACACCAAGTGAAAATGAGGGAGAGACATTTATATAGGAACATTCCAGTGTACTGTGTTTTTAAATGACTACTGTGTCATTTAGTAAGGTTCTACATGATAATCAGGGAATCCTCATTCCACCGCGAGATATCAGAGAAGTCCCATGCCTCCTAGGAAGGACCTGCCCTAGCATCTCTGCTCTTCCCAGTTATTATCTGTAAGCAGCCCCTAGGTAGCATGACCTTTATATAAACACAACAATAGACTTCAGAGAAACTGGGACGTTGGTCGAAGTGCTTCCTGCGGTGGAAGGTTGTAAGGCACACTTGCATTGCCACCACATGTCCATGTCTGATAAAGGATTTCCTGCCAATTACCTACATGCATCTTTTGGAAAATAATTATACTGTCATAGTCAGAAAATTTAATATATATATATATATATATATATATTCCATTTAATCTAGACAGAAATATCAAACTTCAAATAGTAATTCAAACACATAATTTTACTTTAGAATAAACTTTTTTTTCAAGATTTTATTTATTTATTTTTAGAGAGGAGGGAAGGGAGGGACAAAAAGAGGGAGAGAAACACCAGTGCATGGTTGCTTCTCAAGTATCCCCCGCTGGGGACCTGGCTCACAACCCAGTCATGTGCCCTAGACTGGTAATCGAACCAGCAATCATTTGTTCACAGGCCAGCACTCAATCTACTGAACCACAACAGCCAGGGCAGAATAAAGTAACTCTTACAGGTTGAGTTACCATTTGGAAGAGTGATATTTGCTTTTCATCTCAGGATGAGGGACAAAGGCTTATACACACTGAGATTCACTCATCATCAGTATCAGAGGTAAATATCATGGAAGGTCAATACATCTAGAATAGATCATACAGTCTAAATGTAAATATTGATTTTGGAAGGCAGCTATGCTCACCACTATACCACCAATGCCACACTAAATGTAAACATTGATTTTGAATGGTAAATGCAGTATCTTATACAATTTATCAAAACATTTCTTAAGGACAATTGTTTACAATTTTTCCAAACAAATGTGCTAGCAATATAAACATATCTTTGGTATCTATTTAAAATGGAAGTATATCAATATTCATTATTTAATGTTGCATTATTTAATGCTGCATTTATAGTCATTGTTTAAGGATTCATGTATGTTAAATGAAATTAAATAAAAACAGAAATTCAAAATTTATATCAGTATATATAGAAAAGAGAAGGATCAAATGTCCCTAAGATATATTATGAACCTCTTGAACAAGCTGGTATTTTGCTATTAGAAAAAAATATTGTGAATCTTTTTTAATTTTGAATATTACTCAAATTTAATATATAAGTATTTTGAAATTTAAAAGAATTTAAATTTCCTCCATCCCATGCATGGAGGAAAATTTCAGCAGTTTCCTAATTAAAGTAGAAAACAAAAATTGACATTTTTGCAATTGATGCCAGTCTTACAAATGACAATACAAATTTTTATACAATTTATATTAAAAATATGTTTTTCCCTGGCTGGCATAGCTCAGTGGACTGAGCGTGGGCTGCGAACCAGTGTCCCAGGTTCAATTCCCAGTCAGGGTACATGCCTGGGTTGCAGGCCATGACCCCCAGCAACCACACATTGATGTTTCTCTCTCTCTCTCTCTCCCCGCCTCCCTTCCCTCTCCAAAAATAAATAAATAATATTTTAAAAATATGTTTTTCAAGTGGCTTTATAATAAAAAATAAAAGTAGGCTTGATTTTAGAAAGAACTATAAAGGATTAACTGTTCATTTCCTGATATGCCAAAACAGAAAAAGCATAACTTAAAATCCAGAAATATATTTTCATATATTATGAAAAAATGAAACAATTTTATAACAGCGGCCAAAAAAGTGATGAACAAGAAGTTCCAGTTCACATCTCATCATTTAAGAGAATTAAAATCACCCTACATTGAGGAACGCTGTCATCATTTTTTACATAAGCTGCATAAGTTTGGACTTGAGGATTTTGAGAAAAGACGTATTGGTCTTGATTTTAAAGAAAAAAAAACAGCTATATGTAATCTACTACTATAATACAAAATAACCCACATGCAGAGGGGATCACTTGTTTACTAAGGTTGTTTTCTATTTTAATTTGAATTTATTGTCCAATGCGAGGGATGAATTTACCTGAAATTAACCTTTCCTGATGTTTCATGGCACTATTCAAATTTTGCCTTAAAGATAGCTTTTACCCCTTTAACAATTGAAAGAGTGACATTTTACAAAAGATCTTCCTGGGTCTGACTCCATGGACCTAGTAAATAAGAATCATTAAGCACGATTCAAAAAATCTGAAAATTTTAATGTTATTCAGCTAATTCTATGGTTTTAAAGATTGAAAGCCAATGACTGAGGTAGATAAGTAAACTCTATCGATGCAAACAATAATGAAACAAAATGCACACCCTGGATTGTACATTTAGCTTCCAAATAGTGTTGTGGACTTGAGAAGGTGTTTTAAGATTCAGGACTTCAGTTTTCTTGTCCTGAAGATGAGGGCCCTTCAGGAATCTCATAACAAGAGTAAAACAAAGTATGCTTGTAATAGCAAAGCACAGTGTGCTCCTAACAATAGTAAGCACTCTTTGGGAAATGGATCAAACAAACAAACACAAGCAGTGCCTAACCATTTGGTCCTATATTAATTTAAAGTTCTTATTGACAATCCATACAAAGATTCCTGGGTGATTTGGTGTCTTCCTCTTGATCCATGTCTTTTTTTAAACTGTTTTTCTTGGTTAAATATATAAAATTGGATGACTCTGATGAAATGGCTTCAAAGTTATAGATAATAGAAGTTCCAGTGATTGTCCTTTTCCTTCTCATTTTCATTAAATTCCCTCATAGTAGATATAAAAACAGTTTCTTAATTGGTACTGATTTGCAAATATATTGAAGTCAAACATGCCAAAATAAATTATATTTGTTTCTCAGTAGAAAGAAAGCAATAGAGGTAGCTTGAATCCCAATGTAATTTTATAGTGTCTATTTACAAACACTTTTATATACTAAACTGCATGGCATTTAAAATAATTAGGAGTTTTATGTGACACATGTAACATTTACTTTTATTGTTACTTCTTGAACCCAGTAATAAAAGTAGATTTTAAATTGAAAAATAATTGTTTCATTTATATTTATACTGTAAAATATAGGTCTACCATTTGGAAACTAAAATTTTGTTATTTTAGAATAGTCATTATTCAAATGGAAAAGATGTTAAAAAGGATTTAATTGAGAGAGATTTATTGTAGTTTACATTTTCAAAAAAAGAATCAATTTGAAATGTTAAAGAGATATCTGTGAATTAGCTTATACATCCATAGGAAAATGTATTCTAAATATTTTGCATATAAAGTCTGTAGCAGTTAAATTTACTGGTTCACATTTTACCTGCAAAGATGTATATCTAGACAAGAAATTTGAGGTTAATTTGATCAAGTTTCTTCTTACTAAAATATATTTGTTTGTGGTATATCTTTACAGTGTTATATGCTAAGTAATAAAAAATACAAAACCCAAAATGACGTGGAGGCAGTTTAAATATATATTGCTAAGAACCCAGTCTAAAAAGACTACAGTGTATTATTTAAACTATATTATGTTGTAGAAAAGGCAAAAGTATGTGATCAGTAAAAATATCAATGGTGGCAAGTTCAGGGGGAGGAAAGGATGAATAGGTGAAGAACAGGAGGTAGTTTTCATCACTGAAACTATTGTGTGTGATACTCTAATGGTGAATATATGACACTATGCATGTGTTCAAAGCCATAGTCATATACTGCACAAAGAATGACACTTGATGAAAACTGTGGACTTTAGTTAATAATGTAGTGATATTGGTTCTTCCTTTGGAACAAATGGACTACACTAATGCAAAATATTAATTATAGGTGAAATGCGGTGGAGGGTTGCCTATGGAACTCTATATTTTCTGCTTAACTTCTCTGAAAACCTAAAACTACTTTAAACAAAGTTTATTAGTTTTTAAAAATGCAACCATTTTACATTAAAAAACAGGAGAAGTGAGGGTAATGCAAATATAGTAAAATAATACACAATTAAAATTTATATTTGATATCTATTAAAACAGGCTTTTTTCAATTGAATTATTATTTAGTCTCTGTTTAAATATAAGTTTAGTCAATTTAAAATTTCAGTTAAAATCTGTGGGTTTTGTTTAAAATGACCAATAAAACCCAAAATGTTGTGAGTGAGGGAATTACAGGAGCTGTTGATGTGATCAGGAATATGCCAGGAACCTGGGTGCCAAATCAACACAGGTCAACCCTCTGGTGAAGGTCCCTCCTGAAGGTGTTTTTAAAACAACTGATGTGGCCTTCAATGGATGATTGGATAAAGAAGATGTGGTATACATATACAATGGAATACTACTGAACCATAAGAAAAGAGGAAATACTGCCATTTGAGATGACATGGATGGGCCTTGAAGATATCATGCTAAGAGAAATAAGACATAAAAAGTTAAGGACATTATGATTTCACTAGTATGAGAGATAAAAACTAAAAGCAACAAATGAACAAGACAAACAAAAACTCATACATACAGACAACAGTATGGTGATTACATAAGAGCAAGGGAGTGGGAGGTGGTGAATGATAAAGGGGGTCAAGTATGTGGTGACAGAAGGAAATCTGTCTTTGGGTGGTAAACACACAATACAATATCAGATGATGTATTAAATACTGTACACTTGAAACCTATGTGATTTTATTAACCAATGCAACCCCAATGCATTTAATTATTAAAATTTAATTTAATTTAATTTTAAAAATCTGTCTCTCCAGTGTTCAAACTCCATGTCTGTTGAAGGTATGTTCATTTCCTTTAGCATACTCTTAGCAGTCTTTTTCTGAACAATGGGGTTTCAGTTAATCTCTTGATTCTTAAACTTCATCTCGTTCCACTATTGAGTCTTGTCTGTTTTAAATGCCTCTTTTATTGTGAAAATGCTTTTCATCAGTTATATCAGCAGTAAATATAGTTTTAAAAGTAGAATGCTTGAATTACAGACACTCAACAACTATTTGTTTTGAATTAGGTGTTACAAAGTTAACTGGAGAAGAGTTAATAATGCTATGTTTGTTTATTATAAAATAGAAGAATTGCAACTTTATGAATTAATAACAGGAGGAAGCTTTGTTTTTAAAAAATCTCCATGAGGAATTCTTTGTTTGGCCATAATTCTTGGCTTCTGAAATTAATCAATAGGTTTTTATTGTACTCAACAAAAAGAAAAGGGGGAATAATAAATCACACTATATCAGACTCAGAATGACAGAACCGGAAGCTACTTTTCAGAGAGTTTACTCTAAAAATCATGAACTGTCAGCTCATAGATCAAGTCCATAGATCAAACAAACCAAGTCAGATGATATTTTAACAAATAAATTTTCATTGGTTGCCAAAACGTTAAAACTTATAGAATGCACATAACATTTAGAATTTACTTTTCCACTTTAAAATCCCATTGGATTTGCACCCTTGTACTACTTATCCTTATTAGGTAGAGCATACGGTGTGACAAATTCTTTACTTTGACCCCCTTCCCTATTAATTTATACACAGCTCTCTTGATTCAATTTTGTTATCTTTCTATCCCATCATCTGATTTTATGCTCTTGATTTATACCAACTGCTTCATTTTGTACTTAAGTTATATGTGACTCCAAAGCGAATACGTACTTTGCTCCAATAATTCCCTGGTACCTTCCAGGGCATAAAAAAATAAAATATGTCCTGTTTGGCAGCAAATAGACAAGAACTGAAATTTTGTAATCTAATGCTCATTATCATAGAGGTTTATTTAATTCTAGCCTGAAAAAAAAAATTGCATTTTTATGGTATGTGTTGATTCTGGTAGAAGAAAGTGTGTTGGAACAATTAAGACAAGGGTTAATGAGATATTTTGTCTAGAAGCAAATACATTTTAAACATTTATTAACAAATAGAATTTTAAATGCTCTTACTGATATGCATTGCATTTAAATTCTTTCTTAAATTATGCCAGTTAATTTTTCCAGTATTAACTATTTTCATCCATGTTGTACAAAAATACACATAAATACTTTTTAAAGTTTGAAGTAAAACATGGCATTTTTTTCTAATGTTAAAGCTTATGGTACGTTAGCTTCAGACTTTATATTTCTATATTTTATAAGGATCAATAAACTAATTGTGGAAAGTACAAAATTTAGCTTTTATGCAGTAACAAGAAAAACAGGTGAACAATTTAAGTAATGTTTAATTCTACAAGAAGTAATTTAGCTTATAAAAATTATTTCGGAATGTGACTACCATGTTTTCTTACATCAAATTTAAGTTGTATGTAATTCAGTCTATCATGTTAACAATTCATTGCTCTTAATATTTAAGCCATGTACATTAACTATCTATTGCAGCATAGCAATATTAAAACAAATAAGTTAAAACCATGCACATAACATCTTAAAGTTTCTGTATCTCAGGAACTGGTTACCTATGTTCTCTGTTTCATAGTGTCACATAATCAAAGTGTTGGCCAGGGCTTGGGTCTCGTCTGTGGCTTGACCAGGGAGGGGTACACTTCCAGGGTCCTGTGGTTGTTGGTAGAATTCAGTTACCTGTGGGATGTTGTTGGACTGAGGGCCTCAGTTCCTCACTGACAGTTGGTCAAACATCACCTTCAGTATCTTGTCATGGAGACAATTCCATATGTTCAATTACTTCGTAAATCTGGCAGAGGAAATGGAGTCTACTAGCAAGAATGAAGTTACAAGTAAAAATATTACATACTCACTGAGGTGACATCACATTTACTCTGATGATTTCTATAGGAAGAAAGAAGTCAAACTCTGCCCCTCCTGAAAGAGGAGAGAAATACTCAAGGGTAGGAATGCCAAAACAGAGAGATTATTGGAGACTTTTTAAAAAAACTAGTGTGTTTCCATACTATATGATTTTAACCCTTTTCATGTTTTTATTTCATAATCACCAATATCAACCACTAAGCAAAGTGACAAATGCAAATTGTCTTAATGTCTCTTTATAATCTAAAATATCATATAACAATATATTCATAATCAAAGGAGTCCATCAAAAGCAACCTATTGTCACTCTTGTAAATGCCTTGCTTTTTTGTGGTAGACTACTATCACAGACTACTATCTACTATCAATAGACTACTATTTTTGGTTCAATTACCAAAGTCAATCTTATTTTATGAACACCATAAAAGTGACTAAATAAGTTGCTTATAGAACATAACTGTGCTTCTCAGATATCTTGCTTAAGAAGTGTCCACCTAGGCAAATGTATCTTTTTTCTAATCTAAACATGTTTTTCTTAAATTAGTTGAGACTCTTTGATTGGAAGTGATAGAAACATTACGTAAAAGAAAATTAAAGAAAATTTATTTTTTCCATAACTGAAATTAGTTTACTTGGCTTTTAGTATAGAAGCATTAAGAATATTAGTCTAAGTGTAGGGATTGTCTTCAAACACCAACTTATTTCATTTGTGTTGGTATCATGATCAACAAGAACTTCCTTATAGAGAGTAAACATTAAAATTCTAGTCATAAATAAATAAATAAATAAATCTTTGTCTGGGCACAACTTTCATTGACTCTGAGAGACATTTACCACACATAAACAATGAGCAAACAGGACAAATGTTCTCATTGGCCAGAGAGAGCTAAGGGGTTTATCTATGTATGTATCCTACTATTGGTCAGTCCCATCCAAGCCATTTAGACTGAGAATGGTGGAGGTGTGGTTATCCAAAAGAAACCTTACATGCTGTTAACAAGAGAAGAGAGAAAAGATGCAGGGGAATAAAATAAAGAAGGAAATATGTATTGATTATGCAATGAATATATGTACAACCATTAGGTCCTGGAGCATTTATAAAATATATCACTTTTAGGTATATATAGGTACAGAGTTAAACAAGTATATGGACTACAATGCCAAAGAGCATAGCAATTTGGACAAGATATTCCTGAAGAGTTATATGTAATTAGTTGTTCAGACTATATTTGTATATCAGTATTTGTTATAAAAGACTTCAATGAAAGCACAACATAGTAGCACTATGTAATCTGGGTTAGAAAAACTGTGAAAATGGGGATAAAAATGAGGGGTAATATTAAAAGTGTAAGTAATGAAAGAAAGACCATATGAAGGAAGTAGCAGTAGGATTTATCTTACCAGTTTGAGAAAAGATACTAAAGTTTATTAAAAATCAGAAGAGCTAGACATATTGATTCTACTACAAAACCATTTGGAGATATTGTTAAAAATATGTATTCAATAATTTTCTAAATCTGTTAGAGCTGGATCATATAAATATCTGTGAATTACAAAAGTGAAGGTATTTATATTAATTTATGAAAACAAAGTTATGATAGCCTAATTAGAGTGACAAATATTATATAATGAATTTGAGATTTTGAGAGTTATAGGAGGACTAGATAATTGTTGAAAATATAGTTCTGCAATTAAATAAATATCATAGTACCAGGAAGATAGTGCAGCTAACTGAGGTTGAGCAAAATAAGTGAATTCAAAAGAAAGGTAAATTTTGTGATACCCTCAATTCAAATACTTTCTGTACAGTTAGAGCTGTAAAATCCAGCAGGAACAAGGACTAGATAGAGACAGCTGGATGCCATTTGCTTAAATATGATAACATCAACAACACAATACCGACATATTATTTTAACAGTTAAGGGATCAAATTATATCTATCTATTGATTTCATTCCAAAAGGTGTTTTAGAGACAAGTGAAAAGAATTTTGTATGATATTTGGCAGATACTAAAGTAATAGTATGTCCCATCTTAAAAAAAATAAAATAATAGCAGCATGATAATTTTAAAAGAGCATTTTCATGATTTTAACCAATTATTTTTAGGGCTGGAGTCAATGCAGTGCTTTCCAATTAATTTCAGAAAATAATATTATTTAAATAAACACACACACACACAAACCAACACATATTATTATTAAATTCAAAACTCCATCCTGGCAAAATGGGTACTAAAAATTTTATTCTCTCTGAACCTGCAGGCCTCCTCCAGTAAGTGAACTTGCACCCAGAGGAACTATGGTTGGTGTAATTTCTGCTGCAGCCGTCAATCAGAGTATCGTGTACTCCATTGTTGCAGGAAATGAAGAGGGTGAGTAGATGTTTAGTCTGTATTTTCAACAAAAAGCGATCAGCTTAGATTTGTAATTAATTTCAGATTGAATTATTATTTACTCTATATTAAAAAAAACAATTCAATTAAAAAATCCAGTTATATTAACAAAAAATCCCCCCCCCACCTCAGGAAATACTAATTCTGGAAGCCTTTTTCTCTTTCACATTTGAGGATATTTTAATGAGATTTCTTCACAATTAATGTGTGATGCCCTGGCTGTTGTGGCTTAGTGGATTGAGTGCTGGCCTGGGAACCAAAGGGTCACTGATTTGATTCCCAGTCAGGACACTTGCCTGGGTTGCAGGCCAATCCCCAGTAGGGGGAGAATGTGAGGCAACCACATACTGATGTTTCTCTCCCTCTCTTTCTCCCTGCTTTCCCTTCTCTCTAAAAATAAAAATAAATAAAATCGTTCAAAAAAGTAAAACTTTAAAAAAACTAATGTGTGATACTTTCAGCTTTCAGTTATAATTATTACTTTACCCCTGTGCCATCATTAACCCATACTCCATATCATACATTGGCTAATCCTGAATGAATTTTAGAATCACAAATTATTGTGAATGGCCAAAGAGGCACGTCTGTGATAAAAGTCATACATATTGTATGATCGAATACTCAAACACTTGGGTTAGACATACAATTAACAATTTTAAGTAAATAATTTAAGTATTGTCTACCCATAGTATTTCACTAAGAATTAGAATGGTTTGTGAGCCTCTAGGAATAAGTCCATAGCTCAGTATTTATCACCCATTTTTTGTTTCACCAATTCCATAAGTTAATTGTTCTCTGTTTTTCCTTTTGATGAACCAGATGGCCTGGTAGTCAAAATAGTTAATATATGTAATAAATAAATGAATAATAAATATGTGATAAATGAATTAATGTTAATGCTGTTGAGCAGTTTTCATGGAAAGTACACAGGCCTTTTTCAAGTATTTCAACAAACAAGAAATCGCTGGCCCTAAAGCAAGTATTCAACATCATACTTACTGTTTTCTTCTCTGTTTCCCTGCCTCCTCCATAAATCTTGTTACTAAACTTCTTTTTTCCTTGAACTTCAGCATCTTACTGAAGCTGTGATTTCTTATTCTGTTCTGCTATGTGTTTCTGTACTTCAGTCAATACTTCTCTTTGAAGACAGAAAAGGGGCTCCACTTACTACCCTCTTCCCCCACAATGACTATTTTTACTATTTATTTATTTAACATATATTTATTACTTTTTGACAAGCATTTATTAATCATCAATAAGAAGAGATAGACAATGAAAATTAATCAGCTGATAAATATGTAGTATTTAGATAGTAACAAATGCTATTCAGAAAACAAAAGAGAAAAATATGAGTACAAGAGGTAGAATATTTTACAGTTTAGCAAAGTGCCCTGCTCTTAACTCACATGTTAAATGAGCAAATTCATTTAACAAAGGAAATCAGAGCAAAGTATTTTAAGTCATTTAGAATAATAAACCATGTTTTCAAAATGACCAACATATTAAATTATCTGTTTTTTCCTTAGGTGTTCTTAGCAGAACACTAAATCTACAGGATAATAAGATGCATTCAATCATAAAAAGTGTAATAATTTAATAAGATTATAAAATACTTGGTTAAACAAAATTCAGTGGGTTTCTTTAAAACAGAATTTCTGAAAGTTTTTAGTATGGTAGAAGACCATCTGAATCTAGTGTGAGGGGTATAGTATACAATGCTCCCCAATGTAATTGATCACAGAAACAATTATTCCTAGGAGAATCTCAAAACAAAAACAAAAACAAAAAAAAACCCTAGAATTTAAAGGCATACAATTAGGGGAACACTGATGTTGATAATTACTGGAACAAAGTTTCCACAGAGATAAAACAGTTTCCAAAAGCCAGCTTCTTATCCCTTTTATGTATTACTACCACTATAAATGTGTTTTTGAAATCACAGTGGCTTTTAAAGAAAACGATTTTTCCTTGTAGTATGAAGTAAATGACCCAGAAATTGTGTTTTGATTCTAGACAAGTTTGGAATTAATAACGTCACAGGTGTTATCTACGTAAACGCCCCTCTGGACTACGAAACAAGGACAAGCTACGTACTGCGAGTCCAAGCTGATTCCCTGGAAGTGGTCCTCGCCAACCTCCGAGTCCCTTCAAAAAGTAAGTTATGTTATTTAAAATAAATTTATGGTGTTTCTGCTCATTTAAATTCTTTTTAATTTTTAAATTACAGTTGACATACAATGTTATATTAGTTTCAGGCATACATCCCCATGATTAGACATTTCTCTAACTTATGAAGTGATCACCTCAATAACTCAAGTACCCCTCCGAAGCATATATAGTTGACTGTATTCCCTGTGCTATACTTTACATCCCCGTGACTATTCTGTAACTACCAATTTGTACTTCTCAGTCCCTTCACCTTTTTCACCCATCCCCCCAATCTCTCTTCTATCTGGCAACTGTCAAAATGTTCTCTGTATCTATGAGTCTGTTTCTGTTCTACTTGTCTATTTTGTTTTTGAGACTCCACATATAAGTGACATCATCTGGCATCTATCCTTCTCTGACTTAGTTCACTCAGCACAATACCCCAAGGTCCATTTATGTTGTAGCAGTTGGCAAAATTTCCTTCTTTTCATGGCTGAATCATATTCCATCATATATGTGTACCACTCAATTATCTATTCATTTATTTATGGAGACTTAGGTTGCTTCTATATCTTGGCTATTGCCAATAATGCTGCAATAAACATATGGGTGAATATGTCTTTTCGATTTAATGTTTTGATTTTCTGTGAATAAATACTCAGAAGTAGTGTTGCTGTATGGTCTTTCTTTGTCTCTTGTTACAACCTTTGTTTTAAAGTCTATTTTGTCTGGTGTAAGTATTGCTACCTTAATTTTTATGTTGTGTGATTTTGTTTCCATTTTCATGAATATCTTTTTTTCATCCCTTTACTTTCAGTGTGTGAGTGTTTTTCAATCTGAAGCTCGTCTGTTGCAGACAGCATATATGATGATCCTGTTTTGTTATCCTTTCAGTCACTATATGTCTTTTGATTGGAGTATTTAACCCATTCTCATTTAAAGTAGTTGTTGATAAATATGTATTTATTGACATTTTTTACTCATATTTTAAATTTTTGTTTCTTTTTTTTCTTCATGAAGACCTTTTAATATTTCATGCTACACTGGTTTGTTGGTGATGAACTCTTCTAGCTTTTTCTTTTCTGGGAAACTCTTTATCTGTCCTTTGATTTTAAATGACAGCTTTGCTAGGTAGATTCATCTTGGTTGTAGGTCCTTGCATTTCAACACACAATTTTGTGCCAATCTCTTCTGGCCTACAGAGTTCCTGTTGAGAAATCAGTTGACAGTTTTATGGGAACTCCCTTGTAGGTAACTAACTGCTTTTCTCTTGATGCAAATATTGGTGTGCTTGAAGTTGTCCCAGAGGCTCCTTATCTGTCCTCATTTTTGGATTATTATATTTCTTTTTGTTGTTCTGATTGGGAGTTTTCCACCTCTTTACATTCGAAATAGATGATTTGGTTCTCTGCTTTATTTACTCTACTCTTGATTCCCTGTAATTTATTCTACATTTTGTTTAGTGTATCCTTCATTTCTGACTGGATCTCTTTTATGGTTTCCACATCCTTCTTTATGCTGTTAATGTTATCACTGAGTTCCTTGAACATGCTTATAACCATTGTTTTTAACTCTGTATCTAGTAGTTTACTCGCCTCCGTTTTACTTAGTTCTTTTTCTGGAACTTTCTCCTATTCTTTTTATTATGAACATGTTTCTTTGTCTCCTCATTTTGGCTACTTCCTTGTATTTGTTTCTATGTATTAGTCAGAGCTGCTACACCTTCGGTATTTGGTAGAGTGGCCTTATGTAGTAGGTGTCCTGTACGGCTCATGGGTGCAACCTTTGTGGTCACCTGACCTGAGTGCTTTGGTTCATCTTCTGTGTGGGCTGTGTGCACTATGCTGTTGTAGTTGAGTTTTGATTGTTGTTTGCATATCAGTGGGAGTGATTGACTCCCAGGTCAACCTAGTATGAAGACCAGCTGTAACTACAGCATAGGAGCTGCTGTGCAGACACTGACTCCATGGAACAGGACTTGCTTCAGTGGAGATTTGGTGCCCACCAAATCCACCCCTTTATTGTGTCCCTTGTGCAAGTGGTTGCATTGTAGTCTAGACTGGTCTGAAGCTGTCCACCAGATAGATGCACTGGCTCTGGAGCTTTCCTGGAGGAACAAGGTCAGCCTGCCAGGGGCCTCCCAGCATGAGCTACAGAGTAGTCTGCAGATGGCTATTGTTTATGCTGGGCTAGGAGGTGCTTAGGGTAGGCCAACCTGTAAATCAAGACTGGCTCCAACTAGTGCTGTGCCTGAGGCCACTTTATCAAGTGGTATGTGGTACACAGAGGCCAGATGCTACTTGTTAGAGAGATTTTCAGAAATCTGAAGCATGAGGCAGGAGAGGCCAGTTGCATGAAAAAGCCACTAGAAATGGTTTGGGTTGGTCTGAAAATTCAGTGGGGTGGGATCTCAGGGAATCACCAGGGCAGGCCAAACAGTGTTAGCCTGGTTGATGGAAACAGATATGGCCCCCACCTTCCTGCCAGGCTCTGCTGAAGGAGGGCTCAGCACTTCTGTCTGGAAGAAAGCTGTCCCTCTAGCCCTTGCTCTGATAGCAGACAATTCAGTTCCTCTCTGTATATCCACGGTGCCTTTTAAGCAGCTGCCCCAGTGCTGGAGCTCTGAGAAAGGGAGTTCAATTAAACAGAAGCATGCTCCCGTGACTCCACAGCCCTCCATCTCACCCTGTCATAGTCCCCGCTGTTTTTCACAGCCAGAAGTTATGCAAACTTCTCTTCCCAGCACTAGAACCCTCGGCTGGGGGTTCTGATATGGGTCAAGGATCTCTCACTGCTCAGACGGGACCCCCACTGTGGAGATATCCCTCTTGATTTTTAACCACCACACACACATGTGTGAACACCTCTTTCCACATCCCCGCTCCTGCTACCAGTCTTGGTGTGGCTTCTTCTTTATATCCTTTGTGACAGGACTTCTTTTCAGTTAGATTTCAGGTGATCTGAATGGTGGTTGTTCTGTAATTTAGTTGTAATTCTGTGTTTTGGGGAGGTTCTGAGTTACATATTTACTTATGCCACCATCGTGACTGAACTTTGCTTATTTTTAATGAAATCCATGCCTAAAAGTTCTCAGTGAAGAATGCACAAAGATCATTAATTCTCGGAGGTATTTGCCTATTTACTTTAATTTCAAATACATGACAATTATGGAGTGATTTCATATGCTTGAACTGCTAAGACAATAAGACACTATTTTCAACTTCTGTGTATAATGTTGCAAAAAACCATCATTATCTGTTAGATAATAAACATTATTCTCATGCCACTGTGAGGTTCTGGCTGACCGTCTGGAATGCGGTATACTGTTAATGATCGCATTACCACTAGACATTCCCTGAGTTGTCCGGCTTCTGGTACTTACATTTTCTTAGGGTTGAAGAAAACACATCTTAATATTAATGACTAAAATTTGTCATAATTTATATGTTGCATTAGTAGAAAATAATTTTATCTAATTTCTAAGAGATAAGAATTATTAGCTTCATTTTATAAAGACAGGCTAAAGAAAGACTAAGTGATTTTCTAAAAATAATATTTGTCAGTAAATGAAAAGTTGAAGAGTTAGGCTCACATCTTTTGACTCCAAAATCTGTCTTCAGCCTTTCAGTGTCATATACTTTACCCACACAGAGAAGCAAGTAAAACCCATTTGTGAAGGGGGCCACCACAGATCTGAGAGATGTTACCAATAATGGATAAATGCTATTCTTGTCCATTCACTGAAGTAACAACTCCTTTGCACTTTAGCAACCCATCATTTCTTTTACAGTCACATCAACTTTTTTTAAAATCTAGAAGACCCAGGAGAACCAAATTTAATTTATCCATTAGTGGAATGGAGTCTCAGAAGAGGGAAACAGGACCTGAAATATCAACCTGGTGCTCTGGGGCTGGTCCTAGACATCCTAGCACTCCATCAGCGTTTTGTTAAGTAAGGGAAGGAGGGAAGAAGAGGAGAGCATGTGAACCACAGCAGAGCTACACACACTTACAAAATGAATGTCAGAGAGTGAGAGCCCAGGTGTTAGAAGAGAAAGAGAGCAAGATGAGAATAAAAGTCAAAATATGTACTACAGAATTTCCTTTCTCAGTTCAGCAATTGATGATCACAAAAAAAGAAAGCACTCCTTTCATTTGCTTCAAACCTCACTTACTGATCTTGTGTCAAGGGCTGTACAGGTAAAACCAAATCATCTAAAACACTGGATTATACACAGGATGTCTGTGGAATTAAAGGGATTAAGTTATCTAATGAATATGCATCACTTACAGAATTAAATTGTGTAAAAATAGCAAACCAGCTCTTAGAGTTTTCAAAGTCTTTAAACTGCAGGTAATTATATTTTTACAAAATGTTGTGATGTACTTCAAACTGTAAATCTAACTGACAAACCTGGAGTAGAAATGTTAGGGCAGGTCTAAATTACATAGTGTAACCTATGTTATTCTAAATAAAAATAAATGTGTGAGTACATTGAAAATTGTATTTGTCAACTTTTTTTTTTAAACAAATGAGCAATTAAAGCCTGGCTGGCATAGCTCAGTGGATTGAGCGTGGGCTGTGAACCAACGTGTCGCAGGTTCGATTCCCAGTCAGGGCATATGACTGGGTTGCATGCCATGACCCCCAGCAACCACACATTGATGTTTCTGTTTCTCTCTCTCTCTCTCTCTCTTTCTCCCTCCCTTCCCTCTCTAAAAATAAATAAAATAAAAATCTTAGGGAAAAAATGAGCAATTAGAAGTAGAAAGAAAATTTTGATAACTAGGTTGTAGAACTTGGCATTCTTCAAGCAATAGCTCTGATTTCCAGGAGTTATATTTAGTTCTCATATGTGAGTACAATACAACTAGCTCTCATTACTGTAGTTTGAATAGAAATTTAAGTAAGGCTAATAATAGTTTACCTAATGCGCACACATGTGCTTGTATGTGCCTAGTAGCCATGTAGAGGTAAGACCGAGTAGCAAGTTCATGAATTTATCTTCTTAGAAATGCATGAAGCCTAAAAGCTAAATCTTAGTTTGTTTAATGCCTGATTCTTGAATATTGTTATTAACATTCCATGACTACATTCACCTCCTGAGCGTGAAGTACAAACTCATGTATTTCTAACACATTTCATTTATTAATTACTTTTAATGCATTCCTACCCATTTCCTATGCAAATAAGATCATTATGTAAATTAAGGTTAATTAATTAGTTGTTTAAAAGTTCATCCCTTCTTCAGAATTAGCTGCCCTGTGGTCTTTAGCTTTACCACATATCAAATGAATAGCGATAAACAGAATAAATTGAATTCATTAAAGAAATATTTTATTTTGATTTCTTTATCAAAAAATTGCTAATGAAGTTATTTTCAAGGTAAGTTTTACAACTATCCTATAAGTAGATTTAATATTTAAATACAAATTAATAATTAAATAGAAAAATTTTAGAACTCATTTCCAAAATTTGTATTTAAAACACTTTAATCTTTTAGTATAGAGCACTTCAAACATAAATAAAATTAAAGAGACTATTATAATGAACCTCACTGTATCAACTATCAATTGCTCTCTCACTCTATTACTTTGAAACAGGGCAGAAACATAATAATTCATCTGTAAATATTCCAATATGTACCTCTGAAAGATAAGTACAGCATTAAAACTTTTCACAATGTCATTATTACTCTCCCCAATTAACAAAAATCCCCAGTATCAACAAATATTCAGTTAATATTCATATTAAAATGTTATTCCTGTCAGAATCTAAATAAGATCCATACATTGCAATTGGTTGAATGTCTTGTGAGTCCCTTTTAATGTATAGGCTTCACCACTGTCACTCATTTTTATTCACCATAATATTATAAATAATATTTATTTGTTAAAAAACCAGGTATCTGAAGTCTGAGTTTTGATGACTGTTTTCATTGGATCACTTCATATTTTTCTCTGTCTCCTTTATCTCCTAAAAATTGGTAGTTAGATCTGGAGTCCTGGTTAGAAGCAGGGTTTTGTGATTTTTTTTGTATTTTTTTTTGTTTGTTTTAGAAATAAACTATAGGTAACACAGTGACATGACATGTTAGCCTCCCCTTATCCTCAGGAGATACATTTGAAGCCCCAGCGGTTTCTTAAACCTCTGGACAGCACTAACCCCTACATGTACTATGATTTTTTTCTACACATACATACCTATGAAAAAGTTTAATTTGTATATTAGACACAGTAAAAATTAACAACAATAACTAGTAATAAAATAGAACAATTGTATCAATACACTAAGAAAAGTTACATGAATGTGGTCACTCATTTCAGGGGGTCCCTTGTGCCAGGAGGCATATAGACTCAGTGCTTCCTGGCATAAGATATCACTGTCATTCAGAACACACTCTCTGTTCATGTCTCCCACCCACAAACTTAGTGCCTCTCCATCTTAACCAAGCACTCATCACACACGGTGGCCCTAACTTGCAGGTTGAGATGCAACAGCAAAACTAGCAGGAGTTTGTTTTTCCTTCTGCACAGTTTCATGGATAGAAGGTTTGTTTTTATCTCATGTGTTGTAGCAAGCCCAGCTTATGACTTCTTTTTCTTTCCTTAAGTTGAAACTTTTACCTTCTCACTTGAAAGAAGCACTTTACAGCTTCTCTTGGGTATATCCTATTGCCAGCATCAGCACCCTTGGGGCCATCAGTGTCTGGGGGCCATTATAAAGTAAAACAAGGGTGACTCGGACACAAGCCCTGCAGTACCGCAACAATGGATCTGATAACCAGATGGCTAAGCGATGATGTGCACAGTGTATATGGTGTGGGAACACTGGACAAAGGGATGATTCAGGTCGTGGGTGGGATGGAATGAGACCTAGGGATTTCACCGTACTACTCGGACATGCAATTAAAATAGTTACAAATTGTTTATTGAATTGTTTCTGGAGTTTTGTACATAACATTTCAAACTATAGTTGGGCATGGGTTACTGAAATCTCAGAAAGTGAACCCACAGGTAAGAGGTAACTCCTGTGTTCACTATTTCTTAACTAGGCACACCAAGTCCCTTTGGCTGGCCTCTTCTTTTGTGATAGTAACATCCTCTCTTAGTCATTTCCTCTCTATTAATTTGTTCCTTTCATCTCATCTACATTTATTAGCCAAAATATTTCTATACAGAGAAAATCCTCCATATCTAATATCTGGGTACCCCAAGGCTCTGCTTCTGCAGTAAAGGCAGGAAAAAAGAAAGTATGTTTCTTTCCATTTATTCACTGGATTTCACAATAATAAGTTGCTTGACTTTCACTGTCCAAATGTGATTACTGAGTTAAATATATTGGTTTCATAGACCATCTGGTTGCTGTTGAAAATCACAGTTCTGCTGTTGTAGTTTTGGAAGAGAAAGAGACAATATGTAACAAAGAGGTCAGCTATACTCCAATAGAGCAAAAATGGCTATGACCGTGCTTTTATAAAATTTTACCCCTGAAACAGGCTGTTGGCTGGACTGACCAAGGGGCTGTGGTTTGTAGACCTTGTTCTAATGCTTACATAATATAATACACTTAGCCTCCATTTTAGGGGACTGCTGTTTGTATATCTCTTACCATGCGCAGTGCTTTGGCTTTATCTCTTCCATTCCTCACATATCTAATTTAATGTCATATTATTTTTTCCTTATTAATACTAATAGTCATACAGTTATCTGCAGCTTGTTCTCAGTAGACTCTGCAGAGAAGGCTGGTAGGATCACCATTCCCTATGTCCATATGCATTACTCGAAGTTTATCTGAGGTGAGGCCCTTAGAATTGAACATAAGTTTGGCCACATATAAAAGTCTTGACTCATGCATTTTTTTCCTTGCCTTAAATATTTTACTCCATACTTTTTCTTCCATGAAGCATTACTGTCAAAAGGTGAAATAACACACTGGTTTTTATTCAAATTGGCATTGGTCTTAATTTGAATATCAAAAGAATTTACTCTTTCTCTGTTAAGTCCAATAGTTTTATTTAATATATCTCCGTTGGCTCTTCTGAGGAATTTCTGCATTTTATAGTATATCTATTCAAGTCTTATTTCAGGAAAGCTTTCTTAAATTTTAGATTTCATTACTTTCTCTGTTTTATTAATTTGTTTTTTCATCATAGGAGACTCCTATAAGTGATCAACCTTCTTTTATATCACTTTCAGCCTAATCTTTTTAATATCTTTATTCATTTCATTTGAACTATTTTTTTTATTTATGAGTTTTTCTAATTCTGATGGGTGTTTTTCTTTCATAGCTTCTCTTGCTTCATGAATTATTTAGCTTGTTTCAAAATACTAAAGGTACAGTTTTAATATTTTTTTAAATGCCTTCTTTTTTTAGAGTCATTATTTTGCTTGTTACTCACTTTTTACT
Source organism: Phyllostomus discolor (assembly GCF_004126475.2). Lineage (NCBI taxonomy): Eukaryota > Metazoa > Chordata > Mammalia > Chiroptera > Phyllostomidae > Phyllostomus > Phyllostomus discolor. Next base: position 139,430,544 of record NC_040907.2, read on the forward strand.
TAGTGGCTTTGACCATGGTCCTTGACTATCTTGCATGATTAAATAAAATTAGTTTTGCCATACTCTTAAAAACCTAAGATGGAGTAGGGTAGTTTTCTAATTTATAGCTCTAGAGTTCCTGCTTTACTTATTTTCATAAAGTGTTAAAAAGTATCATTTTACTTTTAGAACTCTGCTTGCTGCTTTTTTTTGTATTTCAACTTGAATTGGAGAAGTTTCTTTTTCTTTGCCCCCGTTGTGTCTGTCCTGGTCATTTTCTATTGCACTCTCAGTGTTTACTCCTTAACGTGGAGTTTAGTCCTACTACTGCTTTTGTATTAGCTTCGTAACTTTTCCATTGAGTGCATGTGACCAACTTTGACGTTTACAAGCTCTCATGACCAGCAGAAACCCTTATTCTTCCCTGAACTTCCTTACAAGCAGTTGTCATCACATTTGCTGATATTACAGAGATTTTGTTTCTGTGATTTGGATGTTAACATACAACGCTGTATATATATATTATCCATTGTTTTTTTATTTGATGCTACCATATTAAGTAAATTTGATAGTGAGGAGAATGTCTAGAAAACTTCCATAAAAACCTCTTTATCCCACTAAAGGTCAATGAATGTTGATAAAACACAAATGACTCCTGGGTCTGAAGAAAAAAGACCTCATTACTCACAACATAAGTATCATCAGGAGTATCAGCATAGCAGTGAGCATAGTGGCACAACTCTCTAAACTTTCAGGCAAAACATAGGGCCGGGTACAACCTGCACATGCCTGGAGTGCAGCACGGAAGACCTCAGGGCGTAGAGACTCTGCTACTTTCATAGGAAGGAATAAAGAGGAATATGGTACATTGCTGGACTACATGAGGCAGTCCTGCAAACATTATCTCACTTTTCACAACTGCCAGCTGTGTGAACAGACCTGTGTCCCAGGTAAAACACGGTCGGGGCACCGCAACGTCGGCAGAGTTCTTTGGAAGTGCAAACCACCCAGGGTACGCCGCCTCCCACAGTGTCTGGCTGTCTCAGTCTGTTTGTAATGAGCGGGGAGTTTACGAGATGCAAACATACTGTCACTTAAATCAAATTCCTCAAATCCTTAAATACATATTTGAATCCAAGGATATTTGAAATATTTGTTTATCCAGTGAAATTACTTCATAGTCGATGAATTTGGGAGTTTTGTCATCTCTGATTTTCACTTTGTGTTAGCTGTTCCTAAGCTAAGATTAAGTTTTTAGTCAAATGCTTTATATTTCTTTTACATAGGTTTCCTAGAGACATGTTTTCCCTTTCTTAACTACTGGTTTTTATCTCTTAACTGATTTAATCGCTTTTGGAAGTAGTGGGTACTAAATATAGTGAATTATGAATAAAATAATTAAAATTAACAGAAAACATTTTTAAAGAGCAAAATTTTCCCAAGAATTGATAAATAAACATAGAGAGAAAGGTGAACCAGTTTTGGTCCACTAGCTCTTGACAGCAGCACTAAAATAAAAGCAATAGGGATAAAATGTTTACCAATACGTCACACACATGATATATCTTTTATCTTATTGTTTTCCATTCAACATACTCTATCTAGGCTTAGCACATTGTCAACTACTGGTTCAGGACCTACAGAGAAGGCTGGGGGTAGTACACACTGGAGTGTGGTACAGAAGAGTGACAAAGCGATTAGAGGAGACTTTGCAGATGGGTTGACCTTTGATCTGTATTCATAAGAATGAATAGAAAAGTTTTGAAAGGACAGTTTCAAACACAGGAAGCAGATATTAGAAATGATGAAAAATAAGTATTAAATTAGAAGTTTAAACCAAAGTACCATGATACAATAGACCTAAAATTACAAAGAAATAGAGATTATCAAAGATATTGAAAATAAGCATACACTGTACAACAAACCATTCCAAAAACTCTTACTCTCAAACAGAATAAAGAAAAAGGTCAAGTATATAGATTTATAAATGATTTTGTGTGAAATAGTCCTGTGGGAAAAAAGTCATAAGGTTTTATTTGCATTCTGTTTCACAACATGCTCATTCCCAGAAAAAGAGTGTTGTGGGAATATATATTCTTCTATCTCCAATGTAGTGTTGGCAACTAGAGTAAGACCACTGTGTTCCTGTGTTTGAGGGGGCACAGTGGGTTAATGTTTGAGACCTGCCCCAAGGGTAAACTATAGAACTGAAAAGCCCTTATGATGGCTAAAACACAGGGGGGAATTACAGCTACATTAAGATAAGCCTGTACTCACAGAATTACTCAGGCCAAGAGCTTGTGAATGTAAGCCAAGGTCCAGATTTGAGACACATGAGAATGCTAGGGTTTGTGGATCCTGTTTAGCAGGGTCATCTGGAGCAGTGATGAGAATGCAAAAAGCAAAAGCTGGAGATGGACTGCTGAATTTCTACTGATGTGACAATAGAATCAATTGAAATGCACTGCCAAAATCAAGTTATTGCAGAAGAGCACGCCTATGCTGAAAGTGACAATTTGCTTATTGACAACGTCTGTTTTAAACCTTCGTCTGACCCAATGAGTGTTCAATCATTTCACACTGGTACGACTTAAGCTGCAAATTTCCTGACTGCCTTGTCAATCTTTCTGCTTCCTCAATCACCAACACCAGATGATAGCAGCCAGAAGGTTGAAAAGAACACAGCTGCCAGTAAATAGGCTAGGCAGTATTTAATAGACAAAAAAGAATTCTTTTACAACCTCTTTTCTAAAGGCAGGAGAGTTTCTAGGAATACATCTTAACTGGGAAAGGAGAAAAGGTTTCATCATGAAATGAAATTTCAAGTATTAATTAATACATTAAACTAGAAATAGTTTATTGTTAAAACTTATTATGATCATAGTACTTTCTATTAACTAGAATCATTTTTTGAGAAGTCATAGGATTTCTTGAGCTGTCACTCAACAGCAGAGGAAGATTACCTCAAATCAGCGGTATAGAAAGCATAACAGAAAAGAAAAAATACTTTTATAATTATATTTTGTAGGTCCATATTAAGCATACCATTTCATTGTGGCTGGAAGGCAGATTGTAGTCAAAATATCTGTAATGAATTTTAGCTACATGAGGATAAGTTGTGTGTATTTGTCTGTATTTATCGATATATCTCAATAGTCTAAAACATATAACACATCAATACATGCAATGAAGATTTAGTCCAATGAATGAGTGAGCCTGGAAAGTTAAGGCCAGATCAGGAGGGGATTTGAATACTGGGCTAAGAGTATGCAGATATGCAGGACATATACCACCAATAATCCCTGTACCACGGCAGACCTGTCTCCTCTTCATCGCGGTAATTTAGGTAGTCATTACAACAGATGGAGCCATAAACTGTTTTAATCATGGAAATATACTTAAGAGTGGCCTCCCACTGTTTGATGTTATAGAGACTCTGAAAAGCTTTGGAGGATTTCTCTCCCTCCAATACAACTAGAAAGTGTTGATTTCTCGGTCCTCCTCCACCACAAACTCTCTGGTCCTCCAGATTCTGCATTTTCCAGTTTTTCTTTTTGTCCTGCTCTTCCCACTCTGCCAGGGAGTCATATTTTCTTTTGTGGCTCCCCTACTGACTGATTTTATTTTATTTTATTTATTTTATTTATTTTATAATTTAATTGTTGTTCAAGTACAGTTTTCTATTTTTTACTATTATTTTTGATAAAATAATTATCTTCACTTTATGAATGAAAGGAAAATGTGAATGCATTAATGTTTCTAATATATTATTTCAAAATTATGCATCCTCTTTTTTTCCTGTCTATGATCTCTGTCTTCCCAGACCAACTGTCTCTCCATGGTTTAGAAGAGAATATTATTAATCCCAAAGAAGCGTCAAAAAATCTATGTTAAGGAGAACTCCACAGAAACTCGTATCAAAATTACTGCCACACATCATCTACATTCTATTTCTATATAGAACAACAGCAATAATATGCAACTTCATAGTTCAGTTTGATTTATGGAATGCTACAAATGAAGTGCAGTTTTTTCTTTTATGGTAAAATTATAATTATATTTTTATAATTCTCTCAAATATATTGGGGAGACAGTGGTTCATAAAACATACAGGTTTCAAGTGTACAACTCAGTAAAACATCATCTGCACAGGGCATCATGCACTTGCCACCTGAAGTTAAGGCTCTTTTTGTCCCCATTTATCTCCCCTTGACCTGCCCCCACATCCCCCCAGCCCTCCCTTTCCCTCTGCTTATCCCCATGCTGTTGTCTGTTTCTCTGTGTTACCTTAAATGTGGAAGAAAACACTCATAACTTTCTACAAATAATGTCATTGTGTTTTGATTCAATAAATAGCCTTTCAATCGGGAATAAATGAACAATTAAGATAAAACTTAAACTGGTGATAAAGCAAATCAAATGCTATTGATTTCATTTTATGGCTTTACTTTAGGGTACAGCTTACAATACATTTCATTTTCTTGGCTTTTCTAGTTCCAAACAGGAAGTTTGGGACAAAGAATGCTGATGACTCTTTTCTTTACTTGTGATTAACTGACTTACAAGGGCATTCCTCATATAACTTGGGTAACAACATTGCAATGTGTCACATGTCATTTTTTCAGTTTAAAATCTCAGGTATATTCAAAACCTTGTACACTATAAGTACAGTAGTGAATAAAAAGTAGGTTTACAATTGTAATACAATAATTAATAAACAACAATATGAGAATAAACTATGTTTTATGTACTCAAAACTGTATATCTACTTTTGCCAAACCCTGTATATGGCCATGGTTTTAAAAATTCTATTCATGCTTTCTTACTTTATTATTTTTTTTTACCAATGCATACTCAGGAAATTTATTTATTTTTATTTTTTTAATGTTAAATTACAGTTGTGCTCATTTCCCTCCCATTACTCTCCCCCATCCTACCCACCTCCACCCCCCACATTCAACCTTCCCCCAAGCTGTCTTTGTCCCTGGGTCCTTTATATACCTTCCTTGATGACACTTCCCCTTCATTCCCCCATTATCCCCACCCCCCAGGTTATTGTCAGTTTGTTCTTTATTTCAGTGTCTCTGGTTATACTTTTCTTCCTTGTTTGCTTTGTTCATTAGGTTCCATTTATAGGTGAGATCATAGGATATTTGTCTTTTACCTCCTGGCTTATTTCACTTAGCATAATGCTCTCTAGTCATACTTTCCTACTTTAAAAATTAGAGACTATTTTATGAGAACTGATACCATAATGCCCATGATGATATTTTTTGTCTTAAATAGTCTAGACATCTTATTTAAACACAGAGTTGAAACAAATACATTTCTAATATAGTAAAAATGTATTTGTCCAAGAAAATTATTCAATTGTAGAAAACAGCTCTGCATGGAAATACAATATTAAAATGATCAGGGAGTTTTATTAACACATTTCTAAAACCAAATACATTGAGGCAATGTTCTTTCATTGACCCCAAAACTGATTTGTTGAACTGATGACAATGATGTGTGATTAGCCAGTCTTAATCACAGTATAGATTATAATATATAACTCTTTATGTGTAATGTGATGGGAAAAATCATGTTTCATGAAGAAAACATTTTTATTGCTTCCAAGTGCAATTAAAATTAAAATATTTAAGAGTCAAGCAATGCATAAAATGGTTCTTTTTAATTCATATACCTTAGACTAAGACTTGGAGCCTAAATCAAGGAGATATTTTCCCATTCTTAGGAACTTCTGTTTAATATAGCTAACAATTTAATTTTTTCTTAGCTATTTTGGTCTGAATTTAAATCCAGATTCAAAATAGAGATCATTGACTGGCTCACAGATATTTTTGCAACTTTATGTTTTGTTTCTGAGAGCAGCAAACATTTGATTAATAACGAAGCATCATTTCAATAGAGGCAAGCTCCGCCTTATTAAATACACATAGGTCCATGCACAGAAGAAGTGAACCTTGTTAAATCATACGCATTAGAGAAATATGAACATTTCCAGAAATGGAGAATGAAAGTCACTGTCTGGATAACATAAGCATAAAATTCACTTTAGCTATTAAAATTGTGAAAGAAAAATTTCAGAATTTTCTCCTAAATGCATTAATTCTTCAAATTGTTTATGAGTGCAGTATTGGCCCTCTTCTGTCTCTTGTTATAAAATCTGGTATATAAAGTAAGTCAGCTCTAGTGTTTTTTTGTATTTTGCTAAAGATTCAGTTAGCTCTTAGGTTGACTTATTTGTTTTTACCGCTTAAAACAAACCAAAAGTGAATATTCTTTATTCTTAGTGACATATTCTATTTTGACAAGCCTTAACAAGCAGCTGAACTTTTCTGGTTGATTATGGTAAGAAAAAACAACGTCTCATTAAATAGACAAAAATAAATGTATTTAAATAGCAGAAAGAAGTATGGGAGAAAGTACCACAAAGAAGGGATGATAAGATGAAACTTCAGAAATTTTCATTTTCTTAAATTTAAGGAGTTCTTGGTCCTAGTTGTCATTTTCTAGGTCACTGTGTTTCTCAATTCCTATATTGGGTTATTTTTACTTGATCTCAAGGAATAAGAGTACCTTGCTATTTTTGCTTGCACTATTTTTTCTAAAATGTCCTCCCTTCCTTATTTTCCAGATAAACTCCTGTATTACAAGGCTCAATATAAAAGCCATCTCATCTTTGAAACTTTTCTTAATTACCCATTATCCCTGTAATATGAGGAACAAGAACATCTGACTTATGAGTTCTCAGAGGCAAGGGTATACTATTATCCAATTTTATATTGCCAAATTTCTATCACAGGAACACAGCTACTATGTGGGTGATTTCAGAGAAGATAACGTTTGACGTAGATCCTGAAGGAGAAAATAGTATAGAAAACAGTCTGGATGGAGATGGAGAACATACTCTTAAAACAAAACCATTTTAAGAAAAATACTCTTTTCCTTGTACAGTAGAGAATTAGCCTAATAAATTATGTTTGATGCTGAGAATTTGACACTCAGAAATATGTCTTTGGGGATATTGATTATTTGCAGCTGGTTATTTTTAAGAAAGGAAAGATTCTGGAAAAATCTTTGACTTTCTCCCTATCTACCTAAGCAAGTGTATATAAAGTACATGCTTCAGGAAGGGTGCTATTATCACAGATAGCTATAGTTCAATATGAACTAGGTGTGATAGGAAGGAGGCTCACAAGGCTCATTTGATCAAATTTCTCTTAGTGTCCCATTGTTAAAGATGGCTTTGCAACCATTTGTTACCAAATATTTAGTTTCAGCTCCATGTGAATTGCCTTCCTGCCCTTTGAAGTCCCAAACACAAAGCCCCCCATTCTCCTGAGCTCAAGAGGGCATCTCAGTCTTAATTGCTCAATCTAGCCTCATTATCTTATATTCCTAGGAACCCCCATACATGTATATACATAAGAAATTTAGTCACTTTTCTTCTGTGAATATTTCTCATGTTAATTTGATTATTAGTCCAGCCAGAAGAATTTAGAAGGTAGAAACAAAATTACATTTTCCATAGCACCATGCCATGCTCTGATCAGTTTTATATTAAAGAAATGCTACTGTGTTATCTAATGCTCTATGGGACTTTACATTTTTGACATTTATTATGTATATTAAAAAATCATATTGTACTTACCCTTAGATCTTCTTATGATTGACTTTGAACAAAATGTATGTAGTTTTGATTGGGACTAATTAACAGAAGCATAATTTTATAATTCCTTTCAGTGACTGTGAATTGTATTACATTTACAAAGATATTTTATGAGATAAACATAAACATATTAAGTGATAATAAAATGCTAGACATATGACCAAATAACATAACATACTGCATTCTTACATATATATACAGAGAGAGAGAGAGACAGAGAGACAGAGAGAGCGAGCGCATAGGATAATGGGATAATGCTGTTTTAATACTGAGATGAAATATCACTTATCCTTAATTATATTATATGGGTTGGTAAAGGCTTTGTGGGTCCTCTTGTAATTATTATTACTGTTAAACTAATGTTAGTATTCTTAGTTATAATTATGTAGAGTCATGATAATTTATATAAGAGATATGAATATGGGGAAATGTAGGATACAAAAGAAAAGTTGATAAAACTTGATGACAGGCTATGAAGAGAAAAGAATGAAACAAGATAATTTTATACTTTTTATCCTGGATAACAAATTAAATCTAGAAAATAGTTGGAAATAAGGAACTGATCATTTGAATGACGTTCAAGATTCGACATATAGATTTTGAAAGAAATCATACAGAATAATTACTTAATCCAAGGTATTGTTATACGAAGGGTCACTAGTGTCATGTGGTATAAATGTAAAATAAGTTTTAATTGGGTAAATCAGGCAGAAAGGCATCAAATGAAATAAAACATCTCTCTAGCTTTCATACCCACAGAAAGAAGAAAATAATTTGTTCATACCTGAGCACACCATTAAAGTGGCTAAAAGCAGCAGACTTAAAGTATTACTACTCCACATGTTTAAAGGGAATTTTGAAAGGATTCATGGACATTGCAACAATGGGAACTTCCTGGTCAAGGAAAGAAGGCCAAAAGCAGATTGATGAACCTAAGCAGCTTGTATCAAGGAGAGGCAGTTAAGATCCATTGAGCTAACACAGATCCAATGATTGATTTACTTATCTGTCACAAAAGGAAAATCACCAGTAATGACTCCAGGACCATCTGGCCCTGTCTCTTCAAGATACTTACAAGAGAGAAGAGCAAGAGATTGAATTTCAAGAAGCCCTTCATTTAGTGAATGATAGCAGGAAACAGCCTCTCAAGCAGCCGTGAGAAAAAGGAGTAAAATATGTGTAATGATGGCCTGTTAGCCAAAGGAGAGGAGGAGTTTCAGGAGAGGTAGAAGACAGTGAAACCCTCAAACCTTACTGATGTTTGAGAAAATTTACAACTAAAAAAAAACATTCAATGACAGTCGTGTCCCATAGTATCTACTGTTACTGTCAAATAGAGAAGACTTGTATGTGAAAGAAAGCAGGGAAATTATAGGAGGTAAAGGATTTCTTGGTTTTATCTATATAATAGAAAACTTAAAATTTAGTGTGTTCTTAAATATCCCTTGATTTTTTAATTTTTATATTTTTATGAGACATGCATTTCAGTTTAATTTATGATGAACATAAATGCATAAGAATTTTATGTTTCAGAAATAAGAAACATGAACTTGGTTTGTCATTCTGTTTAATCATTATTTAAAACATAAGTCTAGTAGTCACTTCTTCTTCCAAAGCTAATTCATTATTTTATCTCCAGGAACTTTTATAAGTTCAGTTAATTAATCTTGTTCCTGTTTCTCCACCCCTCCCTTGGTATCTTATACCTAATTAGTCCCCTGCGTAAGACCTTGAAAATAATTGCAAATAATTTAAAGTAAACCATTCTTTAAATGCTGCTGCTTTCAATTTTCAAAGTCTGTTTTCAGTTATTTGTTTATAGCATATGCTGTCTATCAAGATTTCTTGATACAGCCCCAACTGTGTGGCTCAGTCAGTTGGGTGTTACCCCACAAAGCAGAAGGCCACTGGTTCAGTTACTAATCAGGGCACAGGACTGGATTGCAGGTTTGGTCTATGAGAGGCAACTGATTGATGTTTCTCTCACTTTCTTTCTCCCTCCCTTCCCCTCTCTCTAAAGACAAATAAATAAAATCTTTTAAAGAAAGACTTCTTGATAGAAATTGCTGTTTATGTTTTATTAAAATGCACAAGACAGTTGGATAATCTAGCCAGTCCATTAACTCAATTCAATTAATAAAAAGGTTCCTGCTGATGGTATTCCATAAATGCTAAGATCTATGTGAGAAACAGGACAAGAAGTTACGGGAAATTTTGTAAAAAATATTTGTTAAGAAAACTGTTATAACTCAGGTTATTTACCAGTGAAACAGCTCAACTCAAAATTACCTTCATAGAACGCCAGAGAAATGGCATGTACTTAAAAATTTAACACAATGTATTAATATCTCTGAATTTGGTTACAGTCTGGCCTGGGTTCCACATACATTTTTTATCTTTACTAACCTCTCTAAGCTCTAGAATTCTCAACATTATATCAGGGTAAATATTATTGTACCTCTTAGAGTGTTTGAGAATTTTAAGCAAAATTATGCCTGCAAAAAACTTAACAAAACACCCAATTAAAAAGTATTATAATTATTATTACTAGTCTTTATTATTACCAGCTGTGATGTGCTTGAGGGACACTCAAAATATAGCAATCACACATTAAAATGTTTTATCTACTCCTCTAAATTATTGTGTATAGGATTCCACATGTTTCTCTTTAACTTCTTCACATAGCCAGTTGTTGTAGATTGAGACATGTTAGAGAAACAGTCATACCATCTTTTGGAGTTTTTAAAGTTGAGTTCCCAGATCTTAACTGACAATCACACAATGTATTAACAAAACCACAGACATCTTTTCCAAAGCGAATGGTCAGAGCAATGTAATCTTTCATGTTGCAAAGAGGAAAAGATGCAAAATATAGTACTTGATTAAGTTTTAACAACACTAAATGGAAAATTTGCATCTTATAATATCTTTGGTACCTTGGGAAAGAATATGCAAACTATTTCTATAGGTGGGGAGATATGGCCCTGGTACTCTGATATGAATTCAGTTGGTCATGCCCAGCTGCACTTGAAATGGTTATTTGGTTGGAAGCAATGGGAATCATCTCTAACTGACTTATGCTAAAAAGAACTTAAGAAGAATACTTGAGGGTTTGCACAAAGGAAAAGCTAATAGGACCTACAGAAGGATAAAAAAAAAAAACACATAACCTTTAGCAATGTTAGAAATCCAAAACACTGCTTTTCAAGACAGCTGCAATCATGAACCTAAAGGAGTTGGCAATCAGCACGAGGGTCTGAGGGGAGAATCGGAATAGGGTCTGTGGAGATATACACGTGCACTTGGCTGAGGGTAGAGTGCAGAGCACTGTGATTGTCAGTTTCACTAAAAGCACATAGAGAAAAATACGAGTTCTATGTTCAAAATATGGGAAGAAGTGATGTTAGAGAAACAAAAAATATTCTACTTTACCTTTTCAGAAATCAATTAGGATCCAAATGCACTTTACTAAAATAGGTGAGAAGTGTGGGGACGGGTGTAGAGGAGTGGTATATTACTTAAAAGTCATAGTGCTCGATTTCACTTTCTATCATAATGAACATGTAACATCCATTTCACTGTGGTTAATGCTTGAAAATTAGAATAGTGATTTGCTTGAACTTCTGAAAGTTTACAAACTTGTGTTGCTACTATATATATTTTTTTACTTTCAGAAATTTTGGGAATATTAAAGATAATCCTTACATTTAATGACAAATTGCAAGAACTATGACCCCCTATTTGACCAAAATTTGTTAAGTGCTTTCTAAGGACTAAATTTAGCATGTCCACTGAGCTAAGTAGTTGTAGTTAAACTGATACAGCTTATGTTCCTTCTAAGATTTCTGCAAAACCTAATTATTGAATATGCAGTATACCAGATGACCAATAAATGAAGCAAAGATATGCAGATGAAAAATTGTGTTTTGCAGGCTTACTTCTTTGTAGTCATTACTTTTTAGTTAAATCTTCACAAGAAAATCACATATGCTTGGAGAAATATCTTCTTACAGACAAATAAACTAGTAGGCAAATTATTTTTATTTGAGGGGGGAAATATATGATTAACTAGTATCAGCAGAAGAAGGAACCAGTGAAGTTTATTTCAAGATACTTCATTTTTGTATATTATGGCTTATAACTTGTTTTGTCTTTTCCATCTTTCAAAATATTTATTTTTCTTAAATTTTTTAAATTTTATTTATTTATTTTTAGAGAGGGAAGGGAGGGGGAGAGAGAGAGAGAGAGAGAGAGAGAGAGGGAGAGAAACATCAATGTGCAGTTGCTGGGGGCCATGGCCTGCAACCCAGGCATGTGCCCTGACTGGGAATCGAACCTGCGACACTTTGGTTCGCAGCCCATGCTCAGTCCACTGAGCTATGCCAGCCAGGGTCTCCATCTTTCAAAATATTTAACATTAATTTTCTTAATTATAAAAGTATGATCATTACATAATATTAAGAAAATGAATAAAGAAAGTAATTTTAATGCTATACTTTTGAATGTTTTAGAGATTTGCATGCTTCCTTTTTAGCTTTTTCTCCTGGGGTTACACACTCACATGCACAAACACAGGATTTGGATCCTGCATTTCTAGTTTTCAATATTAGGCTTTTCCTTCTCACTTAGAGTTATATCAGAAATATTTTTATGTCATTTGATATTCTTTGAAACATAATTTTAATGATTATTTAATATTTCATGTGGATATATAATTTATTTATCTCTTCCCATATTACTGAAAATCAAGTTTGTTGTACAAGTAGCATTTGAAAGTAGAAGTTCTTAATGAGTCCTCAGAGCCCATGAATGCTTTAAAATGAAACTTCTTTACTTATATTCCTACTAGTAATTTTTTGGAAATATATTCTAAATTTTCATAAATTTTTTTAAAGCTGTCCTTACACCAAAAAAGGATAAATTCAGCTACCAAGTAACACTGTGTACATTAAGTGCATTTTTTCTCTTTTCAGAGGCTGTATTATAATAATCAAATAAGCTTGTCAGTATCCTAATATGTGTTATGTAGGACAAACACAGTCCTGTGTGTTTCTCCATTACTGTCACACTACTACCACACTTATAACACTCCTGAGACTGGGTCTGCCATGCATCAAGCAATTCTCTGCAATATCAGCTGGGTGTCCTACAATTTAATTCCGTTCTGATAGTAAGCAGAGTAGCACAGACCCCACAAGATTAAAGTTCAGTCCCACAAGACTGTCTCCCACTTCAGATGCCAATCAAAAATTGTATTTAGGTCCTCAGGACACAACTTCTGTCTGACTTGGCTGCAAACCAGAGATTCCCGTGACCCCTTTTCTTGGATTCAGTCAATGCTAAAATGGCTCAAAGAAATAAGGGAGTTTGTAAAGAATACAATGAAGCATAAAGATGAAGAGATACATAGGCCTAGATCTGGAAGGGCCCCACTTCAGGAATTTCTGTTTCCATGGAGTTCAGGTGCATCAACCTCCTGGCCGGTGGATGTGTTCACCAATCTGGAAGCTCTCCAAATTTTCTATTTTAGGCATTTTTATAAAGGCTTCACCCCAGAAGCATAATCGATTGTAGAATGTAGATCTGAAGATACCAAGGTTGGAATCATGGCTTGTTCTTTCTGGTGACCAAAGCCCATTGTGAAGCCCAACAAGAGTCACCTCATTGGAACAAAAGACATTCCTAAGGATTCCCAAGGATTTAGGAACTTGGTAGCAAATGTTCCTACACTTGGGAAATTACAAAAGTCTTAAAAGCTATGTATTAGGAACTGCGGTCACAGGTTAATGTCAGAACAAAATGTTCTCCTAGCACCCCTATTTACAAGAGGTTTTAGGAGCTCTGTATCAGGATCTTACTGTTTCATATATACTTACCCAAATATATACATATATAGTATATATAAGTACTCTAGTATAAACTTTTAGATAGTTTACTCACTATGCAAATGTTTTGACATAGCATGTATTCCAAAACAATTTTTAATTTTTGTGGACATCAGCTATAATTTTTAAAATTTTCATGATGATAATTACATACCTGTTTATTATAACATTTAATCACCACAAGAATTTTATTGTTTTCAACAAGTTATAGGTGAGAAAGTAGGCATTTGTTCTTGTCCAAAATCATTAAAAAATTACTGAATTACATAAAAAGAGATTTCTCATTTTGGATCTGTGGTGTTTCTTCTTTGCTTCAAGCTCCCATGAAGTAAGAATTAAGGATATTTTTAATAGAGGTATATAGAATCACTTCCATTGAGCAGTTTTAATTTTAAACCAGATTATCTACATAGTTCTCAACCATTTTCCTGTTGCACTTGAGAAGTAGGTTTACTTTCTATGGTTCTACTTTATCATTCTATATTCTCATACTCCAGAGCACTTATAAAATTTAGAAATTCCCCAGTGAAATGATAGTTCTTCTTGTGTTTTAGGCATATAAGTATATCTAAACACACTGGATTACATTAGATTTTAAAAATTACCCAAAATGAATGAAAGCCATAAAGTAAAATGATTAAGGATGTATGCTATCAGAGGTTTGGGTTTGAATCTTCCTAGTCATTTAATCTTAGACACATTGTTTAATCTCTCTAAACCCCACTATCTTCATCAATAAAATGTGGATAAATAATTACACTGTGTTTTATGGGAATGAATTTAAATAATGTACAGAAAGCATTTAGATCAGACACTTTTCAATTATTAACTAATTAATAACATCATTATTTTAGTCTTCTTGGGCTGTCATGACAAAATCCCATAGACTAGGCAGTTTCAACAGCGGAGATTTATTTTTCACAGTTCTGGAGGCTAGAAGTGCAATATCTAGGTGATATCAGGGATCATACCTGGTGATTCCTCTCCTCCTGAATGGCAGTTATCTGCCTCCTCACTGTGTCCTTACAGGAGGAAGTGGAGGGAGTCAGAGAGAAACAGAAACAGAAAGAGCAGGAGGGAAACAATGAGGGCTAGCTGTCTGGTTTCTCTTACTTAAGGACACTGATCCTTTGGGATCAGGGCTGCACCATTATGACCTCGTTTAATCTTAATTATGCAATATAGTCTAAAGAAAAATTGTGTGTGTATGCATGTGTGTGTGCGTGTTGAGGGGCATGGAAGACAGTCAAGACTGCCTATGGGCCATGTACCTTTCCAAGGGCGTAGTAAGGTACATGTTGAAGACACAATCATTTTGTTATTTATTTACACATTTTACCAAATCTAACAATCATTGTTCTAGTTAAATAAAACATTAGGCTAAATATATACTTCTATTTTTAAAAACACAGAGTGTATTTAATGATCTATTCAAGCAAATTATTTTTTCCTCAGCTATAGTTCTGCATTTTACAATAAAATGATTCTTATTAGGCTTGTAATGTCAGCAGAATTTTGTTTACCTCAAATATTATGTAGTATGTCTGTTTTCCTCAAATACTTTTGATGTTTTAAATTCAGTTGTCTAGAAATTTGTAGTTTTGCCATCTAAAGTATGGATATGTAATAAGGCACTTTTAATATGTTTTTCAACATGTTTCATTGCCATTTAAATTCTTTTATTTGCAGTAAAAATATACATATTTTCTACTACATTATTGATATTCCCTATACTTCATCCCATATGAAAAAAAATTTATTTTATAAATAAGTTATAAGAAATCTTTTTAAAAATTCCATGGCTTGCTATTCTTCTTTCTGATGATAATAATAATAATAATAATAATAATAATTATAATGTTACTAATATTGTCTCTTACCTTGAAAATCAGTAAGCTCTGAGTCATATTTTAAATAGTGAAACCACATGTATTTAATCCTTTACATGTATTTGCTCATCTAATCTAGTTAATGATGTGTGATTACCAAGTTATTGATAATTAATTTAGCTCTGCCCTGACTGGTGGGGCTCAGGTTGTTGAGCTTCAAGCCACAGAGTGAAAAGTAGCCAGTTCAATTCCCAGTCAGGGCTCAATTCCTTGTCAGGGCCCAGGCCTGGAGCATTCCTGCACATGCAAAAACAACTGATTGATGTTTCTCACACACATCAGTGTTTCTGTTCCCCTCTTTCTCCCTTTCTTCCCCTCCTTCTAAGAATAAATACATTTTAAAAACTTAAAAAAACCTTCTATCTCAGAATGGATAAGTAACCTGTACAAGGCCAAATAGTACACGTGAGGAATTACTGGTGTTTGACCTAGGCAATGGCTCAACTTAAAATTTTTATTGCCCAGTTTAATAGCAGTTTTGTTGGTCCTTGAATTTCTGTATTAAGCTGCTTTGTGGACAGAGTTGTACCTTAATGGACACAAATGAATTAAAATTTTGCCTGTTTATTGTGAATGACAGCAGACTGAGCTAAAAGTAATATTTATTCCCTTGAAAAGGCCTCTAAATGAATGTTTGTCTCAGAATGAGTATGAAATGCTAGCAATACTGATAAAAAGAAACAACATTGCATTTATAGCTTCTACTTTGATGGCTACTGTTTATAGAGAAAGTTAGTTCATTAAATTTTCCTATTGGGTGAATATGTTAATATGGACACAAAGCTAAACTTTAATTACCATTCAGAATATTACTCTCCTGATCATCTCCTCATCACCACAGTGATAAAACTGTCAGTGTTGTTTTCTTCACTAAAGGGGTTAGCTAAAAACCACGTGTGTATAGGAACCTGAGTGTCAGTTTTTGAAGTCCGTAGTTACATGCAGCTTCTTTTTTAATTCAGTCATTAACCTTTCATCAAACACATACGCAAAAATATATATTTTAGATACAAGCAATTAAAATCATGTAAAGGCTAATTCAATCAATTTAAAAACTGAATTAGAAAACTGTTCAAATGAACTTCAAAAGATTAAGTCTCTCTTGCAGCCTAGCTTTTGAATATAAACAGTGCATTTAAATATAACTAAGCATAATTCCTGCAGAGCAAGTAGCCAAGAAAGAAGAAGCTGTGATTTTTTTGTCATTCTAACATACATAATAATTTGTTTTTCAAAAAAACATGTGTACAAGTAAGTTATGTTTATACTAATTCCATCTAATGAATACACTACAACATATTTCTTCCACACACTTTTTTACACTCTTTTTATTTAAAACTTTTTTAAGTGAATAACTATAAACCCCACAGTAAGGCTGTGCTTATCTGAAATGACACTTTTGTTTTTAAACATTATTTTACCTATAAAACCAGTCATTTTTCTGGCATATACACTGGTGGAGAGGAAATTAACAATAGTATAAATACTAAGAATATTCAAAGTAATTACAAATGGTCCATAGAATGGTTTATGAAATGGTTTTAGAGTCAATATTTTCCTATTATTAATATTTTATAAAAAATTCATTACCTTTAAAAGAGGTACCCTTGATCTGAATAACATCTACTTCTTTGGTACTAGAAGATTTTTAAGATCTCAATTTATAGGGATAAAATAGAGTGATTCATTTGATTTCAGTGGAGACCTGGTTGGGGAGTGGTAGTGATTTCAGTTCTAATTCAACGTTTATTAAACACTGTGAGGAAATTGCAGTGCTTCTAAAGAATGAATTTGCCAGTAAAGCATATACAAAAATTGTATTAAAGGAAAAGTAGCATGAAAAGGTGTGTGTGTGATTTAATGAAGAACTTACATCAACTCAGCAACAGCAAAGTAACAAATGAAAGTTTGGTATCCTGAGTGTTTTGAAAGTTCTCTGCAGTAGAATCATTGGAGAATGTATAAACCATTTACATTAGATAATTGTGGGAGTATCTGTCCTTGGAGTCCTCCTGGCCATCTCAGATGAAATGAGACTTCCAAGACAAGATCTGCCTGGACAGAGAAGGCTGGCTAATCGCTCAGAAGAGAAGAGGTTTGAGCACCTCTTTTCCTGTGTATTTATTGAGCTTAGCTCACACAGAGGATGCATAGTATGCACATAAAGTTCATCAGTCAATGTCCAAAAAGCCACAGTCATGAAAAACTGACATCGTCTATAGATAATAATTGAAGAAATATAGGGATTGTCTCTGGTCAGAGTCAGTGAGGTTGTTGAGGCTCGTATCATGAAGTAGGGAGTTTCGCTCCCTATGCTTTGAGCTCAAATATCTGGTTCATACTAACAGGGCTATGGAGAAAGCCTCAAAGGAAACAATGTACATTCTTTCTCTGGCATGATTGCCCCTGGGAGCCCTCCATTCCAGCACAAGGCCACAGCTGTCTCTGGCATTATTTTCAGGCTGAGTCAGGTGGCAGGAGCAAGGCAGCCAAAAGATTAGGAGATTTCTTACAGAAAGACTGAGGACTCAGGCTATGACAAAGCTGAGGGGTGAGGGTCTTTGTGCACCATCTCTATTGTCCCCTAACTCCTTCCCTGATGGCCCTTTTTGCAGCTGTAGGCTTGGCTTAAGTTGTCCCTCCCTTGAGCGATCTTACCCATCCTTGACTAATCAGCCATCTTTCCGGACCAAGCAGCGGGAAGTAAGGGAGGCAGGGGCTTTGCTCCACCGGGAAGATAGATTCTGTCTCCTTTAGTGGCTCATGGCCCCAAGGCCTTTTCACTCAGCCCTAGCTGTGGGACTCTTTTGTTCATTAATGAGGCTATGGTACCTGAAACCAGGCGGGACAGCTCCCAACAGATAATATAATTCAAAATACCTATTTAATGCATTAGACCATGAAGAATCTATAACAATAAGAAAAACATAGCCCTTGCTTTCAAGGTTTTACAATCTAGTCCAGCGTATGTGTTCTAATCAGACTAAGCTCTTGTATTCTTAAGTATGACAGCAAATATTAATGTTTCTTTGACATATATATATTAATAATAATTAGAGCTGTGGTTGGAGTTCAGATCATTCAGGTGAAGAGCATGTCAGGAAGAAAGGCCAACAGGCTGTGGCAAGAGTGGAGGTAAACAGGACTGAACTTCTGGCTTTCAATAACTTAGTCAAAATTCTGATGACCAATATGTGAGCAAATAATTTCAGCTAATTTTAATCAAGTCCCTCATTAAAGGAATGTGCATGCAGATGGCCATAGGAGAGGGTGTTATTTTATATTTGCAGAATCTTTCCATTTTATCTTAACTCTGCTAGTTGATCGGTCCTGACTGGTACTTCCTTCTCTCAGCTGTAAAACTCAGCAATTCCATTTTTCTCTTTCTTTAAATTAAAAAATCCCAAGAAGATATTTTACATTCCCTCACCTCAAGGTTCACTCCTGGGACTTTTTGGCTCACTGGGGCCATTGGTGTTGTCCAAAAAGAAAAAAAAAGGCTCTCTTACAAAATTAAAGAAAATTGCTGTCAACGAAGAGAGGGAATGGGGACAACTTGCACCAAAGTACATAAAATGATTACAGTGTCTTTTAATCAAAACACTTGCCAAATAAATCTTTCATGCTGCTTGCAATTTCCTTCATTTTCCTGTGGTTTCCCTTCAGGCACTGGCATTGTCTTACCGGACCAGAAGGGAGACTGGCAGAATACCAGCTCTTATATTGCTCCTCTCCAATTCTCTCCTATACATTTTATCAACATCGTTTCCAGTTATTTCTCCTGATTCTTTCTTTTTGTTATGTGCTACATAGCTACCTTAAAAAAAAAACAGGTATGATATTGACCAAAAAAAAAGAATCTGCAAATACTCAAAGAGGTAAAACAGTTGATTCCATTAAAGGAGTTGGAATCACAATTGCTTCCAGGTTTCTGCTTCTGAAATAATTAAAACTCAAATTTGATGTAAGGTCGTGACACAGTTCTTAGTCCTCACACACTTCCTGAAAGTGTTTGAGTGGAGAAGCTCTACTGTGTCTGTGTTGTATACATTAAATATTAATGAAACAGAGTATCTAAGTGAATGCTGTTATAATGATTATACTGTTGGAGGATTGGCCAACATTTATTTTACATTTTTGATTAGTCATATTCTGATTGTTACTCAACTTTATATGGTAAATTTGACAAAATTGAATTCATTTAAGGCATACATTATGCTTATTTGATATATGCATATATTGTGAAATAATTGCCACGATCAAATTAGTTAACATACCCATGAGCTCACATAGTTACCATTTGTGTGGGAGGTGGAATCGGGGAGGTGAGGTGAAAACATTTAAGGCTTCTTAGCAGATTTCAAGTACATTAGTAATAATTCATAGTATTATTAACTATAGTTACCATGGTATACATTAGATTCTCAAAACTTATTTGATGCAGATACTTGCCCACAGTGCCCACATCATTATGGATGAAATGAGACATTCAAACAGACTATCGAGTCTGGTGGAGGAAAAGGGACAGCATGGCTTTTCTCTCAAGGGGAGCAAAAGCCTTGGCCCTTGCTGTGACCTGCCTTTATTGGGTTTCTTGGCACATTACATGATGGTCCTCATTTACTATGCACAGGTTCACTTTAGGTGGTTACCTTTTACAGAAAACAAAGGACTCAATGCCACTCATCACAACACAGAAGAGGGGTATTTGCAAATGAAAAGGCAAAAGTGGTTGAACTGGTTACACTCATCCTTGGAAGGTTTAGCATGGATATTAGGAAGTTACTTTGCAGTAAATGTCCTCAATTCAAGGTGAGGGAGTTTTTTTAGCAAGAGCAAGACTCAAAGCAGCAGCCTAGGCACATTGTAGGCCTGATTCCCTACGAGAGAACCTATCCGTGGGTGTGGGTCCTGTGCATCTCCGAGTGGGAGCTAGGGCCACACCACGAAGAAAGGTCTCCTGCACTTACTCATCTTATAACTGCAAGTATTTACCTTTGACCAGCCTCTCCCCATTTCCTATACTCCCAGCACCTGCCAGTCACCCTCTACTCTCTGTTTCTATGAGTTCTACTTCTTAATATTCCACATATAAATAAGCTCATACAGTATTTGTCTTTTGGCATATTTCTCTTAGTATAATGCCCTCCCATTTCATCCATGTTGTCCCCCTCTCCTTCATTTTCTACCTTAGATCCTGTATCCTTAAGATATTCTTTTATTTTGTGACCAAATCTGACACCAGTTGACTAGAGGATATTTGTTAAAGTGGATATAGGTGAATTCAAGGCAAATGAAAGGACTTCCTTTGTCACAAAGTGAATTGCAAATTCATAAAATTTATTTCTGCAAGGTGGGTGAATAGGCTGAAATCATCAGTAGAAAAGGAAAATATTAAAATATTAATGTTAATGTATTTATTCATTTATTCAACATGACCTAGAACAAACTTTCAAATATTTTATATTCTAAATGAGCAGTCAGATAAATATTCAACCAAAATAATTGCAGTGGTAAAGCTGTGCAGAAAATAAAAACACTGGTGGGACTTAAATGACTGGGGTTGGGGAGGTGTCTGTGAAGACATCGTTGAGGTGATGATAACTGGAAAGTAAATGGACTCCTTATGAACAATTAAAGAAAATCAAGGTGTTTGTGATTATAATCTTTAAATTGCTGCTTGCCAATAACTCTCAAACTTCTTTGTACCCATACTAGGTACACAAATTTGCCTTTGTCCTAAAAGAGGTAGAGGGAACAGTAAACAAATGTTAAGTGGTTAGGTTGTGTCGTCAAACAATGAGCTCAACTCTCAGCCAGTACCATGAACTAGAAGAAATATGGGAACGTGACCAAACCTCTGTTTCCTGTTTTGCTCTTCTGTAAAAATAAGAATAATAATATTTACAATAATAGTTTTATTTCATGGGACTGGGTTCTCTGTATAGCTTGGAACAATATTTGCCACATGTTCTTTGATAATTGTTAACTTATCAAAGTATTTAACTTTAGCTAAACATAGAAAGGACATATGAAGAAGCATGTATTTATATTCTCCAACTTTTAAGAGAAATAAAGAACTATTAAAATAATGTATACATATTGATGGTCTCGAATTTGGACTCAGTCACAATTAAAATGAAAAATATTTTTAAATATTTCAATAGATGTGAGAAAGCATTATTTATACTGTTAACCACACTTTGGTGCTGGGTTTTCTAACATAGGGGAAGGGAGGGAGAAAGAGAGGAAGAGAAACATCAATGTGGAGTTGCCTCTACCATACCCCCTACTGGGGACCTGGCCCACAACTCAGGCATGTGCCTTGACTGGAAATCAAACTAGGGACCCTTTGGTTTGCAGGCCAGCATGCAATTCACTGAGCCATACCAGCCAGGGCTTCTATTTTATATAAAATTGTGATTGCACAAAACTGACTTATAAAATGCATCAAGTCAACAGTGAATAGTATAAAGTTATTTGGTATAAAAACAGACCAGGATTAGACTTACATGGAACCCAGTAACATTATATACTAAATATACATAAAATATTTATAGTATTTTATTTCCATTTCTTTCTCTGCCAGATGAGTTAGGAAATTATGTAGTTCCATAGCATAGGCTTATGATTCAATTCTTATACATTTTAATTATACAAATTAAATATCTAGGCAAATATTTAAAAATCAGAAGAGAAACTAACATAATCATATTGAAAAGAAGTTAGAGACAAAAAGAACAACCAATTTTAAAAAATGAGATAGATAAGTTAAATATATGTGTATGTATTATTATTAATATTAGAATGCATATAAATTTAAAGATGCTCAAACCTGGCAGGTGAAACTTAAAACAAAAATAGAAAGAGATTTAAATATTCACTATGATTATCCTTTCATAATTGTGCTTCCTTTCCTAATATAATTTATAACATGGAAGTACTATCATAATTTTTATTTCATGGTTTCTTTAAAGCACTGGATATGATTAAATTCTATATTACTCATAACAAATATGGCTTAAGTACAACTGGTATGGGAGCATGATAGCTTGTATTGGAATAATGTTTGTGAGATGAATAGATTAGAAATAAAAAAATTGAAAACTTTTATCTCATCTATTGAAGTTGGATAATTTATTTTATAGGAAATGTACAGTCATTGAATATCAATAATATAAATAGATATCTAGATGTTTCTATAGGATGTTAATTTTAGAGATTTTTAATAGCTGCTAAAATGATATTTAAATAATTATTTTTATTGCAGTCTCTCTGGAGTTTATAAAATATATATATAATATTTTTATATAGCTTATAAGTATTGCTGTAAATTACAACACTGATTCTTATATTAGTTTTCCTAATACCTAAGGAAATAATAGATTTTTAAAAGATTTCCAAAAGTACAAATTGTTCCTAATGACATAATACCTTTATGCCTAGGCCTAACCTTGTGTCATCATTTTCTATAGTGCCAGGAGAAAAATAGGCAAGCTTCAGAACATAAATCTATCCCTTTATAGTGAGTTGAAAATCAACCTTTACTTTTTCAGTGTTGCAAATAGGGATCATAACCAATGTGGTCATTTATTAAGAACATGAATACAGTTATTGGAAAGGTCATGTAATTTAGGATTACTTTTCTTTAAAAAATATTAAATTTAGAGCTATGAGCTCCTTGATTCCAGAGATAAAATGACCTGCTAAGATGAAAATGGGTTTCATTTGGATGAACTCTAATGATGGGTGGCTCACCAGGGTTTAGTTCGGAGTCCTGGCACTATAGAGTAGAGAAGCATAATCTGCCATTAGCCTCGTTCTCTGTTGACCTAGCACACTTTTTCTCTTGATTCTAGCTCTTCCAGTTCAAGAATGGTAGAAAAGAGGCTAATAAGAGAGAAACTAAATGAGTAGCAGCAGGATATGGGGTGAAACCTTGGAACTTACCCTCTTGTCTCTCTGATTTCAGGGCAAATTATAAGAAGCTTGCTATAAATTCTCACTAAGATAATGCAGATTACTCATTCATTCATTTATTCAATCAATATAGATATATTGCTGATTGATAGGCATCAATCAACATAGATAGATATATTGTATACCCATTATGTACCCACTGTGATAGTAGGTTGGTGTTAATTAGTTATAGTTGGGAACATGATAAAGCAGCAAAATTTAGAGTATGCATGATAAATAGTTTGTCTATCAGTTGTCATATATTTGTCATATAATTGAAATGCTTGAGAGAAGTTCACTTACTACATCAGAATGTTTATATAATTTTAATCTACTTTTGCAAAATGATTAACCCCTTATTCCTCATTTTATTGGGTTTGTAAAGGTCATTCTTGTACTAGTGACAAGCAATACATTTCTCATTAAACCTGTGATGATTGTGGGGGTGAGATTCTAATATTTGATAACAAAATGCATTTTAATGAAACATTTACTATTGTTTAAATTACAAAACCTGGTATTTATGAGTTATGTGTCAATTCTCTTTCCAACACATCTTTTACAATGAATAGCAGAGAGCCTCTGATACATGATAAAACTTATTTTCCCTTTGCAGAAATAAGTACCTCATCCAAATATCACTCACTTTTATTTTTGTTTTGTTTTTCTTTTTAATCTTCATTGTATTTCTCCATTACAATGCAGCCTCCTTATTTTAATCTTAAATAAAAATGTTATAGCACATTTTAAGCTAAAGGAATATCATTGCTGCTTTTATACTTAAGAATTATATATGTATGTATATATATGCAGTTTTTATTACTTCATAAATGTTTATATATTTGTTCCACTTTTGTATAATAGGTAATGTGTGAAGTGTTTTTAAACATGAACAATTCAGTTGTTTTATTAAAATTAGCAGAATGCAATACTTTGGTGCCTATTAAATCAAATAATATGAATTGCCAGTACCTGCTAATTAAAAGAAATAGGAACAGTTTAATGTTATGTCAGAAGCATCATTATAAATGTCCTCTGTGGATTTTGTAGTATTAGTCATGTCATTTAGGGATGACTTTTTGATTTGTTATTTCCATTGATTCAGAAAAAAAATAAAGTACAATAAATATTTATTCTACTGCATTTTTACTAATGAATAACCACTAATAAAAGTATATTATTTCTTATCCTCCAGGCAATACAGCTAAGGTATATATTGAGATTCAGGATGAAAATGATCATCCCCCAGTGTTTCAGAAAAAATTCTACATTGGAGGTGTATCTGAAGACGCAAAAATGTTTTCTTCTGTGCTCAAAGTTAAGGTATGAGAAAGTTTATTAAGATCCAGAACTAAAGTAAAAGCAAAGAATTTAATTTTTTTAGATCAATTATAACCAATTTTGCAGATAAACTAAAAATTGTAGTTTGCATTAACTGAGTACTTATTCCTGTTTAAATAAAGACTGAAACATGGAGACAGATTAGTATAATTAGCCAAACAAAATACATATTAATTATGATGTGAATGCAAAGCAAACTTTTGTATTTTATTTTTACTACAAAAAAGAAACACATTACTTATTATGGTTTTTGCTGTATAAAAAATTAAAATGTACATTTTCCTCATAGACTTTTTAATTGTCACTTTCTAATAGAAGAAATCATGTAATAAATTCTGAAATGATTTTTCTGCAATAATTTTTAAAACTAACAATGCTAGTTATATAAATTAAAACAACACTACTAATTTCAGTATTTTATTAAATGTTTTAAAAAATTGGATGTGTCAGAAAAAATTGCTAACTTGGAATTTTAAAAATACAATGTCTAAGACTAAAGTTGAATATTTTCAATTTTTCTTCATTATCAGTGATGGAAGATATTTTTCATGGTTGGCAGTGCATGAAGTCACAATACTTTTATTACTAAGAAATAAATTTATTAATATTATCTTGCATTGGGGAAATGTTTAGAAACTAGAACATTTTAGATTCTCTATTTCAAGTATTTTTCTGGAAATTCTTAATAAACAGATTTTTAAAAATAGCTATTAACATACAAACATTAAGCCTAAATTTCCCTGAGCAAACCCAGCTGTTATTTCCTATAGTTCTTGTGGGGGGGAGGGGGCTCCACCTGCAGGGCCCCCCTAGCTGCCATGTTTGGGAATGAGTCTACCAAGACATGATCTGTTTGGGAAGGAAAGGTGGCCAATCTCTCAAAGGAGAAGGGCCAAGAACCTTTTCCTCAATGGGCTTTTATTGGGTTCCTTTTGTCCAGGAATACAGGTAAAGCTCATTAATCATTGTCAGGCAGTAAGGATCAAATAATAGATAACAAAGAACTCTGAGGGCCTATTTTGAATCAAGATCAGATAGCTAAAGACTTGTAAAACTTTGAGGAACAAACTCACTTCTTGCTTGGACCCTTATCATTTAATTGAGAGCATTTTAAACAAAGCAGATTTCACAGGATTTTACATATTCTTTCTTAGGCTTGATTGCCTGGGGAACTTGCCCTTTCCAGCACAGGGCTACACTGCCCTCTGTCATTGTTTCAGGCTTAAGTCAGGCAGGGGAAGTAAGGTAGCCAAGAGATTAGGAGACTTCTTGCAGACAGAATGAGGACTCAGGCTTTGTCAAAGCTGAGTGGCGAGGGTCGATCACCCACTTTTGCTGTACCCCCCAAAGTCCTTCCTTGGGGGCCTCCCACATGATCGTGCCTGTCTTAGATCATTCCCCTGCATTGGGGAATCTTATCTGTCATTGGCTAACTGACCAAGCATTGGAGGCCAGTTATGGATGAAGTAAAAGGAGAAGAAGCAGTGCTCCTGCCAGGAAGATAAGCTTTTGTCTCCTTGGTGGCTTCTGGTCCAAAGGTTGCTCACTCAGCCTTAGCCTTGGTGGGGGTTACAGCTTCTGAAACCAGGCAGGGTGGTTCCCAATAGTTCTGCACATCAACAGTTGCCTTTCTTTCCTTATTGCCAGGAGGACCATAATTAGAGTTGTGGGGTTTTGACATATTGTCTTATCACTTAGAACACCTTAAGAAATAAAAAAAAGTCAATCAAGCAAATACAGCTTGTATGTTGTACTTGCAAAATAGCTTTTTCACAGTGCCAAATACTGATTCCTGATCTAAACCACCATTTCTAACCAAAAGTGGTCCACAAATTTAAGTCAATCACATTACATACATACAACTTGCATTATGATTTGCAAGTAACAGTCCTTTGGAGATTATTTTTATCTTGTTTTATATTTTAGTCCCATTAACTATTGATTGATACTGTTTGTTCATTTAATCAGTAAACATATTTTTGTGTATTTAAAGTGTGCACTCTTCTAGAAGTTGGGCATAGAACAATTCAAAAACAATCAGACAAACAAAATGTTGTCACACTACTAATACAAACTAGTGGGGGAAAATGTGTATCAAGAAAATCAGTATCTATTTAATACAAACTCATGTGGTCAAGAGAAAGACATGTGGATTCCTATATAAAGAGCATTGTGGGCATTCCAATATAAAGTATCTGAAGCTAGAAGAAGCTTGGAGATCAGTGTGACTGAAAAAGACTGGTAGGAGATGGGATTGAAAATCTAGTTCAGAATTACAGTATGGGATTTACTCTAGAGATCTTATTTTTTTAATTATATTTTATTGATTGTGCTATTTTTGTTATCCCAATTTTCCTGCCTCTTCCCCCTCCACCCAGCACCCTCCACTTCAGGCCATCCCCACACCATTGTTCATGGCCACTGGTCATATGTCTAAGTTCTTTGGCTACTCCATTTCCTATACTGTACTTTACATCCCCATGGCTATTCTGTGACTACCTATTTGTGTTTTCTAATCCCTTCAACTCTTCACTCATTCCCCACTACCTCCCTGCTATCTGGCAACCATCAAAACGCTTTTTGTATCCATGATTCTGTCTCTGTTCTTCTTGTTTGCTTAGTTTGTTTTTTAGATTCAATTGTTGATAGATATGTATTTATTGCCATGTTATTGTCCATAGTTTTGATCTTCTTCTTCTTTTTTTAAAAAGATTTTATTTATTTATTTTTAGAGAGGGAAGGGAGGGCGGGAGAGAGAGAGAGAGAGAGAGAGAGAGAGAAACATCAATGTGCGGTTGCTGGGGGTTATGGCCTGCAACCCAGGAATGTGCCCTGGCTGGGAATCAAACCTGGGGCACTTTGGTTCCCAGCCTGTGCTCAATCCACTGAGCTATGCCAGCCAGGGCTTCTTCTTTTTATTAAATAAACCCCATTTAACATTTCATATAATAATTGTCTGGTGATGAGGAACTCCTTTATATTTTTCTTGTCTAGGAAGCTATCTGCCCTTCAATTCTAAATGATATCTTTGCTGGGTAGAGCAGTCATAGCTGTAAGTCTCAGTTCTAACATTCTAAGGACATTGAATGGTTTTATCCACAGGGAAAATATAATCCAATGTAAGAGGAGTATTCTGCATGATGTGCAGTGTTGGGAGTGGGGACAAATAGCAGTGTTATCAGACAAACGTAGTAACAAGATTGAACACATTATATCCAGACAAGATTTGAGAGTGGCTAGAACCATGGTAGTGTCTAAGACATAAAAGGGTGTCAAAAGATAGCCAAAAGGATTTGCTGATGGAGATATGTGGGACACTAGAGAAAAATAAAAAATGACTGAGGTTTTTGTTCTGAACAGGTCCCCCTCCTTCTGCCATGATTAGGGTGGCAGCCATTAAGAGTTCATTTTTTTAAGAGTTTATGTTGGTGAGGGTTTCTCAATATGCAAGGCAGTTAGAGATGCTGACCTAAATTCAGGAAAGAAATCATTGGCCAGGATGAACTCACCTAGAAAATGGGTGTAGACAGGAAAGTCCAAAGACTTTTCCTGGATACTCAACAGTCAGAGATCAGAAAGAGATCCACAGGATACTGAGGATATATTGCCATGAGGTAGCAGGGACACTAGAAAAATGCAGACTCCATGCACCATGTGAAGAACAAGCTTGTTAAGAAAGGGACTGATCAATTGCCACATACTCCTGTGAACAGAATGCTCCATTGGCTTTTTCATGACAGCTTATGATATTAGGAAAGGGGAAAAGTTGGGACAACTATAATAACATAAACAATGAAATATTTAATTAAAAATGTATAAAGTCAAGCCCTGGCTGGCATAGCTCAGTGGATTGAGTGTGGGCTGTGAACCAAAGTGTCACAGGTTTGATTCCCAGTCAGGGTACATGCCTGGGTTGCAGGCCATGAGCCCCAGCAACCACATATTGATGTTTCTCTCTCTCTCTTTCTCTTTTTCCCTCCCTCCCCTCTCTACAAATACATAAAATAAAATCTTTTAAAAATGTATAAAACCAGATCCAACAAACCAATAAACAAACAAATAATATATTATAGTGGAGAAAAAAACAATAAGCCAAATGCTAAAATATTCCATTAATAAAGGACATGATTAAAGTGGTCTGTAGATAGCTATAGTAAGAGAATTTAGGGGGGTGATGATGATGGCATTCAGAGTAATTGGTAGAAGGTGGTGAAGGAGATGACATAATATTCTAGAAGCAGGAATTCAGAGACAGAAAGGTACCTGCCATCTACCCTTAGGGAGCCACTATTTGAAACAGCTGCAGAAAGCAGTCTTGTATGAGGGAGAGGTGCTGGGTGGGAGGGATCAGAAAGCAACTGCAGTATTTAGAAAGGAGGTTAAATATTTAGGGGGTATTGATGATGGTGGTGCATGAATTCCAGGGGATTCTAGGGAAAGTTTGTTGGTAGAAGTAAAGGTGAGGTGGGAAACTGAGTCACCTGAGGATGTGTAAATGGCTACATGGGAAGAAATTTCTGGGTGGTGAGAGATTCCTTAGAGTGAACAACAAGATGAGTCTGATTGATTTTCTAGAATTACTGTGAACTCTGCAGGGCATTCCTCCCTTCAGTTGGTCAGTAGACTCCTTGGGCTAGGGAAAGAAGTGTTTCTAGGAAAGCAATCTCATGCGATGTAAGGTGGAAGAGAAAGAGATAAAAGCTTAGCAACACATTGATGCAAGTATATGCTATTATAATAACTCAACTGGGAAAGCACAAATCACCATGTGGATTCTAAGGCCAGAGACATTTTAACTGGTGAAAGAACATAAAAGGTTTCCTAGAGAGTAAAGAATTGGCAAGGCACAGAAAAAGGGTGGTTAGATCTTTGCAGGGAATTTTAAATGAGGAGGATAGTCTAAGCAGAGGAAACACAATGAGCCAAACCTGCAAGAAACAAATTGCAGTGTATTTGGAAGCAGTGATAAGAAGCAGGTACCTTAGGAGGGATGAGAGGAATAAATCCTTAAATGGTGAACATTTTCAAGTGTTGCCTTTAGCCGTAAAGCCTGTGATTTTTCTCCTTTCCAAATTTAATCAGAATGAAAATGAATTAAGCAGTCCTCAATCCATACTTACAGCCCCCAAATCTTATTGGAAACTGCACTGAATCAGGGCCAGCTAAGCTCTAGCACTTAATGGAAAGATGATTTAAAAAATGGGGGAACAGCCGACTATTATGAAAGAGGCTTTTATACTGCTTGCTGTATAATGTTGGAGTAATATAATATTTCATCCATCATACATGCAAGTTAATTTTTTAAGTTCATCATAAATGCATAATGATAAATTTTAAATTAAAAAACTGTTATATGTAAGAAATAAGAAGAGGAAACATATTATAGAATTAACTAAGAAAGATGAGACTGAAATATCAATGAATAAAATTGTTCTTATTAGCTTAAAATATAGATAGTGTATTAAGGGCATTATAAAAAATATGTTGGGGAAAAGGCAACACAATGAGAGTATTATTGAAATGAATTATCCATTATAAACAGTACCAAAAAAACTTCTTCACATTTGCTCTAAGGTGGAACTTCTAATATGCTTAGGAACTTGGAAGTTCATTTTAGAAAATACATATTGTGTTCCTAGTATACAGTGAAAATCCAGAGGCAAACAAAACAAACTGTGCCTCTGCCCTTAGAATTAAAACTATTGTATACTAGACCCCCAAAAGAAAGTAAATAAGGCTTTTATTTATAAAGACCTGTAGAGATTTGGTTTCTGGCTCAAAAATTTGAATGTTCACGTCATGTAGAGTAATTCTGGGGTGCTGTCAAAAGGACGCAGAACACAAGAATTAATTTAGTCATATCCCCTATATTTACAATGGTTCAATTTTGATATCTCTCACAACTGGATCCACCAAATCAATTTTCACTGATCACATGCAATCACTTTAATTGCAGGAAGAGGTAGAAAAAATATGAAAAGGTAATATTTTACTTCAGTCTTTAATAGAAGTATTAACATCAGTTATAAGTATTGCCCATATATATCCAAAAGAATGAAAGCAGGGACTGGAACAGGTATTTGTACATCATTGTTCATAGAAGTATTATTCACAGTAGCTAAAGGTGGAAACAACTCATATGTCTATTAACAGATGAAGGGATGAACAAAACAATAGAATTTTAGTTAATCTTTAAAAAAAATAAAATTTGACATATGCTACACCATGGATAAATCTTGAAGACATTATGCTAACTGAAATAAACCAGGCATGGGAGGGCAAATACTATATGATTCCACCTGTGTGAGGTTCCTGAAATAGTCAAATCTATAGAGACAGAGAATAGAATTGTGGCTGTCAGGGCCCATGGGGATGGCAGATTGAAGAGTTAGTGTTTAATTTGGGAAGACATAGAAGTGTACACATGACTGGTGGTGATGATGGCAGCCCCATGTGAATATACTTAATGTAGCTGAATTGTGCACTTAAAATGGTTTGTATACTTTTTATTTTTTTAATTTTATTTTAATTGTTGTTCAAGTACAGTTTTCTGTCTTTTGCTCCCATCCCAGCCCACCCACCCATCCCTCCCCACCTCTCTCCCATTTCTACCCCCCACCTAGTTTTTGTCCATGTGCCCTGTATATCTGTTCCTATAAACCCTTCCCCTTTGCGACAGCATGGATGGAACTAGAAAATGGTTTATATCTTAAATCTTATGTGATGTATATGTTAGCACAGTTAAAACTACCAAAGGTGTGGGATGGCCATCACCAATATGGATGGAACATGAAAACTGTTCTTTTCGAAGATGTTATTCTTCAGTGGTAACCATTCCTCTTATGTTATTTTGAGTGTAAACCTTACATTCAGTTTCAGGAGTAAATATTTGTGATAGTCTATTTGTATATTCTTGACTATGTAACTGTGGTCTTTAACATTCACTCCCCAGTGCACCCATCATCAGTGATGTCAGTACCAGTTGCAACAATCTGACAGGGATGCTCTCTGTGGGACAACACTGCCCCTTCTCGGTCTACAAGAAATGCATGTCAGAATTCCCCAGAAAATCCTGATCCACCCTTCTTTGGGGGCAGGCCACTAGCTGAATATCACTAACCAAAATGTCCTATACTAATGAAAAGTGACTTATAAATTTGGTTACATCAAAATAACAGACTATGACAAAGATGCTGTAAATGATTAAAAGATAAACAATAAGCTAAAAGCAAATATTTAAAATGTATATTTTTTAAAAACTCCAAAAACAGTATTCAGAATATACAAAGAACTTTGTAAAAAGCAAGTACTTAGCCCTGGCTGGCGTAGCTCAGTGGATTGAGCACGGGCTGCGAACTGAAGTGTTGCAGGTTTGATTCCCAGTCAGGGTACGTGCATGGGTTGCAGACCATGACCCCCAGCAACCGCACTTTGATGTTTCTCTCTGTCTCTGTCTCTCTCTCTCCCCCGCTCCCTTCCCACTCAAAAATAAATAAATAAAATCTTTTTAAAAAAAAAGCAACTACTTGGCCATTGAAAATAAACTGGAAGCCCTGGCTGGCGTAGCTCAGTGGATTGAGCGCGGGCTGGGAACCAAAGTGTCCCAGGTTCGATTCCCAGCCAGGGTACATTCCTGGGTTGCAGGCCATAACCCCCAGCAACCGCACATTGATGTTTCTCTCTCTCTCTCTCTCTCCCCCTCTCCCTCCCTCCCTCCCTTCCCTCTCTAAAAATAAATAAATAAAATCTTTAAAAAAAAAAAGAAAACAAACTGGAAAAGTCATGTACGTGTATCATATTACTCATATTTTTTGTGTAAGATAAGGAAAATTAAGCTAATCCTTTCAACATTAACTATTTCTGTTCCCCTTTGGCCTTTGAGAAATATTAATCAATGAGTATTCCTTACTAATAATAATAGCTATTATGTATTTATTAATATTATTTATTTGACAACTGTAAAAAAATCCTTTACTTATTTTAGCCTACAGAATTTATTTAAATAAATAAACAAGCAAACAAGAAAAAAAATACCTACTTACTAGGTAGGTATAATTATTTGTTATGGTAACCTTGCAAAAATGAATAGTTGTAAAGTTAATATTCCAAATATTACCCAGCCAGCAAAGACAGAATTTAAAGTTAGATTTACCTTTATTCAAGGACTTTCTTTAATCTCTA
The DNA here is from genome assembly GCF_004126475.2 of Phyllostomus discolor. Taxonomy (NCBI): domain Eukaryota; kingdom Metazoa; phylum Chordata; class Mammalia; order Chiroptera; family Phyllostomidae; genus Phyllostomus; species Phyllostomus discolor. The sequence goes on from NC_040907.2 coordinate 139,463,453, forward strand.
GATTATGTTGCTGCCCAGGGCAAATGAGAAGTAGAAGCTTGGCAGAAGTAGATTTTTGGCAGAAAATAACAGAACATATTAAATTTGTATGAAAAATTAGGACATAATTAACAAGGCAACCAACTGATTTTCAAATTGAGATGTCTCTGTGATTATGTTCTCCTCTATTGAGATAGCAAGTCAGATCTGGTTTTAGAATCACCTTTCAACTTATTATCCAACGTTTCCAATTTATTAATCTCTTCTTCTACAAGTTACAAATATGAAAAACTCAGTGTCAGAAAAATAGAATTAAAATATTGACTGATGTCTACCAAAAGTTAAAAAGACTATGAACATTGCATCCTTGAGTTAGTAAAGAAGCCAGATTTAAATTTATGGGCTAAAAGAACATACTATTTTGAAAAAAGTATCAAGAAATAAAGCATCCTCACTCATAAGTCTCTAATTTTTTATTACATTGCCTAAGCAGTGAAATGGTGACAAGTGGTTTTAGAAGAATGATACTGTTGAGAGAAGAAGCCACAGTCATAGTTAGAAGATGAAAATTTCCTTCATGGCAGAAAGTATAGAAATAGGCAAGGTTAACACTGCAGAAGCAATATAATTTGCATCTGTGCCTGCTGATGTGAATCTGATGGAAAACAATTCCAGCACATACATGATGGTTAAGTACATTTTCCTCCAGTGTAGCATCTTTAACTAGACTAGACTCATGCCTGGCTCATGTCCAAAATGGTACCAATCACAAACCTTTACCTTGTGTTTAAGCTATCAGGGAAGAAGAGATTTTTCTTCTTTTTAGGTTCTTCTGGCTTGTCTAAGATTTAAATTGACATGAGACAAATTAAAAGGAGAAAATTAAATTGTAAGGAGGACTCATAGATATGGCACCAAAAGAAGACCAAAGCAAGCAGCTTTTATACTTTTTAGACAAAGGAACAATAGATTTGAAAGGATTTTACAGGGAGAGAAACTTAAGTTTAATAAGGAATAAGTAGAATTTGAACTTGGGATAGTAAATTAGTAAAAAGTAACAAGATTTGTTTATACGGGCTTCTCAGTCCTGGATTCTCCATCCCTGGGTATAAGGATATGCCTCTTCCCTACTGGTGCAGGGAGCATATCTTTCACAGGGGAGATTTATTTCTTATTTTCAGAGGGTTAGAGAGCAATCAGAATTCTCCTTTTGCACCAGTTTCTTTCTTTTCTTTTCTTTTTTATTGCTGTTCAAGTACAGCTGTATGCATTTTCCTGCCACCATTTTCCCCCACCCCACTTACCCCCACCTCCCACTCTCAATCCTACCCGCCTTTGGCTTTGTCTATGGGTCCTTTTTACATGTTACTTGACAACCCTTCCCTTTTTTTTCTCTTTTATTCCCCCCCGTTCTCCTGTCTGGTTACTGTCAGTTTGTTCTTAATTTCAGTGCCTCTGGTTAGATTTTGTTTGCTTGTTTGTTTTGTTGATTATGTTCCACTTATAGGTGACATCATATGGTATTTGTCTCTCACTGCCTGGCTTATTACACTTAGCATGATATTCTCCAGTTCCATCCATGCTGTTGCAAAGGGTAGGAGCTCCTTTCTTTGTTCTGCTGTGTAGTATTCCATTGTGTAAATGTACCACAGTTTTTTTATCCACTCATTTACTGATGGGCACTTAGGTTGCTTCTAGCACCTGGCTATTGTAAATGGTGCTGCTGTGAACATTTGAATTCAAAATAATCAATATGCCAATTTGCCATATTTTGACAGGTGCCCTGCCCCGAGCTGTAACAACATGTTAGGCACTCTAAATACTTCTCAGAAATTAATTCATTCCCCTACCTATGAGGGAGTTACTATTCTCATTCTGTTCACAGATGAGAACACTGAGTCACAAAAATTTCACATAACCTTCCCAAGATGCACAGCAAGTCACTAGTGAAGCCTGGATTCACAGCCAGGAACTCTAGTCTGGAGATCAGGCTATATGCCTCTCAGGTGGACAGTCGCTGGGCTGGAAGTCAAATTACTCGGATTCAGGCTCAAATATGCTCTTAGCTCCCTGCAGGATGTAATGTTCCTCCACCCTGGCCCACAGGTATCTCCTATTATGCAAATATTGCTTTAGAACAGGTGCCCTTTAACATCTTTAACTGTTTCAAATGGTTTGCATGTCATTTACCTTAGGAAAATCATGGCATGAGAAAAATAAAAGCCAAGTGCCCTAAGAGAATCTATTATATTTAAGCTATGTTTTATAGGTCAAATAGTCTAGATTACTTAATTCTGAAATACAAAACACCATTGATGTCTCACAGTTTTTGTGGTTTGTGTCAGTTGAAGCTAGTGGAAAATTTTCTGGCAATATTTTTTCTATACAATGCAAATGTAAACAAGTACCAGTCTGTATTAAGGTCTCTTAAAATACTAATTTTGTCTCCCTTTTGCCAACTATGGGAAACCCAGCTTTACACAAACACTTCTCATGGTTTCAAGAGAGTGGTATTTCTTAGGAGATCACCCTACACATGGTGCGTTTCACCATTGGCCATGCCACCTGACCTCATATGTCTTGTACCTTGAAAAAAGTGAAAATGCATAGGTGCCTGAAGGTTCATTGCTCTCTTGGCTATGACCCTGTAACTGAAATACCTTGTGTCTGATTTGGCACTTATATCCATTATACTGTTATCTTATATCTATGTCCCTATTTTTTCTGCTAGAATTCAAATTTCGTCTAAGCCTGTTTCCCTGCAAACTTAGTGACATTATAAATACATTGTTCTTAACATCAGTGTTTATTTATAATTTTATTTTCATTTATTTTTATGTATATCGTGTCTTTTAAGCAGTTTAGTCAAGGCTTTCCATGTAATACATGAATGAACTATCGGTTGTCATGTAAGCAAAGTGTCCTTTCAGTTAAACTCCCTTGGGCCTGACTACAACATTAAGAATAACATAATCCATTATTTCCCTAAAATGTCCCTTCTCATCAAAACTGGGAGCTTAGATTTGATGATATCTTTATGAATGTTATGTATCTATGATAGTTTTACATTTATTTACCCAACTGGGGAAAGCAAACGTCAAAAAAATTGTTGTTTTCTAAAAATTGGTATATTTTGGTTATATGATTGCAAATTATGTTGTAGTTAATATTTTCCTTTTGGTCTGCTGGAGCTCAGAGTCAAATATTCAGTTTGTCTTTAGCAATGTTAGAAGTTGAATGCAATACACATGTTGCATGATAACATTCTCTCTGGTTTTCGCTTTAGTCTCTGCCTTCTTTCCTTCTAAGTATTTTTATGCTATTTTATATAGTTTTAGAAAAGATTTCATAGCTATTCTTTGATTACTAAATACTTTGTTTCTAAGATTCTATGCATTTTAAGCCTTCATTTTCTCCTTTTACGAGTTGAGAACTATAAAGTATCTTCATCAGTTTCTGATATATAATGTTTGTCTTTATTGATCTGAAGGAGTACAAAATTAAAGGGTTTTTTTGTTTGTTTTTTTTGTTTTGGGGCTTATTTTTTTGTTTGCTATTAGTATGAATGGACAAAACCAAGTTTATTTTTGTAAGCACAAATGAAGTGTTCAGATAAAATATTCTGATTCTGTATATTGGTTTTTCTCTATTTCTTTTTAATCTTCCCCTTCACCAAACAAATCAATCTTTTATTGTCACAAAAGGGAAATCTAAAACCATCTCATTCACATAGTACTAGCTCAAATTACAGTTGTTGGTTCAAAAGCAATTAAGAATGCCTTAATTTTTGTTGCTTTAAGCAGACACAGGACTATTTTTTCCAGTCTGTATGTCAGGAAAATGAGAAAAGATCAGGTCCTTAAAAATAGATGAAAAGTGGCTCACACATAAGTGGAAATTTTCTTAAAAATAGAAAGCTTGAGGACTTTTTATGCATTTCAACTCATTGAACATGATACATTAGGAAAAATGGTTTATTTGGTGAATGGCCAAATCATTTTGCCTTCTCTAAGTTTATTGGTGGCTCATGTATTTCAAAGTCTGATCACATGCTAATGGGATTAGATATTTATTTAATGCTTGCATTTCTTTCAGATGATTAATATCTAACAGTTCAGATAGATGTGGAATATTATCTTTTAACTCATGCTTGCATTTTTTATTCCATTTTTAAAGGAGATTTTATATGCTGTAAAATAGTTAAGATTTGTGTACTCTCTTCTATTATGTTTCAAAGACTGCATCTTTCATCATCTGGTAGAGATCTGTCTGGAATATTGGCAGTTTAAAAATCTCAGAATTTTCTGCAATTGAAGAGTCCATTGCAACACACAATCCCAAAGATATTTATTTGGCAAATAAGAATTACTTTTGTCTGAAAATGTCCTGTAATTTTTTAAATATCCATTTAACTTTGTTTTGAATTGATCTGACACAGGAGACATGTAGCACTGATTCTAAGCAAAAATGATTTAAATGAGCTTCCAAAAGATAGTTTTATTCCTAATTCTTTAAGTATATTTTAATTTTGATCTACCCATTAATATTGCCAACACAAAGAAAAAAGGACTAGATTGCTTTAAAATGTATTATGAAGAAATTTAATTCAAATAAGTCATAAAGAATGGATGACTCTCCCTAGTAGTTCTAATTAATTTACATTAATGAAAGCCAGCAAGCCTGGAGCAAGATTATGTACATAACAAAAATATAATTTATATTAGTTTGTTCATAAGTCACTATAAATCTCGAAATTGCAAAGAGACTTTATTTTTTTTTCAAAAATAGGCACAGAAATAACTGGATTCACAGAAACATTCCAATGAACAGGAATAATAAACTCTAAAATAAAGATCTTCATCGAGTAGATTCTGAACTTGATGTAGTAGCCGCATGAGTTTTTATAAACTTATATCACTTTTCTGTATATTTCATTTTATTTATTCTCAGAATTATTTTTCCTAGAGAGTCGTGGCCCAGATTGTCCCAGTAATCTATAAAAAGACAAATGAGGTTCATAGTAATTTGAAATACTTTATTACCACCTGATGCCTATAGACCCCAATATATGCTACAATCTAATATCAAAGACCTCTCTAGCATATAACAAACTCTAATAAATGTATGAATAAAATAAAGTCCCAGATAAAAAGGTAGAAAAGAGACTGGAAGATGCAATTCATAGAGGATGTAAAAATTGGCAAAAATATGTAAAGAGGCATTCAACTTTATTAACTAATAGGGAATTGCAAAATAAACCACAAGAAACCACCAGAAGGGCTAAAAAGACAGATAAAATCAAATTCCAAATAACTAGAGTTCCTGGATGTTATTGATAGGACATAAATTAATACAACATTTGATTAAAAGTTTGACTTCATTTATTAAATGTGAAGATAGACGTATCCTCTTATTCAGAATTTGTACTTCTAAGTATTTACCCAACAGAAATACATTCATATACTTACAAAAGTTATGTACCAAAGTCCATTACATATAGACATGTACAATATTTATAATATCACAAAGCTAAAAACAACCAAAAATAGTACATAATTATAGTATATTTGTACAGTGGAATTCTATACTGTAGTATACATTAACTGTAGTATATTTGTCCAGTGAAATTTTATACTATAAATTAATATATTGCTGCTACATGCAATGACAATGATGAAACTAAGATGTAATGTAAGCAAATGCATTCAGAAAAAAAATATTAATTTCCCAAGTCCATTGATGTAAAGTTCAAAAACAGGAAAAACTAATCCAATCAAAAACTTTTTTTATTTAGGGAAGAAGACTAAAAATGCACTATTCCTTGATCTAAATGCTTAGTTACTTTCAGAAATATATTTCAAAAGATAAAAATAAAATTTTAAAATGTTAATAAAACTCAAAATACATAGAAATAAAGGGAAGTTTATTTAACTTTCTAGTGAGTTTAAGCTATTCTTCTTGGAAGATAAAATAAAACAATTCTGACAAAAATAGAGGAGTTCCTATATACTGTTGGTCTTCTGTCTAGTTAATATTAAGGAATTATCTTTTAGTGCTTGGTGAAACAATGCCACATATAGGTTTTTTTTTATGATTACTAGCAAGAAAGCATGTTTTGGGGAAATGGAGCGCTATATTTGTTATTGGTGGCAATATTGAGAGATGACAGTAGGTTGGGGTTGGTATAAGGATTACACATTAGGATGAACAAGTGCGTGGATTTGCCTGGTTCTTGCTTTCAGAATCCAGGTTTGTAAGGCAGACGGAGCAATGTTCTCCTGAGAGAACTGTCAGCATAGGTCAGGAACAGATTGTTAAGTCCTTGCCGGACACATGAGCACAAGCAGAGGCCTTTCTGCTGTTGTATGCTATCAGACACTCAGTAAGTGAAAGGGACCAATACAAGATTGAAGTAGATTGAAGTATTAGAAGAGTCAAGTGGAAGAAAGATTTGGGCACTCGGCAGAGAACAGGCATCCCCAGGGAATAGTGTGCTTTTCAGACCTTGAAAATCCTGGCGATGAGCCCAGAGTACTCCTACACACACTGCAGGGCTAAGTGACATCTGAACAGGGCAAGGCGGGTTGACACTGAGGCAGCCCCCTTTGAGGGAGAGGCTCTGTGTGGGTTTACTGATTTGGGCTACTGCAAAAATTACAATGTGAGATGAGAGTGAGACCAAGGGTAAAAAAAAAAAATACAACCATAAGCAGGAAATGGAATGTATCTCTGCTCCTTCTGTCATGTCAGAAATTACTAAGGGAAGTAGGGAACTTCTCATTTAAGCCGAAATTGATTAAAATTTAATAAAATGTTATGAATATGCTAAGTCTCAAGATTATGAAAAATAAGGTTAATGAATATAAAACTTAAAGATCATAAAAACAAAGTTGTAACATTTAAATCTGGACCTCTTTTCCAAAAGCATGATGATATAGACAAGCCTAGAGTTGTTTTTTTTTTTTTATCTTTTAACCACTACTGGCTGGATAACCTTGGACAAGTTTCTTAATCTAAAAGCACCAGGCCTAGAAGTGATGACAATACTATTTGATGAAGTTCTTATGAATGCAAATGAAAAAATGCATACGAAGCACTGAGCACAGTGCTTTGCTCCCTGAAATCTCTCAATAAGTGTTCACAGTCATTGCTAGTTTTTTTATCTGAATAGCTCTTTTTATCTATAAGGTAATAGTATTCTCAGACTCAAATGTTCTTAATTAAGCATGTACAGTACATATAAATTATTAAAAACACAATTCTATGGAGTGTTCAGATATTTTTTCATTGTCCCTGAAACCACATAATGGGCCTTTTCAGAAGTCACCATTAGCATCAGTATAGAATATTAATTTTTATTCTTATTGGAAAAATAAGAAAGATGAGCATTTTTACAAGAAACTTAATATAAGTACAGTTTCGTTCATTATGTAATGACTAGGCAAATTCTCCTTCAAATAAACTTGAGTGTAGTTTTAATTAAAATACTATTCCATTGAGAAGTAATCAATAAAACTATTTTAACTTGCAAATTTTAAATGAAATAGTTCTCTTAAATCAGCAATGATCTGATTGATATGTATGAGACATATATGTTTTAAATAAATGGTATTATGTTAACAACATTGTGATGAGTATTTTTACACATATTTTCTTTGTAAATAATTATTGATGGCTTCCCTTTCAGGAAGTCATAACAAATTTAAGAAAAAAATAATATATTCATATACAGGTGTGATATTCGAAGAAGCAGCTAGGAGAAATTTCACTTTCAGGTAGTACCAGCATCAACTTATCCAGAGAACATTTTTTAAAATAACATATTTTTAAAAGGGTATATTGGGGTTTTGGCTTCTTATCACACTATACCATAGCAAGATGTAAAATTGAATGAAGGCCCTAGGCAAGTGGCTCAGTTGGCTAAGGTGTTCTCTCGTACACCAAAATGTTTCAGGTTCAGTTATCATTCAGGGCACATACCTGGGTTTCAGATTTGATGCCCGGTTGGGGCACATACAGGAGGCAACTGATCAATTTTCCTCTCTCAAATAAATGTTTCTCTCAGTCTCTCTCTCTTTCTCTCTCTCTAAAATCAATAAGCATTTCCTTAGGTAAGGATTAAAAAAAAATGAGTGAGGTTATCTTCTAGTAATTAATGTATGTCTGAGGAAAAAGATTTTGAGGTTATCTTAAATAAAATTAAAAATAATCAAAAAGTCAGTAAAACTTCTTCCATAGTGTTTTTCAGAGCAACTTGGGCTAATACTATCTATAAAAAGGCCAGCGATCGAATAATGTAAATGAGATTCCTCAAATTCCCCTTGAAACCAAATAGTGGGCCTATCTTTTCTGATCTCACCTTCAACATCAATATAGACTATTAATTTTTATTCTTGTATATGGTCAAAATGCCACTCTTTTCAAATAGAAAGTATTAATAGAAAGTTCTGAACAGCAGAAAACTTATCTTTCAAGATTATAAAAGGAATTATTTGTTAAAAAGTGGAAAAAATGAAATAGTTCTTTCTCTGGCTTTAATGAATCACATAACATAGCATGACATAATCTTTTCTGGTACCTCCTGAGCATATTAATGTTATGTTATGTTAATAACATAATGAAAATTAGGGGTAACTAATGAGAAAAGGAAAAGAACACAATGGAAATGTGTAATCACACCTACATTTATAAGGGTTTGATTTGCACCAAATCCAATTCAAACATTGAACTGTCTTTCAACATGTCACTTAATGGAGCAGCTCCACTAGAATAAGGATATAAACAATTCTATTTCCTGCCAGCATTCATTTTCTGCTTATCCTAAAAAAGAGAGGTGGAGATGAAAATACTTGTCTTAATTTAATGCCTTTTGGAATCTGAGTATTTGTACAATAGGAGAAAAGAAATAAAAATATTAAATTGTAGTTTTTAATGAAATCTATCAGTTCAGTACAAGTGTCATTTCTCTGTGGACTAACAAAACTGGAAATAATATTTAGCTCACCACATAATTCTTGGTGGAAAAAAAAATTAATAATTTGGCAAATATAGATTCATAAATTATTATAATTCTATCCATGGTTCTCAAAATAAAAATAATGGGAATGCTAATATAGTTTCACATTATCTCAATATGGAATGGTAATATTGGCTACTCTGCTTTATATTATGATTCGAGGCTAATGGTATTTAGAATTTTATACTATAACCCAGAGGACTTCCGGTCAGTATGGAGGAATAGGGAAACAGGGCTCACTTCCTCACATAATCACAGAAAAAATTACAACTAAATTACAAAGCAATTATCACCTAGAATCATCAGGAAATTGAACTGTATAGAAATCTGAGGATCAAGGGACTGAAGAAGTCACATTCATCCAGATGGGTAGGAAGGGTGGAGACACAGAATGGGTGGTCCTACACCCATGTGTGATGGATAAAAATTGGGAGGGATACCTTGGATGTGAGGTATCAGCCCCACACCAGATCACCCAGCCTAAGGTTCCAGTGCTAGGAAGATAATTCCCCATAACTTGTAGCTGTAAAAACCAGTGAGGGATGGGGTGGTAGAAGAAACCACTGGATTTTCAGGAGTCTCCTCTTAAAGGGCCCACAGTGGAACTTAGGACTTACACAGACTTACTACCTCTGGACTCCAGCTTGCGCACAATAGCTGGTAAGGCTCCAGAGGCATATGGGGAAAAACTAAAGTATCTGGCACCAGGGTGAGTGCCAGAGAACAGCTTCCTCCAGGACAGCACTCCAGAGGCCAGGCAGTGGCACTGTCCCCTTTCTGAACTCTCACACAGAGCAGCAACATCGTATCAGAGACTCCATCAACCTGGTTCACATGGATTGCCCCACCCAAGCAATTACTCAAGGCTCTGCCTCATCCAACTTTCAGGTTCACTTTTCTAAAATAGGCCATGCTATTAAGACTGAGAGTCAAAACATTTCTACCAAATACATAGAAACAAACACAGGGAGGATACCAAAAATAGGTGACAAAGAAGTATGGATCTAATGAAAGAATAAAACAAAACTTCAGAAAAAGAACTAGACATAATGGAGATAAGCAGTCTAATAGATAGAGTTCAAAACAGTGTTTATTAGGAAGCTCATTGGGTACTTCAACAACATAGAAAAGACACAGACAGGAATGAAGATTACACTAAGTGAAATAAAAAAGAAAATTACAGGGAACCAACAGTGGAGTGTATGAAGCCAAAAATCAACTCAGTGATTTGGAATGTAAGGAAGAAAAAAAAGCATTCAATCAGAACAGCAAGAAGAAAAAAGAAACCAAAAAAATGAGGATAGGTTAAGGAGCCTTTGGAACAACTTCAAGTGTACCAACATTCTTATCATAGGCATGCTGGAAGGAGAAAAGAAAGAATAGGAAATTGAAAACTGATTAGGAAAAATAATGGAAGATAACTTCCATAATTTGGTGAAAGAGATAGACACACAAGTCCAGGAAGCACAGAGAGTCCCAAACAAGATGGACACAAAGAGAACCATGCCAAAAAAATCATAATTAAAATGCGAAAGTTAAAGATAAAGAGAGAATCTTAAAAGCAGCAAGAGAAAAGCAGACAGTTACCTACAAAGGAGTTCCCATAAGACTGTCAACTGATTTCTCAAAAGAAACTTTGCAGGCTAGAAGGGACTGGCAAGAAGTATTCCAAGTGATGAAAAACAAGGACCAGTTGAAGGCCATATAAAGTGCTTCCAAGACAGGTAAAGCAAAAGGAGTTCACCATCAACAGCCATTATTACATGAAATGTTAAAGAGACTTATTTAAGAAAAAGATCAAAACTATGAACATTAAAATGGCAATAAATTCACAACTACCAACAACTGAATCAGAAAAACAAACTAAGCAAACAAGCAGAAGAGAAACAGAATTATAGATATGGAGACCATTTGGAGGGTTATAAATTGGGAGAGGGAAGGGGAAGAATGGGGGAGAAGATGCAGAGATTAAGAAGTACAAATCAGTAAGTATAGAATAGACAGGGGGTTATTAAGAACAGTATAGGAAATGGAGTAGCCAAAGAACTTATATGCATGACCCATGGACATGAACTAAGGGGGAAGGTTGCTAGAGAGAATGGGTGGAGGGGAGCTAAAGGGGAAAAACTGGGACAACTGTTAATAGCATAATGAATAAAATTTATTTCACAGGCATTTTTGTTTAGTGTTACAGCTATTTCTTCTTAGCAAACTTGTTAGATGATGTATATAGACATAAAATACATCATTATAAAATAGGAAATGCATAAATATATATAGATGTCTATAAATATATACCTCCCCTCACCACATAAACACATGCAAAAAGAGACAAAGGAAGAGGGAAAGAGCAAAAGAGTTCTAAACCAACACCAATTAAAATGAAGGATGTTTGGAAAGCAGCTATATTTGTTGAAGTGTTTCCATACTAAAATGTTGCAATTTATGTACATTCAAGCAAACAGATTTTATTGTCTCATGTACAAATAGCTCCATTCCAATCTGTATATACAGGCTTCTTTACAATTAGCGTCACCTTAATAATATTAAAGGTGTTCCTTTTGTGGTCATTAGTTTTATTGTAGTGCTTTATATGCAAAAAATTTTGAAATTTCTCAATTTATTTTCTGAAGTAAAAGGGGTTGTAAATTGAATTTTATTTTTTCTTTGACATACTATTTTTATAAAGCTATGATAAGAGTTTAGTTTTTGTTTGAGTGTTTTGTAGTAAAGCTTTTTGTTTCTGCTTTTTAATCTACTAATAGATATGCAATAAAATATTATCAGAGAGTCTGAATAGAAAATTCAACATTCAGTTTTAATTTTCAAATGCCTCACTATTCATTTTTCCTGATGTTCTGTTAGACTTAGAAATTAAAGATAAGTAGGCTTCTTCTACATTATTCATTATCCAGACCTTTTTACAATAATTAAAAATGCCATTATTTATCCTTTATGATTATATCTACTTTAAAATTGTGAAAAAAGCCTTGGTTGGTATGGCTTAGTGGATTGAGCACCAGCCTGTGAAGCAAAGGGTCACTGGTTCAATTCCCAGTCAGGGCATATGCCTGAGTTGTGGGCCAGATCCCCAGTAGGGGGCATGTTAGAGGCAACCCCACATTGATGTTTTCCCCTCTTTCTCCCTCCCTTTCCCTCTCTAAAACATAAATAAATAAATTTTAAAAATAAAATTAAAAAAATAAAAATTGTAAAAACATATATGAGAATGTTTAAATCATTTTTGGAACAAGGTATACAAATTTATCAACAAATAAAAGAAACACTGTTAAATAATCTAATAATGGGAACAAAAGTAAGCTTTAAAATTTTATGTTCAAAGGGATTTAAAAATTTTATGTATCCTACTAAATTTAATTTTTTAAATAGAGTTTACTAGTCTATTTTGAAACCAAGTAACAAAAATATAAACAATGAAAAAATTAAGAATAATTAAAATTTTAAGTGAGTGTAAGCTTAACTTTGCTTCATAAATCTTCTGTTATTAAAAATATTAAATCAGTTTAATCCAGGTCAAAAAACCTGTTCAGTTAAATATATTAAAATAAAGCCCTGGCTGGCGTAGCTCAGTGGATTGAGTATGGGCTGCGAACCAAAGCGTCGCAGGTTCAATTCCCAGTCAGGGCACATGCCTGGTTTGCAGGCCACGGCCTCCAGACCCCGCACATTGATGTATCTCTCTCTCTCTTTCTCCCTCCGTTCCCTCTCTAAAAATAAATAAATAAAATCTTAAAAATATATATTAAAATAAAATTGTCTTCTCTATTTCAAGTTTTGGCCCTATGGATTAAATCCATAGCCATATAATTCTAAAATGCATGTTAATTATAAGCTGTGCAGTCTTTGTTATACGTAGTATACATAATAGCTACTTGATTTTTAGTCTTAGCTATTCCAGCACTTTCACAAGGAATATTTTTAATCTCTGATAAACATTTTATTACAGTAATATAATAAAAATTCCCTATTTAGATACTTTTGTTTTGCTATCAGTAAAAAATATAGACTCACTAAAATGCATCAGTAAATATACATTCTTGGTGGCAGATTGAGTGTTTCAATAAATATTTGCTAGCTACATTTCACATGCAGACAGTGGCCACTGAAGATTATGAAACACAAAGATTAATTAGAAAATAGTCCTGCTTCCCAATGAATTTACAATCAAGTACAAAAGGTAGAAAGCAATGTGCCTTTAAATGTGCAACACGTGATAAAAATGGAAAAGATTAGACAGCTACAAAATACTCACGAAGAAGGCAACAGTATAGTCACAACAATAATCTTGATTGCTTATTTTGCTCCAAGAACTGCATTTTACACCTCAGTGATTATTCCCCGCCACCTTATTCAGCATGTCCTATTTTTCTCATTTTGCAGATGAGGAACTGAGCTCTAGAGGATTATTTACCCAGGCTAATATAGTTAATTAGTGGTAGATTTGATATCATACCTGTCACTTCTAAATATTCATCTTTAATATTTCTTCCACTGACATTTAAGCCAAACATAAATTGACCACTTACTGAGCATGATACTACAGTTGAAAGAAAGAAAGAAAAGAAAGAAAGAAAGAAAGAAAGAAAGAAAGAAAGAAAGAAAGAAAGAAAGAAAGAAAGAAAGAAAGAAAGAAAGAAAGAAAGAAGAAAGAAATTTTATGTGTACTGGAGACACATAAATATTATAATATGCCAAGGTAAATGCTATAGCAAAAAAATGTAAAATGTGCCACTAAAAATATGCGGTGGAAGCAGCATTCCTTAGGGGATTCAGGGGATCCTTCAGAATAGTAGTCATTTAAGTTGAGGATTGATTGCTTTATTCAATATTATATGTATTTTAGAGAAAGAGAGAGCAAATGTGTGTGCATGTGTGTGTGCCATAGTATAGTTCAGGTGAACATTGTTTGGCCGGCAGACAAGGAACATTTTTTTTATTGTTTTTCAGTTTGTTGTCTGCCTTTTCCCACATCGTTCTCTACAACCCCATGCCTCCCCCACTCCTACAGTCGGTCTCCCCCCATCGCCTGTGCCCTGGAGTCCTCTATTCATGTTCCTTTGCTTGACCCTCCCCTTCTTTCCTCTGTTATTCCCTTCCCGCCTCCTCTCTGGTCACTGTGAGTTTGTTCTTTATTTCCAAGTCTCTGTTTCTATTTTGCTCATTTGTTTGTTTTGTTGATTAGGTTCCACTTACAGGTGAGATCACATGGTATTTCTCTTTCACTGCCTCGCTCATTTTACTTAGTATAATGTTCTCCAGTTCCTTTCTTATTTACACTGTTTCTTTCCTCTCTTTTTTGTTTTTGCAATCTTCGATTGACTTATGTAGAGATTAATGTCCCTGACATTTTCCTTACTTACATTTTATAATATATTGGACATATTGCCTTTAAGGGTTTTAAAATGAGGCTTTCTTTGTAGTTCCTAAAAACACAAGAATCAGTTAAAGTAGTTTAAGAAGCAAAAGCTCTGTTCTTTTTGCCTCTTGCAAGCACAGCTTGACATATTTACATTAATCAGCGAAAATGTGAGATTTGAGTATTTTCACCCCCACATTCTAAAATACTTTCACTATGTGTATTTCCAGGAAAAGTGAGCCTTTAGTGCTGGTAAATGTTAAAATGGGAGCTAATTGGGAAGCTAAAGTTACCATTATTGGATTTTAATGGGCTTTGGAAGTTCTTAGTACATCACTAATTACTCCACTAATATTTCTGCATCCATAGTATTAATTTATTCAACAGAGGGTAACAGTTATTAAGGCTGTTAGAAATTAATAGGCTCACCTACTCCCCTGTATGATACAGGCAATTATTTGGTGATTTTCTCTTAATGTTGGGCACCTGTGTACATTCACATTTTCAGATGAGGACTTAGAAATGTGTTAGTGGTTTCCTGTGTCTTAGCCTTCATTTAAAAATATTATTACAGCAAGTAAAATTATGATATTCATTTCTGACTTTCCTTTTTTAAAAAAACAACTCTAGATGTAACTTTCCTGATTTGTCCATGAAGAGAAACTCACAGAAGTCAATGAATCAAATCTTACAGGGTCAGTCCTTTGATTATAATGACTGTGAGGAACCCATTATGATTTTTTTCAAATAAATAATTTATTGATTATAAAAATTAAAACTTCTATTCATCACTGGATTCCAGGGCACATCTGGTGTTATTCTTAGGATGGGAAGGAATTAATGTGTTGTAACAATGGACCCCCATATATCTCAGTGGTTTAACATTCAGAGGATTGCTTTTTGGCTTACAATACAAACACTGACAGTTTCAATTATTATTTCATAAATATTCATTCTCCTTCCCCTCCCACTGTTTTTTATTATAAAGAAGGTGATAGAATAAATGAAATGACATTGATTTTTTAGAAAATTTAATTCACTTAAAGTTTTCATTATGTGTCAGTTTTAAATTTTAGGCATTAACTTAACCAAGCTTGTTAGACATACCCTTTTACTATCTAAAAAGTAGTGAAATAGATTTATTATTTCAATTTTTTCCTTTCACAAAATATCTCCACAAATTTTCTACAGTTTTTTAAGGAATCAATGCACATTATATTCATAATAATATGGTTTTAAAAATATCAGGTGACTGTTTTGCTTTATTTATGTATAAGTTAACTGACGTTTTAGGAAAATAGTTTTCATTCATATTGGTTCTTCTTAGACAATCAGAATATATCAGGTCTAACTTCTAATATTGTTAAAATTTTGAAATATTGAGTATTAGTTCTCTTCCCACTTTACCCCCACCAAAAGAAAAAAAAATAGTAAAGTGAAATTCTACTCAGAAATAATGAGTTCTAAATTAAAACATAGATGAATTTGACTTACCTTTCAATCACATTTCTTCTTTTAGGAATGATACATTATACAGTAAAGTAGGTGGTATTCCACCCAGTGTGATTAACCTCATTTGGAAGATTGAATTACATTTTATGTAATTACAGATATAGTAGATTTTATCCCCTAGTATTTTATTTGATTTTCTTTTGTCCTTTTTCTCCATATTTCTTTTTTTCTTTTAAATTTTCTTTCAGATGAATTTTTAACCCAGTGTATCCTTAGAGTATCAGAACAGTTATATACTCTATTTTATTAAATATGAGTTACCTTAGAAATTTTAACCTAATGCGTACCTAAATATATCAGTCTCCTACATCCTGAATATTAGAGATTTAGAACATTTAACACCAGTCATTCCCTTTCTAATTTAAATATTACTGTTGTGAAATGTTTTGCTTTATTTTTTAACCACACACAATTATATAATTATTGTATTGTAGGATTCATGCTTATACAGTTATTCACACATTTAATATTTTCTTTTTTCCATTTATTCCTTAATCTTAGACCTTCCATCTACATATTCCTTTCACTTCAAGCTACACAATTTAGAACTTTTCATGTGCATCTTTTTATGCCAGATTCTTTCAATGATTTTCTGAAAAAAAAAAAAAACTGTTCATTTTTATTTTTGCAATAAATTTTCATTAGGTGTAGAATCCTAAGTGAACAGGTACTTTCTGCACATTGAAGATGTAATTTCCTTAGTTCTGTCATCTAATGTTGTTAAAAAGTCAACTATCAGTCTAGTACATATAAGACTCCCCTTTTGGGCTGGAAGTAGGGGATGTTTGGTCACCTATACATAATGTGTGTGTTCTAGGAGTGGGTTACTTGTTATTTATCCTGTTTGTAGTTTATTGGGCTTAAGTCTTTGCGGGTAGCTATCTTATATTGGTTTTGGACAATTATCTTCCATTATTCTTCTCTCTTTTTGAACTTGAATTAGATGTTTGCTAAAATGTATCACTTTAAATTCTGTCTAAAACTTACTTTTTTTTTATCTTTGTCACTCTGTGAATCTTTCTGGATCATTTCTTTTAGTCTATCATCAGTTCACTAACTCTCTCATCAGCCCTGCCTAATCTGTAAACAACTTCATCTCTGAGTTTTAAATTTCAGTTATATTTTTCATTTCTAGAAAATACTTTTTATTTATGTTCAACTTTTCTCATTATTTATTCATATTTTAAGTTCTCTGTAATTAATTAAAAATAGATGAACATATTTGTTTTATAGTTTGTGTCTATGTATTCAAAGTTCTAAAGCCTTATGGATATGACAGCTTTTATTATCTCCACAGAGTATTTTTCATGATATTTTGGTTCTTGTTCATTTTGGAAATTACTTTATTCTGAAATTTCAACTTTCTGGAACTTATTTATTGGAAGTATTTCAATTATAGGTTGTAAGTAGCTTTTTTAAAAAAAAGTATTTCTAATAGAGAAGGCTAGGCCATTATCAATCGAAGATCACTTTTCTCAAATTCTCAGTTGATCCTTTAGGTAAAATTCATAACCATTCAATCTATAAATTCAGATTATGGTTTCTCCTTGAGAAAATTAATACTGTGTTCATAAAGGATAAAAACTCTAAGGAGGGCTTGTATTGGGGCGGCTGTGGCAGTGGTGGCTAGAGTGAGACATGCAGCTCTCATTCACCCTCATCATGAGAGTACAGTGTTCTGGGTATGGAGGTCTCACTGGACTCACTTCCATAAGTGGGCCTTTGGTCTTGGTTCCTATTGTCTGAGCCATTCAATACCTCATAAATTAAATTTTAAGTTCACCTACACCAATAAATCTGTGCCTCCACTTCTTCACTTATGTAATGATAATAAAATTTAGTCAATAAAAAATACTCAGTGTCATTAGTTAATGTATATAAAGAATTTGCATAACATCTGGAAAATTGAAAATGTTCAATAAATGTTAATTTGTAGCATCAGCAGTAACATTACACAAATAATGCAAATGGCCACTATAGTTTAAGGAGACCTGGGCTGATAGTTGATCTAAGACAAAGCCAATCTCAGTCTTTTACTTTAACAGATTCAATGACATGATAGAGGCAGAATTCTAGTGAGAGTTCAAGGCTGATTGTGAAGTAAGAAATTGGAAGCAATGATTGTAGAAAAAATTTTCTGAGAAATTAAACTGTGAAAATAGATATGGCAATTATGGAGAGAGTTTCAGAAGTGAGTATAGAATAACAGAAGAGTTTAGTTTTATTTTAGTAAGAAAGAGATAGATGTCTTACATGCTATTGAGGTAAAGGTTAAAAGTACAGAGATAAATAGAGCTGATGAAGCATTAAATGAAGAAGAAATGTGAGAGATTAGGTCAAGGAATAAGTGCCTTCAGTGGGAGAGAAGAGTCAGCCTGTTTCTGTGACATTTAAAGAAAGACTATAAGTGCAGATATAGATATTTTTAAAGTTATAGGATGAAAAGTGGAGCTTTTTCACACTGATATCCTTAATTTTAATGTCAATTGCAGTTTCCTAATCTCTAAAGGAGGCTATGAAAAAATATGTGCTTTGAAGAAAAGGGAAAATTTTTGGAGTGAGAGAACACACAGCAAAAATTTTCCAAAAACAAAGGCACAGTTGAACTCAGACCATGGACTCAGAGAAATGTTAGTCTGCCTGATTATTTAATTTCTTCCATCATTTTTTAGTCACCTAGTAGTAGGTTGGTGATTAAATTGATTCAAGAAGAGGAAGTCCCAGGTGTTGTTACTACTAACATTACTGACAACATACTGATGATAGAGTTTTATATTTTTGGTGAAAAAAAGATCCAGGAAGCATGGTTTTGTTTGAAAAACCATATATCTCATTTTCACAGTTTGCTACAAATGTACTGTGAAAAAGTAATAGAAGAAATAGGTATTTCTGAGTTATAATTAATTCCATATCCAAACTCTGTATTAAGCAATTATTTATTTCAGGAAAAGTATGTTTTAAAAGCACCTTAGCCATTAAGATAAAATATCATGATTTTGTGGTTATCATAATTCAATAAATTAGCAATACTGTAAATTAAAATTGCTTTTTTTTCATTGTAATTGAAGTTAATCAGCAAGAACTTTGCAAACAAGCTTAATGTACCAGGCAATCACAATGATTATATTGCAACAACTTTTTTTTTTCTATGTGAGATTGTTGTGTTATACAGTATATTATAAAATGTGAATGCACTTATATGTAGAATCTAAAGAACAAAATAAGCTGACAAAATATAACCAGAGACATGGATACATGGAACAGACTGACTGCTGTCATAAGGGAGAGAGCTTGGGGGGCTGGATGAAAGAAGGTGAAGGAATTAAGCAAAAAACTATATATACACACACAAATATAAAACATAGACACAGACAACAGTGGTGATAGCCAGACAAAAAGGGAGTTGGGGTGGGCAAAGTGGGGATAAATGGGGACAGAAACAGATTTTGCTTTGGGGTATGAGCAGACAATGCAGTGTGCAGATGTTTTGTTGAGTTGTATGCTTGAAACCTATGTGGTTTTATGAACCAATGTCTCACCAATAACTCAGTTTTAAAATAAATAATTTACTAAACATAAAAATATATAAATATTTAGAATAACACAACACAAAATTGAGTAAAAGAAGTCAAACAGAAAACAGAACATATATTATGATCCCCTTAAAACAAAGTTAAAAATTAGGCATAACCAGTCGATGGTGTTATAAATCACGATAGTGTTTTCCTGGGGAACTAGAAGGTCGGGAAGAATATTCTGAAATGCTGATAATGTTTTATTTCTTTTTTTAAAAATGTTATTTATCAATGTCAGAGAGAGAGGGACAGAAAGGGGGAGAGAGAGAGAGACATCAACCTGTTGTTTCACTTGTTTATGCATTCATTGGTTGCTCCTTGTACGTTCCCTGACCCATGACTGAATTCACAACCTTGATGTTCTAACCAACTGAGTTACGCAGCCAAGGCAATGTTTCATTTCTTGATGCAAGTCTCATGGATGTGTATATTTTGCAAACAATTTTTGAGCTGAGTACTTAAGATTTGTACTTTTTGCATGTCTGTTATATTTCAGTATGTCTGCATTATGAGTAAAAAAATTATTTTGGGGGAAATGTCAGTTAAAGGATAATATTCAACTAAGTCTTTAATTGGGTTGGCATTAGTCCCCAATTTGCTCATAGTATGTAAAGAAATGCTTTTGGTTACTTGATTCAAACTCTGATTTTAACTTTAGAACTCTAGTTTTTATGCTATGCTTTGTTAAATGAATAACATCTCTGGGGTTCAAAGATTAAAAAGAAAAAAAATATGTTCTTTTCTTTGTTCTTTTTTCCTGTTAAGTAATAATATGGTCTTATGTTGAAATCTAATTAACATTTCTCTAATGCCAAAACTAAGCTGTGCCTTTATGTAATCCATACCCATCATCTCAAGCAATGAGCTGGCAGTTAGAGCTTGTCCTATTCTAAAGTTGCGAATTTTAGCTTCTTAGAAAATTCAAGAAATATTTTATTCTTAAGTGAAATATCTAAATTGTTTAAATTACCTTGACTAACAGGTGAGTAGAGTTTTCCTGAAATGTTTTACTGGTTAAACACATATATCAAATTGAAAGCTAGGGAGTCAGACTATGCTGTACCTTAATACACATTTATATTGTTTACTAGTATTGTCATTATTTTTATCCCAACTTCACTACTTACTATGCAGACTTTGGCTATATAACATACATGTAAATTTAATTAAAATTAAACCAAATTAAATTTCAGTTCCTTAGTCATATTAGCCTCATTTCAAATACTCGATAGTCATGTGCATTCAGTGGCTACTGTGTTAGATGGAGCATAAAACATTTTCAGAAACTTTCATTGGACAACACTAATATATTATTAATACAATAATATGTTTCTCAGCAAATTTATTAAATAATAATATTTTTGTAGAATTCTTAGCTTTGTGATGGCAAATCATAAGTATTTAATGTGTGTTATTTAATCATATCATTGGTTAAAGTAAGAATAACCAGATAACAAATAATGATAAAAACATAGAGATTACATATTTAGTATCATGAATAGTGTATATATAGCTTGGTATAAATTCACTAAGACTCTGTCAATCATTTTACTTCCAAATATTTCACTATAAAACAATTCTCAGATTGTCCTTGTGAAAAATCTCCCTGAAGTAGAAATTTATGTATGTGTGCAACTTAATTTTAAACACACGCAAACATATAACATGTTCTAAGCAACTATTTACCTTTTAAATATTCTAAATGTTAAGAAACTGTAACCTGTAACTGTAAGTGACTACTACCAGGAACAAATCTGGTTAATTAGGGTAGGGAATAATGAAAAGAAGAACTTGGGTTAGTATTGTAACCCTCTCTAATTGTTATATGGTGTTTACTAATTAGAATATTTATGTGTCTCTGGTTTTACTGGTTGAATGTTCTGGATTTCAATTTGCTTTACTATCATTAGAGATATTTTACTGCCTTTTTTTATTTTTGCCCTTTTAGGAAATGGGTTAGATTAAAAAAAAAAAAAAACACAAACACATGTATGGCTTTACACAAGAAAATGGTTAAACAATGAATCCTTTCCTTAAGCCAATTTGGATTATAGCCCAGAGCTGAACCCATCTGTCATACAATCAAAACACTTGATCCATCGAGTGAACTCTGTTAGTGTCTATATCATTTTACTCACACTTCAGTAGTTATTATTTTAATGATAACCATTCAATACTGTGGACATAAAGTCTACAAGTCTACCTAAAAAATCCAGAAAAAATAGACTTTGAGGAGGGCTTTTCTATTTTTTTGTATTATTATTACAGAAGGAACATTGGTCTTACATACAGAAATAAACCCTTCAATAAGGGTCATTTTTTTCTAGTCATTTATAACCTGTGGTTTTTTTTTCCTCTTAGGCTACTGATAAAGATACTGGCAATTATAGTGCCATGGCATATAGACTTATAATCCCACCAATCAAAGAAGAAAAAGAAGGATTTGTAATCGATACATATTCAGGGCTTATCAAAACTGCTATGCTCTTCCATAATATGAGGAGGTCCTACTTCAAGTTTCAAGTCATCGCAACTGACGACTATGGGAAAGGACTAAGCGGCAAAGCAGATGTACTTGTAAGTAAATAAATCTTCATGTAAGGGGTATATGCCATACTAGACTGGAGTCAGATTTTTCAACTGATAGAACTTTTAAATTTATTTGAAATAGGCTTTCTAAAATACAAATGTGATTAATTTTCATCTGGATTGTTGATAGCTATAGTTTAGGATATAAAATATATACATATAAGTTGCTGATTTTTTGACATTTGAGAAATACATCCCATGTTTTATATATGATTGTGACAACAATGTCATTAGCATTGGATTTCTTTTTGGTCTGTAGATCTTCAGTATATATTAAGCTGGAACTACTTCAAATTTTAAAATGCTTTATAGAGATAAGCTGTAGAAATTAAAGTAATGTATTATTATTTAAATTACATTTAGGCCTTCTGTAATTAAGAAAACAAAAGGAAATAGTTTGGAGCAAGTTCATGTTCCAATGGATGTTTATTTGTTTTACCAAAAGTCCCATTGATGGCGTTAATGATCTGTGACTGTTATATTTGACTTCAGTCAATAATATCACTTATCTTTTTCTTCATAAGCTCAGTGGTAAATTATTCCCAAGGGCAATTTGCTACTAACATTTATTCAAAATATTGAATAAATGTTAGTAGCAAATATTGAACACCAGTGCATATATTCCATGGAATCTCTATCATTATTTGGACATTTCTGTGATGAATCTAGTAAAAATTATAAGAATAATTATTATTGGAAATATTATCACTTAAAAATAGAATCAAGTATAATTTTCATTTTTGTTCTTTACATCTTATTAAACTTTCATTTTTTATGGTTTTCATCATTTAGTTCCCTGGAGAAATTTAACCTTAATATATATGCAGACATCAATGATATTTTTTTTGAGATAATGGTGAAGACCAATCACCATGATTGCATGGGCCAGAACATTTTCATTTATAACAATAAAGCTGCATAGAATAAACAAAGGCCAATCTAGGTCAAGAGTTTTTGACATAGAAGATATTAAGGTTGACATAGATTTTTAATCCAATTAATACTTGTAAACATTATGGAAAATAATATTATTTCTCTTTCGGTTATTTAAGGTATGCACATTGTGGTATTTTAAGGCTAAAAGATAAGTATAATTAAGGTATAATTAAAATATTATAAAAATAAATGTAACTATACAGGTTATATATGTTATATACATGCACATAAGCAAGGTGAAGTTTATGGGATTTGTATCTGACCTCTATAAACTCTTGTGTGGAAATTATGAAGTATATCTTTTAAATTATCCAAAATATACTGAGAAGAATTAAATTCAAAATAATCATAATGGTCTGTATTTACACATCACCATTTATAAATATAAATCCCAGCAAATGCTACTTGTAAGATCTGAAATCCTTTATGTCAAGAAAAAGGAGATATAAAGAGAAATAAAACTTATGCAGAGGGACAACAATGCACCAAAACCAAGAAGGAAGAGAATGATGGTGGGTCTGAGTAGCTGATAGATACTCAGTTTGGAAGATTGAGAGAAGGAAAAAGAATAAGAGACAGGGCTGAAGACTGAAGTAGCTGATCCATGTAAAAGCTGTAAAATTATTATTAAAATTATCAGAACTTTTGCCTAAAAGCAACCAGAAATCATTTATATTGTAAATTTTTAGCAAGGGTGGCAAAGATAAGATTTTCAATTTAGATAAAACCTTCTTGCTTGATATAAATCTGGTTCTCCTGTGAGGATGCTACTTCTTCTGCCTTCCAAAATAATGGTTCTTGTGTTCTGTTCTTCATTTGTTTCTCACAGTCTTAATAATACTACTGGCAAAGTAGGATTCTCAGTGTACTGCATTGCTACTTCTAGATGTTTCCTCCTTCCTAAGAATCCATTCTTGATTCTCAAAATCTGACTCTGTCCCTCACTCACTGCCTCACAACATTGCTGTGATCACCCAAATCTTTGGTCAATTCCAAACATATTTCAGTGAGGACAGCTCTTGAGTTACTAATTCCTCTATCCTAATTTTTGACAATTTTGCTATATGCAGAGATGAATCTTCCAGTATCCTGAGCTCACTATTTCCTTCAATGCCTTTCCTCTAATGGCTTTACTGTCCACACTATTACAACCACTTAACGACCAGAGTTATTTTAGCCATTACCAATTACTGCAACCCCTCTATAAACTCCATTCCAAACCTTCCACTCTTTGACAGTAATATTGAATGCTTTCAGCTAGCTCCAGCACTCATTTGTTCTCCTTGGGCCTTTAATTCGTTTAGCCTGCTATATTTTTACCCTTCCTCTAACCCCATGTTCTCTTTCCTGCTTACCAGTTTTGTAGTGCATTATCAATTATTACAAGCACTAAATCACATAAAAATTCAACTCCTTTGCCATTTCTTCCAACATCATACTCACTTAGCAAAACCATAACTCTAGTTAATTGCAACTTTCTCCTTTCTCCTATGCTTAATATGTCTGCAAAACATATGCAATTGTATAATTAGTCTTGCTTTAAATTAGTGATGAAATCCCCCAAGTGACCTCTTATATTGTCCAGTGACCACATATTTCCTGGTTCATTTGCACTCCTCCTCTCCTAAAAGAATGTCTCTTACAGTCTTCAACATCTCCTCAATCTCACTAATTAATTGCCTAATTAATTGGCAACATATTTCACTGAAAGATAAAATTAAGGCATTTAGAAGGATACTTCTACAGTTCCTGTCACTATCTACCTACCTATCAGGATTTACACTGATATCCTTTGCCTTATTTCCTGTTTTTTAGATGAATTCTCTATGCATTTATCTGGAGTCATTACCTCCACCTATGCAACAGATCCAAATCCCACTCGCCAACTCCAGAACATTGTTTCAACAACTCTCCCATTGCTTACATACATCATTATTATCAGTCTCCCTTCCTTTGTTTGATTATTCCCATAACCACCCATGATCATGCTTTTATGTCTTTTTATGTTCGAAAATAATATAAAATATTTTTACCCATATCTCCTTCTAGCTGCCACTCTATTATATTCCTTTTTCAAGAAAAGCCATCCATTATCACAGTTGACCAGTTTTTCACCATTTAATTGCTTTAAAGCTCTCTCTAATCATAATGTGACTTCTAACACTTATTTAAACTTATTAAGTCAACATCAATTGCTTCTTGTTACTAAACAGCCTAGTAATTTCAGTCTTCTTATTTGAACCTTAAGTAGCACTTGACTGCTTACTTTTACTAGGCTTGGAGGCCATTTTTCTCTATTGGTCATCTTTACCTCACTATTTATTCATTCTTAGTTCTTTTGCTGGTTCAGTTTCTTCTCCTGACCTTTTAGTATTGATGTTTCTTAGGGCTCAGACATTAATTCTTTTTTATGTTTGTACTCATTGACTCAATAAACTCATTCAGTCCCATAACTTTAAAATATTATCTATATACTGAAACATTAAATTTATATCTTCACCCCAAAGCTCATTTCTAAATAGTGGATTCATATATCTATTTGTGCATGTATTAGTTGCATGTGAATATCTAATGAAGATATCTATTTAATGTTTCCCAAACTGAACTCCCCTTCCTTATCGCATTTCTTTTACGTATAGCCTTACTAGCTTCACCTAATGACTAAATCATCTTTGAGTTCCCTAGGCCCAAAATTTTTTGATTCCTTTTTATTCTAAACCACACATTCAAATCCCTTAGTAAATAATTTTTGTTACTATATAGGTATAATATATATTATGTATGTAAATATTATATATATATATATATATATATATATATATATATATATATATATATATATAAACTGCACAGTTTTCAACATTCTACTGTTACAACTTGGTGGAAACCACCATCATATTTTACCTATATCATTGTATAAGCTCATTATTTGCCCTTGTGTTCCTACTCTTGCTTCACTAAAGTCTGGTTTTAATATAATAGCCTGTGATTTTAATGTAATCCAGGTCCTGTGATTTCCTAGCTCAAAAAATTCTAATATCACACTAATTTACTCAAGGAATTTTTCAAGTCATTATATAAGACTATGAGGCCCTCCATAATTTGGCATCCAACATCCTCATCTTCTACTCTTCTCCCTCTAATTCACTCAAACCCAATAATATTGGCCCAGTTGATTTTCTTCAAACAGGCAGACATGCTCTTAGAGATTTTGCAGTGACTCTGCCCAGAATGCTTCTCCAAATGTTGTACCATGGTGTAGTATCAAAGAATACACATTCACCTCACAAGGCTCTTAAAATACCTCTTACTTTTCAAAGTGAGATTGCACTAGAAACCATTTAAGAGAGACAATGACCAGTCCATAAAAGAAATGATGAAGGTCTCTAGAGCTTTAGAGGGCCTCTTGAGGGTCCAGTTTGTTAGCTATTTGTCATATGTAGCTACTGAGCACTTGAAGTGTGGCTAGATTGCATTAAGATGTATGACAAGTATACAATACACACTGGATTTCAAAGTCAGCATGAAAAATGTTGACTACATGTTGCAATGATAGCATAGTGAATATACAGGGTTAATGTATTGTTGAATTAATTTCACTTTTTGTCTTTTTTATTTGGGGTACCAGAAAATTTAAAATTATATATCTGGTATGTATTTGTGGCTCAAATTATATTTCTATTGAACAATACTGTCTAAGTTATGTGGGAACAAATGGAAGAAAAAAGAAAAAGAAAATGTTTATGATGAAGAATTAAAAGAAAGAGGTAAAATATGTAAATTGACAATCTTGTTTTACAAATCTGTGCTCCACAAATGTTACTTGTCACAAGTGTATTTTTGTGGCAGACTTTCCTACAAGTCAACAAGACAAGTGTTTGGCTTGCTGCCTGCTGAGCAGCCCAGCACCAAGGAATGAACCAAAGTCCCACACAGTAACTACACTATTCACTCAGCTTTTATTGAGTGCAGGTTTACTCAAAGTAGAACATCAACATACATTAATATCCTTTCACACTCTAACAATCTAAGAGAAATATCACACACACACAGAGCAACCAATGGGGGATAACAAACTTGAGTCCCAGAGTCTCAGTCTGCAGGTCCAGGAGACAACACGGTGGCCAATGGAGTTGTCAGCATCTTGCAAGGAAGGATCTCCAGAGCCAGTTGGGCAGTAGGGCAGACGAAGTCCTCAGTCCAGCAGGGCAAAGCCTCTGATAGCCAATGCCAAGGGAGATCAGTGTGGCATAGTGCAGTACTCTGGTATGTGGAGCTCATTGTGGGTCTTTTGATAAATGCCTTGGCACCCCTAATGGCAAGTGAGGAATTTCCCCAGGAGCCTATCTGTGGGTGGTTTCACTCTGCAAACACACCTGTTCTAATACCATGTGCAGATATCTTAAGTGTGTCTCCTTGCCAGACGTGTCCCTCTGACTTAGGTAGTTTCCCTCTTGAATCAAAGTGTCATGGTGGACTGGCAGCCATTTTGATTGATGTGTGTGACTCCACTTCATTTTATATACTTTATGGTATTGTGATTGGACCAATGTCATTTTATTGGTCCTGCTCTCCACATTATTTCTCTTTTTCATTTTTTTTTACCATGCATAGAAAACAAAGTTTGACTCCCACCGTGATAAGGAATATTTACTTAAAATCTTTCATTAGTAAACAATACCCAGAGAATGAGATTAAGTAATTTCATAAGAAGAATATTTAAGGTTTGGTACAATAACTGATATGATTTCTGGAATTATTTGAATAGAGGCTATACTGGGATAAGTAATATAAATAATATCTAGAATTTCAAATATCTTGGCTATAGACTATAGGGAGAAAGCAAAATTCAGGGGTGTAGGATTTCTTTGAAAAAATCAAAATTAAACTGTAATAGCTTATTCTTCATTTGCATAACAAAATGTGGTAACAATTCTACATAAATTATATACTAATACTTTTAAAAGATTTAAATCTTAAATGTAACTTCTAGCAGTCTAAGGCAACTACTTTTGGAGTTAAATACAGTAAGACTGTATTGTTTTATCCAAATTAGAAATATGTTATTTTTATATCTTAAAAATACAAAAGTAAGCTTTCAAAGGTTATTAAAAACAGAAAATCTTTTAGATAAACTCTAAGATATTATATATGAAGAGGATCTTAAATCTAACTTATTCTGTTGATTTTAGACAGAATTTAGCCCCCTAAGCTCATTAACAAATTAAAATTCCTTTTGAATAAGTAAGTATCCTGAGAAATGACTGACTGTCCGTTAAAAGGCAAATATAGAGTACTATAACTGCCAGACACAATTTTGCTTCCAAAGTAGGTTCCTAACACCTGAATTGACTGCATTCCTGTAAATAAGCTCCCACCATCTCAGAACATATTTCTATATAGGGAAATTCTATTATTTTCCTGAACCCATATGTAACTAACATTTTAGTTTTTAATTGTCCTATAATTAGTACAGCTAGTAAGAACCTAACAACCACATGTAATAAATAACTGTTTTTTTGTCATGGTAGACTATATAAAAAAAGTTCAAAATTTCAGGGTTTCTAAAAAACAAATTTTATTTTCCTCTCACATGACAGCAATGAGATTGTATGTCGGTTGGGTGATGCACTTGACAGCTTTCCTGCAAATGGAGAAACAGGGACTCAATTTCCTTCCAAGATATGTTTTTGTCCTTATCTATGGCTTCTTTATTTGGATAGAAATGAAGAAAGAAGGGAAAAGTTCACTCATGGAAAAGACTTAAGCTTATTTTATTCCTGTCACTAACTTTGCATCTGTCAGAACTCCACCATATGGTTCAATCAAACTGTAAAGTATGTTGAGGAATCTGTTCTTGTTGACATAACACTCTGTGACTACTCTTTGTTCTAGGGTATTTGCTTTCGATCATAAATTTTTATTTTATTTTATTTTATTGTATTTTATTGTATTTTATTGTGTTTGTTTTATTTTACATTTTCTGATCCAGTGTTGAAAGAAAGGGCAAAAAAATAAGGAGGAAAGAAGATAACGAAGAAAAAGATGGAGGGAGGAAGGACTAGCAATAGGAAGGAGGAAGAAAAAGAGAATAATTTTTTTAAAGATTTTATTTGTTTATCTTTAGAGAAGGAAGGGAGAGAGAAAGAGAGAGATGAGAAACAACAATGTGCTGTTGCTGGGGGTCATGGCCTGCAACCCAGGCATGTACCCTGACTGGGAATCGAACCTGCGACACTTTGGTTTGCAGCCCACACTCAATCCACTGAGCTACGCCAGCCAGGCAATGAAAAAGAGAATAATTTTATCAGTATCACATGCAGTTTTCTAAGAGGTTTTGTCCATGTATTTGTACTACTAAAATTAAAAACAAACAAATAAAACAAAACATAATTCTATGTAACTCCTGTCTCTCTTTCTACTCAGGACCAATAAGAAGAGTAAAAGTTACACAAAAACTGTGATAATCCCCTTTTATAATGAAGTTAGGTGATTGTGTTGTGTGTGTGTGTGTGTGGTGTGAAGACACAACAAGATTCCTGTACATGTTTAAGGAGAATTTAAACATTTGATCCCAGACACCTATAATGAGTTAGAGATATATAGTTGTAACTGCCAATGTTAAACTGATTGCTCACAGATGGAAATAAGACAGATGTCTGATTAATATATGCTGCAGAGCATAAATTACTGAGCTCAAAGAATGGTTTGTAAGATTGCTAATTCATTGTGATATTTCATAGTAGTCTAGATTTATCTTCTCTTGAAACATGAAGGATCCAGCAAATCTGGACATGTTTTCCCATATGGTAATATTCACTAGGGATGAGTTAGTTAGTTGACCTCTTTAGATGAGTTGTAGGCTCTCTGATTTGTCACAGTTCC
The DNA here is from genome assembly GCF_004126475.2 of Phyllostomus discolor. Lineage (NCBI taxonomy): Eukaryota > Metazoa > Chordata > Mammalia > Chiroptera > Phyllostomidae > Phyllostomus > Phyllostomus discolor. The sequence continues at coordinate 139,493,322 of NC_040907.2, forward strand.
ACATCTCCTAGTATTTCCATAATTTTGGCTACTTCACTCATTTCGGTTACCTGAGTTTAGGTCTGGTCTCTGAAGACACTGAGTTTGTGACTCCTGATAGGGCATCTATGAGTCATTGTACGCAGACAACTTAGAGCCTATATCTAAAATACTTGCAGTATGAAATTATTCCCTAGTATAAATTGTGTTCAGATATGTGGTTTTAAATATACCTAATCCAGAGTATTTGATTCATGGTTCTGGTACACATGCATTTACACAACTTGAATTTTGTTGAATGTATATTCAGGATAATATGTGATTTGACTTTACATTTTTATATCCATATTGAGTAATAAAAAAGAACACATGTTTTGGAGTCAGACAGTCTGAGCTAGTAGGTTCCATGTTATTAAATGTCTCTTTGGCTTTTTACTTTTGTTATTTAAAATTCAGTAATAGCCGTAAGTACCTGATATAGTGGTTGTTAGAATTAAATGAGTTAGAGTCTATGGAGTATTGAAGATAAAAATAAACTGTATACTGTAAGCAGGGAATAAATGCTTTTATTTTTATTGTATTTTTCTAAATGAGAACAAAGAAAAACTCTATATATTTTAAATGAATAGGGTTGAATTCATCAAGAGCTGTTTTTAAAATTCATTTTTACCCCATAGGTAAACATATATTTATATGTATGCATGTGTGTGTGTATGTATATGTATGTGTATATATATGTATATATCAACACAGACATAAAATTGGCTCAAAGCAAACATAATACTGTATATGATAATTTTATGGAATGAATTATTCTGACTAGCCATATTACAGATTCTTAATCACAATGAATAAATGATTTCTTGAGATTTATAAAATCTAGAGTCTGCATTTTTCATTTTCCTGAGTCTTCTTAAATAACCCAACAACAAACAAAAACACCTTATTTTATGTCCTAGTGAATAATCAAGAAAGCAAAGCAAACAAACACACAATCAACAACAGTTGAGATCACTTAGGATTCTGTAACTTCCAAGTAAACAACTAATGGTCTGTCATTCTCAACATGTCCCAACATCTAGTGAAAATTATGTGACTAAAAATCATTTATCACTAAATTTAAAAAAATGGGAAACTACTGTGTAAAATGCATAGTAGAGAAGAAATAATAATGTTTTTAATTATAGAAATATTAATGAGTAAAAGCCAAACAATTTTTTTTCATCTTTCAGGTCTCTGTTGTCAATCAGCTGGACATGCAAGTCATTGTTTCTAATGTGCCTCCCACTCTGGTGGAAAAAAAGATAGAAGAGCTTACAGAGTAATGTACTTTTGTTTACTTATACATGTACTTTCATGCAGCTAGTAGATTAGGTCATTTTAATTATTATAATGTTCATATTAAATATATATTTAACATACTGTCATAACAGTTTAGCTTGCTGTTTTCCTGAAATAAGCATTTTATTTGAAATATGTGAAGAGTCTGAGAGTGCTTTCAAATAGAAATGAAAATTAGATGTGAGAAAATCTTATTCTTTCAGGATGCTTTGATTGATGCATCAACATAATCTCAACTGCAGCATATAAGATAAGTCATAGCATTAATTATTTGAGTACATAGCTTGATTTTGTGGCTCCAAATTATTCAAATAGCTCAATATCTAAGCAATCCAGCTAGTGCAGGGAATGCTATTTCTCAGAGTGATATATCTAGGTGGCTAAAGCTTATTTTTCAAAAACCAAGTGACTAGTTCTAAAAGATATATATATTTAATTATTCTAAAATATATATCATGCCCTTCTGCCTTTGAACAGTACACACTGAACTAACATTGTTGACTCAAAGTTGTAATTATTTATTAAGCTGCAGCTCTTTAATATTCTGAATGCTATTAAGGGTTATTAAAATGTCTTTACTATTTCACTCTTATCTACCCTAACCTAACTTGCCATCATTTCATGATTTTTATATTAGTATTTATTTATTATTGTGTCTTCTATTGAGTTTAGGTTGACAGACGTCAATTGTCACTGTCAATTTTCCTCTCTCTAATAAAATATCTCCCCCTTGTAAGTTGCCAGAAGAAGCTTCAGATAGATAGCTGAACTTTTAGTAATTATGTTTCAAATAAAATACAATGGATGTTGATTAAGGCATAAGTGATTCCCTTTTAATGAAGCACATGTTATATAACAATTATTTTTCAATATTTTATAAAATTGAAACTTTGGATGTCACATAAAATGTCCTATGAATGCCATGGCCAGTATGGGTAGGCTGGTTTGAACATCCTATAACATTACATTCATTACATTCATCCTATTCATTACATTCTATAACCAAAGGGTTCTGGTTTGATTCCTGGCCAGGGGACATAACTAGATTGTGGGTTCCATGCCAGTTGGGGTGTGTACAGAAGGCAATTAATCAATGCTCTGTCTCATATTGATATTTCTCTCTTTCCCTTCTCCTGTCCCTTTCTCTATCTCTAAAAGAAATAATGAGAAAATGTCTGGGTGAGGATTTTTAAAAATGTCCTATGAATGAGGTGATTATCAACATTTATGCATGGTAATATCAATAACAGTGTCTTGTTTTCCTCTGCAGATGTGGTTTATATATACTTTATCTTTACCAAATAATAGCTGAACACACCCTTAAGTTTTAGAGTTATGCTTCTTTTTTAGCTGTTTTAATGTCATATATTGGGGTAGGCTTTCTTTGATTACACTATCCAAAATGAGAACATTTTCTTCAACCTCTAATGCAGCAATTTTCATTTGGTGTACCACAAGAATTTTTAAAACATGCAATACCAGACTATTTAGTCAGGACCACTGACCTTCCCCTTAGATTGTGAAGAAAAATGACAAGAGCCAATACAGCAATAGCTGTTTGGTGTAAGTGAATAAAAATTATACCTATTTTTGTCAGATCAGATATATATATATGTTTTGGTGTGCCATAGAATTTTAGTAATTAGTTTATATGTATCATGAGATGAAAAAGGTTGAAAATTGCTGTTCTCGCCCTTCATTCTCAATTTTTCAAAGTGTTACCTAATATTTTTATTATATTTCAATTTCCCACTGGAATATGAACTCCATGAGGCTAAGTGATCCATTTTTCACTACTATAATTCCAGTTATATAATAAGCAGTCAGTGCATTTTACAGAATAAAAATTTTGTACAAGCAAAATCATAATGCCCCTTTCAACATTGAGATAATTTATAAAAACTGAAAATGAAAACATAAAAGTATAATTTCATAGCAATTTATATGATTTATTTCTTTTAAGTAGATATAAAGATAGGAATGAGAAAAATCAGACAACTTTCATGTCTTGAGACCCTTGAGATCTTTTATAAGATCTTTGACTTCACATAACATTTGTTTTGAAACATGAGTTTGGGCATATAATTTAATGTTTCCCAGATTCAGTTTCACCATATTAATAAGAGTTAATAAAACTTATAGGACTGTGTTGAAGACTAAATGATATCAGCCACCTCAGACAATGGAAACCCATGAACATTTAATGAATAATAGATATTATATAAAAATGAAGTTAGCAGCCCAAAGTTAGTAGGGTAAGAGAGAGGCCAGAGTTTTGCACTTTCTGCTCAAAGAGCAGGTGCAGTAGTAATGGAACTCGGATTATGGCTTCAGACACACAAGTTGGAATCCTATTATAGCTGTGTGATTTCTGAGCAAGTTATTTAACACATAAGGCCACACTTCCTCATCTTGGATATTGAAATAAGGATGTCAAGCCTGTGTTGCTTTTAATATAATTAAATGTCAATTTTCTGGTGAAGTAAGCATGTCAGGCACAAAACTGATTTCTTTCGGTAAATTTTTAAAAACTTCAATTACATTAGAGGTTCTTAAACTTGAAATAATGTAAGAGAAGTACTATTTCATATAGGATGATAGAGGAAAACCTTTCTATTAAGCTGAAATCTGAGCAGAAACCTGAAGGAGATGAGGGAGAAAGTCATGTGGTGATGTGCGTGTATGTGTAATGGGGTGATGGGCTGGAGGAAGTGATCTCCCAGAGAGAAAACTGGAGATGTGAAAATGCCAGCATTAGGAGCATGCTTGTGACATCAAGAATATAGGTATCAAGGTGGGGAATGAGTTACTTAATACATTTTAGGCCCCTGAAAGATTTAACACTTTGTGTAAGAAGGTCCTTACAACTATATGTCTAATATAGTAGTCACTAGTCCCATGTGGTTATTGCGTGCTTGAAAAGTAGCAGGTTCAGATGAAAGATGTTCTAAGTACAGTGTAAAATATGCACCAGCTTTCTAAGACAACACAAAAAAAGTAAAATATCTCATTAATATTTTATACGGATTACATATTGAACTGATCATTTTGGATATAATGAGTTGAATATATTAAACTTAACATGACCGTTTTGTTTTTAATGTAAGTATTAGGAAATTTGAATTTACAACTGTAACTTGCATTGTATTTATTTTGAACAGTGTGGCCTTAGACATTTTGCACAGAGATACCACTGTGGCTTGCATTTTGAAAGGGTGTTGAGTTGGAGAATTAGGTGACCAGGCATGAGTCTGTAGCAATAGTCCAGGACAGAGATCATTGTGGTTTGGGCTGGTGGTAGGGGTGTAGATAGGAATGAGTGATTAGACTAAGGATATATTTTTTAAGGTACACCTACAAAATTTATTATGGGGATGTATGATAATAGGTAAGAAACAATAATGACTCTTAGGCTTGTGTCTAAGCAAATGGACAACATAAAAGTAGTTACTTCACTTAGCCACTGAAGAATTTGATAAGATTATGCATATGAAAGTAATAGTATTCTGTTCATGGAAAAGACTGACTTTATTTAGGAGTAAATGGTTCATATCAGATGCCCTGATGTCATCTGCCTCTCACACCATCATCTACTTATTTCCCAGTTTGGCAATGAAATCAAACTTCATTATCTTCTCCCCACAGCCACTTTCTTACCCATACATTAAGGTTATTTCCTTTCGTCTATTTATTCCACATGAACTGAGCACATTACACACATCAGGTATGACACCAGACTATCAAAACAGTGAAAACCTTTAAAATATATATAAGCCTACATGGAACATAGGAAATATATTATTGTACCTGAGAGTTTCTTTAATTGGGTAGTTTTTATTATCTGATGTGTTCTAAATTAAATTGCTATAAATGTTGCTAATCATATGCCAATTTTCTTTAAGTGTACTTAACACAAAGATGTAGTTGAACAAGTTACCAATAGAAACTAGCCATAAATGACCTAATTTCTATCAGATAATGAAATACTTTCATTTCTATAGTACTTTTGAAAATATCAATTTTTTTTTGTAATTGACAAATAGCTGTACAATAAATTGAAACTATTCAAAAATAAAACACTGACTCAATACAAAGTATGCCGACAGTAGGTTCACAGTTATGAGTATGCAAAATGCTTTATCCTTCTACTATTATGTATTAATTATCATATTATTTTCCATACCCACAGCTATAAGCCTACTTCTGCCCCACTTTTATAAAATAAAATCCTACTTTTTTAAATATTTAAGTATAATTTATGAGTCTTTTAAAAAGATAAATGTGATTTAGTGTTATTCCAAGGTTTGGTGATTTGTTATTTTGACACAAAGGGAATTCATCTGTTGTTGTTCTGAAATTCTACTTTGGGGATTTATTTTGGTAAAGAAGGAGAAGTAAATTGCCCTCCTCACAAGAAAAATACTCATTTTCATTTCATTATGTTCTTGTTACTAAGAAGTAATAATTTTATACAAAGTACCAGTACATTGTCTCTTAGCATTATTTTAACTTATGATTTGAGCCACATATTTTATATTTTTAAAGATGTTATGTATTTATTTTTAGAGAGAGGGGAAGGGAAGGAGAAAGAGATGGAGAGAAACTCAATGTGTGGTTGCTTCTTGTATACCTCCTACTGGGAACCTGGCCACAACCCAGGCATGTGCCTTGTCTGGGAATCCAACCGGCAGTCCTTTGATTTGCAGGCTTGCACTCAATCCACTGAGCTATGCTAGACAGGGCATGTGCCACATATTTTAGAATAATTTGAATAAATGCTTATTCATATCTGATAGAGAAAGGATTAATTTATACAGGTATAGTCTATCCTGTGATTTGGGGTAAGTAGTTATTCATATTATGAAGTAAAATTCATTAATAAAAATAATTAGATTGCCCTGGCTGGTGTAGCTCAGTGGATTGAGCATGGGCTGTGAACCAAAGGGTCGCTAGTTCAATTCCCAGTCAGGGCACATGCCTGGGTTGCAGGCCAGGTCCCCAGTGGGGGGCACACGAAAAGCAACTACACATTGATGTTTCTCTCCCTCTATCTCCTTCCCTTCCCCTCTCTCTGGGAAGGAAGGAAGGAAGGAAGGAAGGAAGGAAGGAAGGAAGGAAGGGAGGAAGGGTTTTTAAAAAAACAATGAAATTATTTTCCAAGCTTCTTATAACACTTATCTTTTCATTAAAAGATAACTGTGAAAATACAAGTAGAGAAATTAGAGTGAGGAACAGAAAAGAGTAGAGTGTTATATCTCTGCTTTACTTTTTCCCAAATATCACTTCAAATAGAAAATAACTAGAAAGCAGATTCAGGATAAAAATAAGATTGTGATATATAGTTCCATTAAAACATTTAAATCATAGTTACTTTATAAGATTTCCAAAATATACATTGGGCATTTATTCCTTTCAAAATTCTTCTATCATATTCTTTTATGTTTTATGGTCCAAAAGTTTTGCCAAATAGAATAGATTATTTGTTATAATACATCCCAACCTAAGATGTAAGGTAAATATATTATTTTCTTGTACAACCAGCCACTTAATTCAAAAACCCAATCACCGAGAGCCAATTCCTTTATTCTCTTAATTATATTTATAGTTCCTTTTTTAAATTTCTCCAGTTTATATGCAATTTATCTCTGTGCTTCTGTTTTTTAACATGAGAAATGAATTCAACCTCATGTTTATATAAGAATATTCCATTTGTATCTGTAGCAATACCAATGGTATTTTAGAGACATTCACTTATGTCTTAGCTGTATTAGGTACTAAATTTAATTATTGTTTAATGTTCTACCTCATTCAAAGAGTATTTGTCAGATTCATACATAAACCAAGGTAAAATACCTTGAACATGAATCATAAAAATATAGCAAATAAAATAGAAACAAATTAAATGAGTCAGAGCGAGGCTAATAATAGGGGTGCTAAAAGTGCCCTCCATATTTCAAAAGTAGTTTTCATCATTTTAAAGGTGAAGAGAAAGAAACAAACAAACAAGAACAGAATTAGTTACAAAATTTAAAAAAGAATCATTTCTGGTGGAAAGGCAGAACTATTTCTCAGTTAAATGCCAGATTGTAGGAAAATGTTTTTATTCACAGAGCGTTCTTCTAATGTCATGAAAAAAATGTACCATGGTATCAAAAGCATTACTTAGCATATGGTCTGTGTAAAGTCTCCAAGGGTCTATACTAATAGATGAAATAAGTTCAGAGTATGAGGAAAGACTGTATTGCATATCCCTTTGGCCATCGGCAAAACCTATTGATTCATTTAGCCAGGCTTTTGAAAAAATATTGACAAGTACTTAGGTACTCCCTATATTACTAACTAAATATAAACCAATTTCCTAGAACAAAAGGCTAAACAGAGTGTACAATAATAAAATCTGAGTAGTAGTTTCTATAACCACCACAACAAATATCTTACATCTATGGCACTTTTATTTGATGGGTTTTGTGCAATTAATTAGAGTTAGCCAATTAAGTTCTTACAAAGACCCTTGGAGGTAGGTCTGATTACTTTCCTCATTGTACAGATGAGTTCTCTAGAACTCTGAGAGGTGGAATAATTTCCACAAAGACACAGATAGCAGTGGTATAGGTTTACTTTGAATCTATATCTATGGGCCAGCAGTAGGCTGGGTTCCTAAACACTCCCTCTGTTAATATTTTAGGAGGCAAACCTAATTAAAAATCCAACCTATCTTTTCTTGGGAGTGAGTTGAGCACACAATGCCAGAAAATCTCATCAAATAGTAATTTTAGTTTGGCTGCTGTAATAATTGTAGTGTGAAAAATATCTACAATACTATTTCAGTTAAAGCTCTACATCTAATTTTTTAGAAGACGATTTCTTATTGAAAGTAATTGAAGATACATGTAAAGGTAACTAGATAAAGTGATGGTGTAAATTAAAGTTCAGGGGTATCTGCCAAAAATACCTTGGTTTGAGAATAGATTAGTTAACTGAAACCAGTTATATATCGGTACCCTTAGTTTGGGATTTTAAAAAATAAAAGGTTTTGCATAGAAAAAAAAGTATGTTTCAGTTAAATGTTCCTTTCGAGATTTATCTAAGAAAAGCATTTAAATAAACAATGTCTGAACTGGATATTAATTAACATGTGCCAGCACATTCAAACATGTTTTATATACATATATTTATATATAAATATATATAACAAACACATATAGCACATAAACATAAATATTTTGACATATAAATATATACATATAAAGTACACTATATGTTAATTATATTAACATATTTCCTTAGAAGTATAGTTATTAAAACTTTTTTAAAGATACCATAATAATGTATTATTAAATATTATAAGTTATAGATCTTTTAAACTAAAGTGGGACAATAAACTCTAAATGAAATTTTATTTTTTAAATTATTACAATTATTATACTGATTCATTTGCACTGTGTTTGCATCTTAGAAAATTAATCAAGTGCAGTTCTTTGTTTTGAAAGTTTGCCATAATCAACTTTCATTCTGGTATGTATTTTAATGAATTACTTGTATTTTATATTTATATATTGCTTCCAAGAATTTAGATTCCAGGCCAATTTAAACACCTGGGTTTTTCTATAATACAGATTCTTATCAAATTCTACCATGACCAACTCGCATCTTTAAACGGAATGCAAAATATATGATCAATAGAATTTCAAAGAGCCTAGTAGGACCAATTAGAGTAGGACTAGGAAAATGGGACGGATGTTGCTACCATGAGAGAATTAGAAACATGATTTGGGCTTTGGTACAACTGGATCTTCAAATTAAATATGCATTGTACTAGTTCTATTCTGCAAAAAATCAACTCCAGCCAGCTTCAGCAAAAGGAAATGTATCCGACTTTTCAGAGAAGACAATATTAACAAAAAATGGAAAAACAGATGGGGACATTGTCAAGAACAAGGGCGGCTGCAGAGGCCTGGGAAACAATGGCAGCTATAGGTGGGTATACAATTTCTGTCTGGTGGAAATATTGCACCTCCAGGACAGGAGTTCCAACCATTTAAAAATCTCAGGTCTTCCACTCAAGAATCAAATTCTGGAGAGAGATATGAAATGGCCTGGTCTGAGTCTACCACAGCCTTTGATGGCATAAGATGATGGCAACACAGGGCCACTGATTAAAGTCCTAGCAGATGTGATCGTTGGAGGCAGGCTAATTCTTTCAATTAGGGAAAGAGCATACATGCTTTGCAGCCAAAAAGCAACAAAATTCGCTCGTGAAATTGAGGTATTAATGCTTTTTTAAAAATCAATGCCTTCTTTCTGTCGATCTTATGAGGATTAAATACAATTTTTGTGGTGTAGAGAGCACAATCCCAAGCACAGAACTATCCAGGAAGGAAAGAACTGATCAGGAAAGAAATGAGTGCTGTGGCCTCTATCTGCCAATGAGTTGGCAGGACACAGTGACATTTCATCACAAAGTGGAAAGTGAAGACTTGATTAGGACTTCTTGTTAGTATTTGTTATTTTTAATTGCAGAAAAAATACTTTTAGAACTTATTTATTTTACAGTTTGTTAGAACAAGTTTTAATATAATTAAGTAGTGCTGACCAGAATTCACACTGATTAACTGAGAGAAAAGCAACTTATGCAATTGGAAATTTTGAAACTTCACGGCTGATTCACTGTGGGAACAGGAAATCAAGGAAAGGGAATAATGAATAATCTTACGTTTTATATGTGTAGTTTGCTAAAAAATCTGCATATTTCTTGCTTCAGGAGGTAATAGCTCATCTGCCTGTGCCCTCTGGCCAAAAATTGCATGAGTGGGGTTCTGCAGTAAAGAAAGAAATTATTTTATTAGAATTGGACCATCTGAAGCCAGTCCAGCTCATGCACTGAAATACTCAACTTCCCAACTCACAAATGTTACAGGTTATATAGGAGAAAATCACAAGACACGTAGGTTAGGGGTTCAGGGTCCTATTAGGAGCTGATTGGTCAGAGGTGACAGAAAGGTAATAAAGTCTTTCTTCAGGTCTTGAGGACAACTCTGAGATCAGGTCCTGTGTCCAAAACTGGTTTCAAGGAGGCCATCCCACTTTAGGGCTCAGGAGCTGAAACATAATTTAGATCAAAATGTTCTCTTTAGCCTGCCGGGGTCAGAAGCAGACTACCGCTGCTGCAGGGGTCTGAAACGGTGAGATATTGAGGTCAGGTCAGGGAAGTGTGCTTAGAGAGAGAAGGCAACAATGTAAAACTACATTGTAAATCAAATCAGAATTTTGAGAAACCTTGGTTTCCCTAGGAGCATGGGAAACAATTTCCTTTAACAGTCTATTTGTAACATGTGTCAAATAAAAACAAATCTGAATTTAGAAGAAAAGAAACTTTACTTAAAAGATTATTTTGGGGCACAAATAGGGGAGGAACTAATGCACTAGGTGGAGGAAGACTATTATAATACAGCACACTGTAAAACTTTTTGACCAAAAGAGCACAGCAAGTGAAAGTTGTGCTCTTTTACCGGACTTCTTTTGGTCAGGAAAAGCCAGGTAAAAACCTTTTCTGGCTTTTTTTTTTTTTTTTTTTTTTGATAGGGAGGAGTAAACAAGGCTAAAAAGAACCTGTGTGGGGGAGGAGGATGATCAGACAGCGGATAGAGAATGTGTTACCTTGACCCCAGCCTCTCACAGGAGAGGCCTTTTAGGAAGGGTGGTATGCCTTTGCCTCAGGCTGAGGGTGAGTCAAAATTCAGGGCTTTGAGGAAGGACGGAGACTTAACCAGTGTTTGGTCAAAAAGGATTTTGTTCTGATTGATCTGTGATGACAAAACAATCCAGTTTATCACCTATATTGTAACGAATTTGCAGCATCTGGGCCTGGCTTTGTGCTAGGTAAACAAAGGGGCCTCCAGGAGTCTTTGAGCCTTATCTGAGCTGGGGAGGAGAATGGCCATTTGGAGTAGGCAGTTTCTGGGAACATAGCAGGGTGGGGGGACTTCCTAACCCTGCTATTTTCCAGGATCACAAGGCTTAGGTAAAGTTCAATATTGCCCTGTGTAAAAGGAGGTGTAAATACATATTTTATATTTTTAGGAATGTAATTAGTCAAACATACTTTAATACATATTTGTTGTGTGCCCAGGTAGTATTACTCTATTAAAGGTGTTAAAATATTATGCATTTTATGTCAGATATTAAGCCACTGAGCAATAATGATAGGATAAAATGTAAGCCCTATCACGATCATAATCCAATACAGAACCTTAGATTGTTTTTTATATTTTTATTATTTTAATATTAAGTGCATCTCCAAATTGTTCTTCTATAAATCCAATTTGAGAAGGATAGAAGGAGACTAAAAGGTTGTAGAATAAAATCACTCAGAGCACTATTAGCACAAGCTTTTATTTGAAAATACAAGGCTTGGGAAAGAAGGCATAATGTCTTATGGGGCTTTAGTAGATGATTGGTTGAAAAGTTAAGCTAGTTTTTAGAACTGAAGGCTTTTTTATTTTTTTGGCATTCGCAGACACTATTTGGTTAGTCAAGGGAATCAATGGGGTTCAGGGGAGCAGATAGGAGCCAAGGTCATGTGCAAGTGAGGTAACACCTGTCGGGACTAGGATAGTGCGGGCCACAAAATTCTCAATGCTCACAGAATTTTGCAGAATATTGTATTTAATAAACGTCTCTATTGTTATTATTATTACTTGTGCATTGGAATGGAATGCATTTTTCTCCAAATTATAGACCTCAAGTTTCATCACACAGTGTTTACGGTACCTAGTGGTCATGTATAAGCTCTGCTTTTCTTGAGATGTTAGCCAGGTTTAACACCACATTTTTTAACAGTGTGATGGCAACACGGTCACCATAAAAATTTTTCTTATGTGCAAAACACTGGGCTTCACAAAGAAAAATTCAGATAGTTCAAGGTAACTGAGATGAAGCAGAGAAGGTATTTGTGCTCCATATTCAATACAAAAGATGACAGAAGCAGCCTGAATTCTGAAGAGATGTTACCCTCTTTTAAGAGCCACTCATGCCTAAATACACACTTCAAGGAAGGTTATAAAGCATCATAAGTTGATCTCTAAGTTTTAGTCTATCCTTCATAACAGAGAATAATCTGTCAAAGTTGAGCCATTTTAAAATGTAGAACAAAAAACACTTATCCAGATCAACAATTAATTAATATAAATATTTGTCCAGTTGAACATTGTATTTCTTGGTTTGTTTTATAAGATTTATTTCTGTTGTGTACTTAATCAGGCATAATAATGCAAATAATAGAAATGAATTATAAGCTTTACATGTCTAATAATCAAGAATTATCTTTCATTTTATCTTCCTCCAAATAATTGAATAGATTAAACATTTAATAAATCTCTTGTCTCCTTAAAGTCTCACGAACAGCTTTTTCTGATATTACTCTCAGCCCCCACTACAGTTTATTCTCAACATAGTGGCCAGGATGCTTCTTTTAAATGTCAGGTAAAGCATATTCCTTCAATGTTTAAAATTTAGCAATTCATCCTCGCTTTACTCAGAACAAAAGGTAATGCCTTACAATCCTTAAGTCCCCATGTGACTGAACCCCAACCTTTTCTGCTCCAGCCACATTTTCTGCCTCAGGGCTTTTGCACAAGCAGCAAGCAATTTCTTCTTCCTACAATATTTATATCACTCATTGTCTCCTGAAAGGCTGCTTAAATATCAGCTTCTCAATCACACTTTTACTGAATAATCTTACTGATTTTATTATCTTGATAGTCTTGCTCGATGAGAAGGCAAGTTCTATAATGTCAGGTATCTTTGTTCTGTTCACTGATATACTCTGTGTCCAGAACAGGCTGCTCCGAGATGTGCATTCAGTAAATATCTGTTGAATGAGTGAAAAGTTGTCACTTAACACTTGCCTAAGTTTTGCTATAACTTTATTAGAAAACTATGAGTCCAACTTAATTTTCTATATGTCTAAACTCTGAAAATAGAGATTTATAGAGTTTCTTGTGTCAAGAAGTTGGGGAACAGGAAATAAATTAAATAATTTCTTAAAATATGATTGCATTGTTTTATTTTGTACATTGTAAAAAATTCAAGTAACATAATGTATAAAGATGAAAGATTTTATAAATGTTTTATAGAAAACTCAAAATCATACTACCTGAACTTAAGTATAATTGACTATATATAACTATTATTATAGCTGTCACCCTTGATGATCTGTATGTTACAGATACTGCAGATCAGAGAACAATCATTGTAGATCTCTATCTCCTTCTACGTAAAATATAAATATATTAATATATAATATAAATTGTATTTAATATATAATATATTAATGTTCTTAAATGTATTGTTATTACTGAATTTTTTATTAATAAAAGGCTTTAAGCAAAAAACATATTAATATAAATTGATGATGAGCAGGCTGCATAAAAACTCTTCAGACTGGAGAGGTATGTTTATTCTGGATCAATTTATATGCAATATTCTCATGATATTTGATTTCAAAGTTTATGTATGAATTGGCCTGACATGAATAATAATTGAAAGTAAAATACGAACACAGTGGTAATTTAAACATTATCATTAATTTATATGAGTCAATTCAAGGTCAGTGACTATTGAGCTATGTCCTTTTAAAAATCTGACAAAAATATATTTAATATGCAGTGATCTTCCTATCAATATACATATGAAGATCAAGGGCTAAACATCCATTCTCAGTAAATATATGTACATATATCTTATATGTAATGTAATCTGTATACATATATACATAATATGTATATGTATGTGTATATATGTAGTGAAAAGATAATCATTGTAGAAATGCTTAGGTATACAGATATAGATACTAAGTGAAAATATAAATTGTTACAAAATATCTTCTCATTTTAAAAGTATTAAATTTAGTTTCACAGGTATTTATCTGAAAAAGATGGAAAGAACTCAAATTTGAACACATTTCTCTTTATCATAAGAAATATTTCATCCAAAAAGATCTCTAAACACTTCAGGGGAAAAATTTTCAGGGAGAAGATACTGTTACATGTTTTAAATTACAAAATTGATGTTTTGAGTTCATTAATTATTTATTCCTGCTACCACGAACCAATTAATACAATTATATTTTATTCCATATGTACATTTATAGTCTCATATGATTCTGTATTATTGCACAGAAATATAGAAAAAGACACAAATGCAATAGAAAGTTTCTTCCTCATAAGAAAACATATAACTTATATTCACATATATGTAGGATTTCCATGGGATATACTTAATCAACATGTAAGTGCATTGGGACAGTTATAAACTGTTAAATTACATTATTGGAATAGATAGCCACCTTCTATAATATATTAAGTAATATATTCATATTTCTTTGTGTTTTGATTAGTAAACTAATAGTACTAGTGAGAAATATGCTTTCTTAATAATTCCACAAATCCATTAAATGTCTTGAATGAATTAGAAACAATACAGAGACTATTAGTACAAAATTTAGGTCAAATTAAGAATAATATTTTAATGAACAGTTACTATGTGCTAAAAACTGTGCAAAGATTCTAGAATAAAAGCTTTGTTCATTTAATGCACACAACAATCCTATGAAGTAGATGATTTCTTCATTTTTTTAGTTAAGGGAACTGAAACTTTAAAAGCTTAAGATTACTTGCCTAAGGTTATGCAGTTGATAAGTAAAGGAGTTGAAAATTTAAGTCAGAATGCTGTGCTCTTTACCAAAATTGGGCCTCCTACAAATGTCAGGAGTATAAATGTGGTTTGACTGTGAGAACACAGAACACAGGCTGGATGATGCTAGACTAGCCTGTCTTACAATACAGGCACTCCCTTCAGATTCCCAGGAAGGCTGCATTCACCTCCTAACTAGTATTTGACTGGTGGGTTTATTCCTCCTGCTCTTTTGCACATCTTCTTTTGCTTATTCTTCAGTAACAATCTCATCACAAAGATTCTGTAACACAGACAGACCAGCAGGTATAAGGTGGTGAAAGAAAAGGGGAAGAATGACCAGTACATCAACAGGAGAGCCTTCAACTATGCAGGTTTATACAACTACGCCAGTTTGTTTAAGCAAACAAAGCACTTTGCTGTCATTGACAATGCCCTCTGTCATGCATACCTTGGATTGTGTTAAGTGGTACAGCCACTTCTTCCTAGGCTTAGTATCCTGTTGTTCCTTTAACAAGGGCAAATCAAATACACATCCAACTCTTAAGGCAGCATTTTTAACAGAGCAGAAAGCAGGTCAATTTTGGCAGCTGAAGTCAAAGTTATTTTCTGATGTATGGAAAGAATTCAGAATTTATTTCCCCTCCTTACCCGCAAAATGCCTTAGAGCATGAACTAGAGAAGGAGCGCTGAATCTACAAATACATTTTTTAATATTTGTCATGTATAGTTATTAAAATTAACTCAATCTTATGTCTATAAATATTTAAAATATGCATCTAGTGTTTATCTGCAAGGATTAACAATATAAAGTTTTTAATAAGGAAAAGAACATTAAGGAAATTGCTACTTGTAGCAATGTAGAACACAAATATTTAAATGGCAGTAACTTGTGCTTTCAGTTAACATCGAGCTATGTCATTAGATTAAAATTTGCACTCTTAGAGGTTTACCTGTAGGTTAACAATTTTTTCTACCTTTTCTATATATTTTTAGTTATTTGCACTTAGTTGTTGTATTCACCTAAAGGGCTTCTGAGATTTTCATGCAATATTTTTATCTTCAACTTGTAAACCTGCCATAGCAAAATATCTCTACATTCTCCCATTGCTACAATCCGCTAAGGATCTTTATACCATTAGGAAAACAGGCATCCTAGTCCTGCACCTTGGCATATAGCTATATGCTCTGTATCACAAAATCTTATGGGAAGTGAAATTTATAACACTAACATATGAACTCAAGAATTCTAAGACCTCATGGCTCTTATACAGCATAGACAGCTTTGTCTGCACAGCACAGTAGGCATTTCCCATGAGCCATGTAAAGGCTCAAATGGTATCATAAATTCAAAAAGCCAAGACTTAACTAGGGCATGGGTAGTGACCTTTTTCTACTTTATTCAGCTCCTAGTATCATTGAAAGTGAAATGCTGAAAAAATATAATTTTTTCAAAGGTTCATATTCAGTAAACATTAGCAAAAAACAGGCTGTCATCATTTTTCATAGACTAAATGTCATTTCAAGTTGAAAGTGATTTTTTCCCGTTAGAAAGGCTGTCAGGATGTCATGTGTGTACTCTGTTTGATTTATAGGATTTTGGATCACTATGTTCAGGAGCAAATTCCTGGTTCCAAAGTGGTGGTGGAGTCCATTGGTGCTCGCCGGCATGGTGATGCCTTTTCTCTGGAAGATTACACCAAGTGTGACTTGATGGTCTATGCAATCGACCCCCAAACCAACAGAGCCATTGACAGAAATGAGCTTTTTAAGTAAGTACTTTTATTGTCAGTAATGGCTTTCTGGTACAATATCACCCATAGATAATAAGAATTTAATGTTTAAAACCCACCAAATTATTGTTGAAAGTGAAATGTAAGCAAAAATACTCTAAGAGACAATACCTAGGGTCCACAGACCTAGAAGTTTTCAGGTCTGAGTGTGGAGTAGAGTGACTTCAGAGGGTCTTTCCACCTTTTGGTATCAGGTGGTCTATTATACTTATGAGTAAGTAGCAGTTTATTCAGATCAGCTCATATCTGCTCCCACTCCTGCTTCAAGGCCCTCAATACTTGAGAGGAAAATACAGATTCCTTCTTAAAGAGGCAATTTGCCTTTAAAAATGTTCATAGGCATAAATTTTAGGAACAAATTTTGCTTTTTTCAAGGTCTTATTAAATCACCAAAAATTAGTATCTGTTTTTTCCCTTGACTTGGGGTGGGGACTTAATCATTTTTCCTTTATCTAAGGCAATGCCCTATATTTTATCCTGGCATGAATTTGAATATTTTAGTTATAAATCTTAAAAATAAAGAAAATACAGAATCTTAAACAAAACACTACCACATATTCTTCCTTAGTAGTTACTCTAGAAGTTTAGTACTTTTTTAAAAAATGTTAGTTTCTGCTTTAATCTAGCGACACCTAGTGTTCAACAGATTCTTGGAGTGTAATTCTTACCCAAACTGAAATACATTTTTAGTTGAAACGTATGTATTGATACCAACCATAAGTGTATGCTCATATATTTATAGGTTTGTGTGTATATAAATTCACACATATTTTCCAAAGTCCATAATTTCATTTTTTGTGTATATATACTAAAGAGTATATGTGAGTGCATTTATTTAGTAAATGTCTATTTACCCATTTGTTTTATTAAAACACTTAATTTTTAAATTAAAAATTAAGTTTATATTCAATCACTATTTCATTGTTTTAAAAATAGGTCCAATAAAACTCTATTGATGAACAGAGTTAAAGTAAACTGCATTTAAAATAGATTATATTACTGTAAAATAAAAGTTAATTATTTTTTAAAAAAGAACATACAGTGTTAGCTTATAAACCTTTCTTATATGTCCCATCTGTTTAACACTAGTCTGTTCAGATGGTAAATGAGAGATGAGGAAGGTAAAGATTATATATTCTACAGCTGTATTTAAAATATGGTGTTTAAAAACACACACACTTCAAAATATAATGACTATCAAGCTCTGATAAACCTTCTATTAACTTCCTAAGTCCAGAAAAAACAACTTTAAATTTAGAATATTAAAAATTAATATAAATGGAAAACTAAGTATTAGAATCTGGTTAAAATAATCTAGAATTGTACATAGGAAGTCACTATAGGAAGTCAGGTCTACCCCTGACTTGCTTTATTAGGCCAAACAACCTTATCCAAGTGGAAAGTATGTGGGCAGATATGTTAACCATTGCCCATTCTCTAAACCAGTTTTGGAGGTCCAGATTGTGTACCTACCAGGGAAACAGGCAGCCACCCCTCCACTGGTTCGGTGTGAGTTGCTGTGAAGTACAGAGTACACTCTCCTGCTCACACTCCCTTTTATTTCTATATTAATATGTACAAGACAATCCCAGAATCATCAAAGTAAAATGCAGGGTGGACTGTTGGTGAACACACTGTGCTTTGAAAGTTGGGTCCCACACAAGTAAATAGAGAAGGAATACATGTTGGCATGTGTTCCATCAGTTGACTGAATCAGAAGACATGAAATTGAGTTTAGGAGTTAATCTCAACACAGGAAAACAGATCAGTAATCAATTGATGTTGGCTATATACCGGGAAGGGAACTGTTTGCCTCACCTTTAGACTTAACTGTTTTCAAGGAGCAACTAAGTAAACTCGATGAAAATAAAGAGAAGATCACATTTCTTCACAATGTTGAATTTTACAGATCTATTTTCCTTCTGGAATAAGTAAGCAGGAGGGAAAATGGGATCAGTAATAAATACTGAAAAACAAAGCAAAGCAAATAACATACTGATGACTCAGGGTAGACTCTATATCTCTGGATATATTCTACTGAAACCATTGGAAATAGTTTAACATTTTAGTGGAAAGCAAGATGGTATGAGATTGTGAAATGGTGTGTGTGTTTTTTATGCCTTGAACCCTTCCCCTGTTTCTGCTCAAAGAACTGCAAAGAGAGAATTGGCCTTCTCCAATGCAGTGGTGGCAAGTTCTTTTGTAAGTATAAAGCAACAAAAAACCCAAAACAAAACAAAACAACAACAACAACAACAAAACAATTGGAGAATGCCATTCCTCTGCTTTCTTTGACTGGATGTGGGTTGGTTAGCACACATTCCAGGGAGAACAAATTAAATTATTTCTTCAAAGACTGATATAGTTGTTAGAAGATACCAGAATTCTTAATCCTGAAATCAGGGAGAACATGTAAAATGCATTGAAAGTCTTGATTCAACCCTGCCTGAGAAAAGAAATCATGTGAAAAATAAATTGGCAGCATGAAGTGTATACATGAGAAGCTCATAGCATATTAACACAAAGATAAAAAAAATATATATAAATCATGAAAGAGATCTAAATATGTTTAGAAGTTAATTAAGATACAACCTGATAAGTACAGGTATCCTTGAGATAAAAATTATAGTAGTTATCACAGAAATAAAAACTGAAAACAGAACTAAAATATTTTATTAGATTACAGCCAAAATCAGTGAAAAGGTACTCATATGTTCTTCAAAAGTATCTGTGTATATTTTGAAGCCATTGAAACAGAAATAAAAATGACTTAATTATAAAGGAAAAAATTAGATAAGCCTTATACCTCCCACCTGCATGTAAAATGTCAAAGGTAATGAAATTAAATTTATAAATTTTTAAGAAAAAGTATTATAATTCAAGAATTTTTTACCTAGGCAAGTTAGTTTGCATGTATAAAGCTGTATATATATATATATTCTAGATCAGTTATGGGTTCTACAATGACCAATTCTTCTAGTAAACAATTACAAAATTTACCTAAGTAGGTAAATAAACCAAAGTAAATACCTAAAAAAGATGTAGCTGTTGTAATATATAAAGGTTAGCAAATCTTCTTTTGGATGATTTTAGAAATCTGATAGATTTGTGATCTCTCAAATGGATTTTTCAGAATATGGGTAAAATTTTCTCTGCAATTAATGATCTTATTCTACTTCTGATCCTTCCCAGTTTCCAATAAATTTAGTATTTCTTGTGAGATAACTAAATCGATACTTCATTTGCAGTTTATTAACTTCTCCAATAACAATTTCAAACAAAAAGGTTTATCCATTCTATTCTAGTACTTTGAACAATGTTTAAATCTTTATTATATTTTTACTATGTCTAAAATAACCTTGGAATGTTGCTTTAAAAAGTATATTTTTATCTACAAAAGCATATTTGTAAAAAAAAATCCTAATTGCCTTAGCTATAGTAAAGAAACTTAAGTAAAAATGTGTGGCCCTGGCTGTTGTGGTTTGGTGGATTGAGAACCTTCCTGTGAACTAAAAAGTTCAGGCCTGTGTTGTGGCCAGGTTTGCAGTTGGGGGCATGTGAGAGGCAACCAGCACTGTTTCTCTCATACATTAATGTTTCTCTCCCTCTTTCTCTCCCTTCCTCTCTCTAAAAATAAATAAAAAGTATATTTTTTAAAAGTAGAAATGTGTGTAGCTTAAAACTAAAATTGAATTATCTAAGCTGTTATGTTTCTTAAACATGAAAACTAATAAGCTACCCTATAGCATTCATATCTGATTATCAGCCATCTCTTTATTTTTTTCCTATATGGAAACTCTATGAGCAATGTATTAATTAGATTTAAAATCAGCATAATCACTCAGAAAATTAGAATAAAGGGTGTCAAAAAGGCATAAAGTGGACTGTAAAATGCAAAGTTTAACATCTTTGTTTATTATTTAAGGGTGAAATGTGGGGCCATTTTCATTTTCTCTTTCACATTTCTTTGTGTTTTCCACATTTTAAACTGAAGTATGGTATTTTTATATTCAAATATATTTCTAAAATAATATTTTCACTTTGAATATGCTATATGATCACAAGTAAATAAAATATTTTAATACTAAAAGAAAAAAAGAAAAACATTAGACTTCAGCATACCACAATGTTAAAATGTTAGCAGTGGTTATCTTTGCATTGTAGGCCTATGGACAATTTTGCTTTTTCAAATAATTTTGTGTTTTCCAATGTTCTATAGTAAGATATTTGACTTCTATAAATAAAAATCTCAAAAATTGAAAAAAGAAAAATACCTAAGATATGTCATATATAGTTTTATGGTATTAAGAGCACTAATGTTGCATTAATATTGAGGATTTGTAAGGGAATTTCAAATGTTTCCTAGAAATTTTGGGAGAGGAAAGGTTTTTCATCAGAGTCTAAAATATGTAACATTATTCAATCTAACACATTTAAGTAGTAAGTTTTTCTTAAATCTCCTCCCAATGCAATGCCCATAGTTGGAATTGCCCTTAAAGGAAGGGTTTGCTAGAACTACTGTATTAAATTGAGCACTACTCTTGTCATTCTGATTACACTCATTTACTACCTGCATTATTTATTGTCATTTCTCTCTAAACACAAAATGCCTTTTAATTCGTTCACTTTTTTGCCCATAAGTCATTGTTTTATTTTGAATTTGAGAGTGTTGATATTTAAGATGGTGTGTGGAACACAAATATGTTTAAGTCTGAAGGCTTGAGTTGCCATCTCAGATTTGTTTCGGTAGCTGTCTGGCTTTGTGGCCTGCAGTAAATTGATGTTATAATGTTCTATTTTACATGGTTATTTTGAGGACCCAAGGAGATAAAATTCAGGAATGCTATTTTAAATTATGCTATAAATTTAAAATATATCTTATTCCCCTTTAATAACATAATAATGTTAATATACTCAACATAGTGATAGTAAGTTCAGTGATATTGATAATGACTTTTCCCAGCTCTGTAAGCATACTGTCTCATTGTTATTAATATTTTTGATGAGTATATAGATATGTAATTACTCTTCTTATTGCTCTTCCTTTTTTAATTTATTTTTTAATTGTTCAAATACATTTTCTGTCTGCTCTTGCTTTTATATATGATTTTTTACAGTAATAAACTCATCTGAGTTTATGTTTCAATTACATTATAAAATAGTGTAAAATATTTTATTTTTAAGAAGTTTTTCTCTATTAATATTAATTTTGCTATTTATCTAACAAAGATTTTTAGATGGCAAACTGCTCGATATCAATAAAGACTTTCAGCCGCATTATGGGGAAGGAGGACGCATCCTGGAAATCCGGACTCCACAGGCAGTGACCAGCATTAAAAAACGAGGAGAAAGTCTAGGCTACACAGAAGGGGCCTTGCTGGCTCTGGCCTTCATCATTATCCTCTGCTGTATTCCTGCCGTCTTGGTGGTTTTGGTCAGCTACAGACAGTAAGTATTCACACATGCCAAATGTGGATAGTTCCTCAAGAAGGTGATAAGGAAAAACCATCTCTGGTAAAATGGCTTTGTAGTTGTAAAATATCAATGGTGCAACCTTTCTGGGATTGCTGTATCTTTCCTGTACCAAACGACCTTCCTGTAAGGGAAAACAAGGTAAACTTCCAACACACTTTTCGTAGATTGTTCAGTGTTCCTGAGCTCTTAATATATTCTCATCCATAGGAATCGTTGGTTAGCTGCCATGTCTTTGTTTATGCTCTGCATCAGGATAAGAGCCTTGGGAGAGAAGGTAATAGGTCTGCTGAGGAAAAGGCAGTGAAATGGGAAGCAGGCACTCATTTCAGCTGGTTCCAAAGAATGATCTGAAGCCAGACTACATTGTCACAATAGGTTTTTATCCATGAGGTAACATTTACCTCTGTGCAGATGATCAGTGTTGGCAAAATCATTTAAAAATTATAGCACATCTTATGTAATTTTTCATGTGGTTCCTTCCTTTCTGGGTAGCCTTTATAGAACCTGTGCTGTAACATCTAACAGTATATCTTGGCTGTATAAGCCAAGGTTTTTCTGGTTCCTACCAACAAACGTATCCATTTAAAATACCTATATTTTTTCTTAGTTAGGCTCTTCAAAGTAGTCATTTAATTTTACCTAATTTAAACATATATATATGAAATAGGCTAGCTAGCCATTTGTATCTAACACTGCATATGGGGGATCATTGTGATAGAGGTCTACACATTTTATCCCTACTGACGATGATTGGTGAGAATATTTGGAACTAGGTTAAGAAGAGAGGTAGGCATAAAGTGTCACAAAGTGAAACTACATAACAAATAAGAGTAATAAATAATATAAAATGCTGTTATAATGAACAGTAAGAGATAATAGTACAACTGCTATCATTATTAAAATACCTACAAGGAAAGTTCTTATATATTATTTTACCAATGTCTTTGTTTTCTAATATTGAGAATTGTCTTTTGAATTACATAAGATAAGGTTATTAAATCTGAAAGTTAAAAAATATGTTCTATATCAAGATGCTATAAAAATATTTTCTATCACAAAAACAATGTGAAGTTGCAAATATCCTGCATAAC
Source organism: Phyllostomus discolor (assembly GCF_004126475.2). Classification (NCBI taxonomy): domain Eukaryota; kingdom Metazoa; phylum Chordata; class Mammalia; order Chiroptera; family Phyllostomidae; genus Phyllostomus; species Phyllostomus discolor. The sequence goes on from NC_040907.2 coordinate 139,516,693, forward strand.
ATTTAGGTGGAGATACTGGAGTTTCATGTATCCTCAACAAATGAATAGATGTGCCAAATTTAAGGCCTATGAAAAAACTCAATACTGGACAAATTATTTTAAATTATTAAGCTATTAACCCAATATAAATTATCCATGTTAAATATAATTTGCATAAGAGTTATCCTTTTTATTCAACTATTTCCAAAGGAGCTTTATTATATTTTGCTAGCAATAATATCAATGAGAAAACTTTTATTTGACACACAATGTAGTGATCAAAAACTGGATATTAAACTCAGTAGTATGAAATTTAACAAAAAATTAGGATCTTAATATTTAAACATTTATATATACATTATATAATTATTTTTAGTTCAGTGATCAGCTGAACACTATGGATTAATTTTAGTTGTTGCTCTTTATAGATTAACAGAATTAAACCAAATGAGTTTTGCTCTGCTCATGTTTCAAAGTAAAATTCTATTTTTAAAAGTCCAACTTTTGTACCTTCATATTCTGCTTGTAAATAAAATTGGAATGGATTTTTTAATATTAAGATGTGTCTTTAAAATTTGTTTTATGCACAGAACAACCAAGAAGCAAATATGAAAATAGTCATTAATTTATTTTCATTTTATTTTTTAAAGGTTTTGTTTATTATTTTTAGAGAGGAAAGAAGGGAGAGGGGGAGAAAAGGAGAGAAATGTCAATGTGCAAGAGAAACATTGATTGGTTACCTCTCACATGCTCCCCAGATGGGACGTGGCCCATAATCCAGACCTGTGCCCTGACCCGAGTTGAACCATGAACTTTTGCTTTGCAGGACAACACCCAACCCACTGAGCCACACCTATCCAGGCAACACCATGAATTTATTGTTCAGCTTCAAAGCGAGGCCAAGAGTACAATCAGAGCATGCCACCTAATTCTATTATTTTTTTTTATTAAAATTTATTGGTGTGACATTGGTTAATAATATTATATAGGTTTCATCACCTTATATTTGCCCTCCTTCACTATCCTCACCCACCTTTCCTCTGGTAACCACCATACTGTTTTCTGTGTCTTTAAGTTTCAGTTTTATATTTGACATATGAGTGAAATTACATGGCCCTTAACTTTTTATGACTAAATTATTTCTCTTAGCATGATATTTTCAAGGTCCATCCACATTGTCCCAAATGGCAGTGTTTCTTATGACTGAGCAGTATTCCATTGTAGATATGTACCACATATTTTTTATCTAACCATCTACTGAAGGACACTTTTGTTTTTTCCATGTCTAGGGCACCAAGAATAATGCTACAATGAACATAGGGATGAATATATCTTTGCAAATAGATTTTTAAAATTTTGGGGGTAGATACCCAAAAGACAGATTACTGGGTCATATGGTAACTCTATTCTTAATTTTTTGAGGAACCACTATATGTTTTCCTTAGTGGCTGTACCAGTTTACATCCTCTCCAGCAGTGAATGAGGATCCCTTTTTCTCCACAACCTCTCCAACACTTGTTATTATTGTCTGGTTGACAATAGCCATTAAAACAGGTGTGAGGTGCTGTCTTATTGTAGTTTTCATTTCTATTTCCCTAATAGTGAAGTTGAGCATATTTTCATGTATCTCTTGGCCATTATTGTGTGTCTTCTTGTGAGAAGTATCTGTTCAGGTCCTTTGCCCATTTTTTTAATTGGATTGATTGTTTGGTGTTGAGTTATATGAGTTCTTTATATATTTTTGGATATTAACCCCTTATTGGAGCTGTTGTTTGCAAATATCTTCTCCCATTTGATTGGTTGCTTATTTGTTTTGTGGGCAGTTTCTTTTGCTGTGCAAAAGTTTTTTTATTTTCATGTAGTCCCATTCATTAATTTTGCCTTTACATCCCTTGTTTCAAGGGTCAAATTCGTAAAATGTTCTCTATAACCCAAATCCATTGTTTAGTATCTATGTTTCCTTCTTCGTAATTTATTGTTTCAGATCTTATATCTAGATCTTTGATCCATTTTGAATTAATTTTTATACATGGGGATGAACTCTAATCTAGCTTAATTCTTTTGCATATGGCTTTCCAATTTTCCCAGCACATTTGTTGAAGAGGCTTTCTTTTCTCCATTGTATGTTTTTGGCTCCTATGTTGAGAATTATTTGTCCAAGTACATATAGGTTTATTTCTGGACTCTCAATTCTGTTCCATTAGTATGTGTATCTATGTTCCTGCCAATACTATGCTGTTTTGATTATTGTTGCTTTGTAGTATAATTGGAAGTCAGTTAGTGTGATGCCTCTGGGTTCCTTGTTTATTCTCCAGATTGCTTTTGCTAGTTGAGGTATTTTGTGGTTCTATAAAAATCTGATGACTTTTTTGTTCTATTTCTTTAAAAATATCATTGGAATATTGATGGGGATTGCATTAAATCTGTATATTAGTTTGGGTAATATGGCCATTTTAACTCTTGATTCTTTCAATCCATGAATACAGAATGTCTTTCCATTTCATTGTGTCTTTTTCAATCTCTTTTAATAATGTTTTGTAGTTTTCAGTATAGAGATCCTTCAAATCCTTTGTAAAGTTTATTCCTAGGTATGCCATTGCAACTGCAAAATGAATTTTTTTAGTTGTTTTTTCTGAAATTTCATTCTTACTATATAAGAATGTAGTATACTGGTTTTGTATCCTGCAACTTGACTGTATTGGTTTATTGTTTCTAATAGTTTTTTTGGTAGAATCTTTAAGGTTTTCTACTGTATACAGAATCATGTCATGTGTAAAAAAGTGACACTTAATTCTTCATTCCAAATTTGGATGATCTTTATCTTTTTGTCTTGCCTGATTGTGCTGGCTACAAATGCCAATATTATGTTGAATAAGAGTGGTGAGAATGGACATCCTTGTCTTGTTCCTGATTTTTAAGAGATTTTAGCCTTTCAACATTGAGTATGTTGTTAGCTGAGGATCTGTCTTATACAGGCTTTATTATGTTGAGGCACTTTCCTTCTATATCTATTTTATTGAGTGTTTTAATCATAAATGGATTCTGCATCTTATCGAATGCTTTTTCTGCATCTTTTGATAACATCATATGATTTTTATTCTTTTTTTCTGGTAGAGTGTTATGTTACATTGATTGATTTGCTTATGTTGAACCATCTTTATGCACCTGGAATGAACCCCAATTGATTGTTATGTATTATTTTTTAATGTATCATTGTACTTGATTTGATTAGGATTTTTGCATCTGTATTCATCAGAGATATTGGTCTGCAGTTTTCTTTTCATGTGTTATACTTGCTAGGTTTTGGTATCAAAGTTATGTGGGTCATAAAATGTGTTAGAAAGTAGTGTCTTGTCTTCAGTTTTTTGGAAGAGCTTGAGAAGGACAGGTATCAGTTCTCCTCTGAATGTTCAGTAGAATTTACCAGTGAAGCCATCTGCTCCTGGGCTTTTATATTTGACGGTTTCAATGTCCTCACTGTTGATCAGTCTATTTAGATTTTCTAATTTTTCATGATTCAGTCTAGGAAGTGTGTGTGTGTGTGTATTTCTAGGAACTTACCTATTTTTGTAGATCATTGATTTGGTGGCATATAGTCTTTCATAGTATTCTAGCATAATTATTTGTATTTCTGTGATGTTTGTGGTAAATTCTCTTTCATTTCTGATTTTATTTATTTGAGTCTTGTCTTTTTTTGTTCTTGAGTCTAGACAGGGGTTTGTCAATTTTATTAATCTTCAAAAAACCAGTTATTTATTGTATTAATTTTGTATAGTAATTTTGTTCTCATTTTTGTTCAGTTAAGCTTTGATTCTTGTTGACTTTAGGCTGCTTTTGTTATTCTTTTTTAATTCCTTAGGTTGTTTAGTTGATATATTTCTTGTTTCTTGAGATAGGCCTGTAATGGCATAAATTCCCCACCTGTTACTGCTTTTGCTTCATTCCATAACTTTTGATATGCCATATTGTCACTCTCTTCTCTGTATGTCTTTTAATCTCATCTTTTGTTTCTTTTTTGACTGAGTCACTTTTTAGTAGTATGTTATTCAATCTCTGCATGCTTGTGGGTATTTTTACTTCCTTTTTGCAGTTGATTTATAATTTCAAAGTGTGTGGTCAGAGAATATGCTTGGTGTGATTTCAGTCTTGTTAAATTGGCTAGTTTTGTTTCCCAACATGTGCCCTATCTGTGAGAATGTTCCACATGCACTGGAGAAGAATGTGTAATCTAATGTTATGGAATGAAAGGCTCTGTAAATGTCAATTATATCCACTTGATATAATGTATCATTTAAGGCCAATATTCCTTTATATATTTTCTGTTAGGATGATCTATCTAGTGCTCTCAGTGGAGTCTTTAGGTCCTCTACTATGGTTGTATTTTTGTCTGTTTCTTTCGTTCTGGTAGCAGCTGCTTTATGTATTTTGGTGTTCCCTGACTGAGTGCATACATATTGAGAAGTGTTATGTTTTCTGGATGTAGCATCCCCTTTATCATTATAAAATGTCCACCTTTGTCTCTTGTTACCTTTGTTATCTTGAAATTTTTTTAGTCAGATATAAGTACGACTACGCCTGCTTTTCTGTAGATACTATTCATTTGGAGAACCATTTTCCACCCTTTTACTTTTAATTTAACTATATTGTTTCAGCTTAGATGTGTCTCCTGAAGGTAGCATAAGGCTGGGTTTTGTTTTCTAATCCAATCTGCTACTCTGTGCATTTTTACTGGTGAATCCAGTCCATTTACATTGAGGGCTTTAATGATGTATAAAGATTTCCAATGACCATTTTATCTTTTGTTTTCTGGTGGCTCTGTCCCCACATTGGTTATTTTCCTTTGTGTTTCTGTCTGTTGTTTTGTTTTGTTTTGTTTTGTTTTTTATGGCATCCCATACCTTTTTTCTGTTTCTTCTTTGTTTCATGTTGTATGTCTGAGGTGTTGTGTGTGTGTGTGTGTGTGTATGGTTATCATTAGATTTATGAAAAAATTCTTCATATATACCATAGCTTTTTTCTTTTCAATGCATCTAATCTGTATCCTCCTTTGCAAATTCACATATTTAACACCCTCTCTTTTATGTATTTGTTGTCAAAAATTATCACTATTTATGCTGTAGTTTGCTGGTGATTCACTCATAGTTTTGTGATGTTTTTGTTCTTTGTTTTAGGTAGAATAACCCCCTTAAATATTTCCTGCATTGGAGGTCTTCTGGTGATAAACTCCCTCAGTTGCTGTATTTCTGGAAAAGTCTTTCTTTCCCCATCATATTTAAAGGATAATTTTGTTGGATATGTATTTCTTGGCTGATAATTTCTCTCTCTTCTAGCTTATAGAGGTTTTGCTGAGAAGTCCAATGATAACTTAATGGGCTTCCCTTTATAGGTTACTTTTTTCTTTTCCCTGGCTGCCTTGAGAATTCTTTCTTTGTCATTAATTTTTCACAAATTTAATAAAATATGCATTGGAGAATGACTTTTTGGATTGAGGTAATTAGGTGTTCTCTTTGCTTCTTATTTTAAAGGCCTAGCTAGCTCTTTCCATAGGTTTGGGGAGTTCTATTTGTTTGAATAGGCTCTCTGTTCCCTTCTTCATCCCTTCTGTATGCCTATTATTCTTATATTACTCTTTCTGATGGAGTTACATAATTCTTATAATTCTTGTAATTCTTGTTCTTTTAATTTGTTTATGCTCAAGTCTCTTCTCTGCATCATTTCTCAATTTCTATCTTCAGTATTGCTAATTCTTTTCACCATCTGGTCAGCTCTACTTCCTATGCTTTCCAATTTATTCTTGATCTTTTATTGAGTTCTTCATCCCCAGAGTGTGTGTGTGTGTGTGTGTGTGTGTGTAATTTCAATCTCTTTGGTAAAATACACATGTTGTTCATCAATTTTGTTTCTCAGTTCATTAAACTGCCTATCTGTGTTGCATCTCATTGAGTTTTTTAGAACTTCAGTCTTGAATTCTCTGCCACCTAAGTCACATAGTTTCATGTGTTTAAGTTTATTCACTGGAGATTATTTCTTTTCTTTCTGAGCTGCCTCATTACTTTGGTTGTTCCTGGTATTTGACAGATTTCTTCTCTGTCTATATGTCTATGTATGAGTGGCATGTCTATAACAGATTGATAAGAATTCTTTCTATTATTTTCCAGTAGGTAGCACTTGTGATTACGATTTTTAAGTCTCTCTTGACCTTCTCTGGCTTTTTCAGATCTCTGCAGGGTAGTGGAAAATGGCCTGTGCTCCCTGAAAAGGTGGGCACCTCCCCTGCAATTCACTTGCCTGGGTTGTATGGGGACCAACCCTGCAAGGGAACATCAGTGGGGCTCCAAATCAGTGAAATCCCAGTGTTGCCCCTTTGTAGCCAGACACCACTGGCAGAGCAGCAGTGATGTGTATGGGTAGGGTAAGCTGAGGGAACCCTGCCACCTCTTTTGTTGCTTTGTCCTCTTTGCAAGAGCAACCAGTGGATCTTCCTGGCATCTCCTCTGTGTCTCCACCTGATTCTGGGATTAGTTGCAGATGTGCCCTTTGCTCAGGGAAAAAGTGTTCCTGTAGTACCAGTTGTAGGGTTTGCAGATATTGTACTTTGCAACCCTCTGCAGCCTGACAAAAAGGGTGAAAACAGGGGAGTTTGCTTCTCTGTCAGGAATGCTGATTGCTAGACAACTGTGACCACACCTTTGTGCTTCAGGTTACCGGGCTTAGCTGCAGGTAATACTGCCAACTCCTACAGGAATGCTCACAAAATCTCTCTGATCCTCCTGGCTGAAGGGAGTCTGAACTGAAACCTCAGTGTTCCTCTCTCCCTTGTGAGCCCCACAGTGAGCTCCAGGCTTCAAGGCTACATCTGTGACTCCTTTGAGCTCTTCTCCCTTCTCACCTCCCCAGTTCACTTCCACTTGCCCACCTTTAGAAGTTTTCATGTGCAAATCTCTGAGACATGTTTGATTTTGAGCAGGGAATTCTTTGTTGAATTGTAACTGTTCAAATTGCTGAAACTTCAAAGGGAGAGACCAAGAGGATCCATCACGCCACCATTCCTCTGACATCACTCCTCAGCTCTCTCTATTCCTTTAATATTCTTCAAGCACAGTAAACCAAGAAGCTGATTATAAATATCAGATCATTTTTAATATTGTGTTTCACATACCCATATTTTAATAAGGTTTTTCTTATTTATTTGTTTGTCTCCAATGAATGTTTTAACAGCTTATATGACTGTAACAGTAATAATAAAATGCTCACCATTTTCACATTCTAAATTAAAATAGTTTTTCTACTATGTCATTAAATTTGTCTCAGAGCGTAACCAGTAAATTATTCATGTTTTGGAATAAATCAGATATCAACATATAAATGCAATATTTTTAATGTAGCTCTCTCTCTTTCTCTCTTTTTTTTACTCATTGCTTTCCCAAACAGGTTTAAAGTGTAAGTATAATTACTGATAATTCACTCATGGTTTTATGAAATATGAAAAGGGAAACACCAGATGATACTGTTAAAGTAGTCACCCTGCCCATACCCATGTTTTACTTATCTGCTTTGTATTTGCAAAGGTATATGATTTTTAATTCAAATTCCCTTGTGGTTTACATATATAGGATTGAGCTAGTTTTACACGAGATACAAGTGGAGGAAATGTGAAAAAGACAGTTTGCTCTGAGGGCTCCTACTCTTTGAGATCTTGGTTTTGAGGAAGGAGTTAACAATCAGTTCCCAGGATAGTAAAAGAGAACAGCCTATCTCTATTGTAAGAAAGACAGGCATTCCTAGGTATCTAAAAGAAATAAAAGATAACCAAGTTCCCTTCTAAATATACACACCTATACTGCCTCTGTAAATTAATGTTGAAAATGTTTCAAATTATTTTTAAATAAGATAACTCTTATTTAAATAGATGAAAGATAGTGAAAAGTTGTCTTTTATCTACCACACATTATGAAAGAAATCCATTAAACAACTACCAATTGTCAATCACATTTTAATAAATATTTTATCTTCTCCATTTAATATTATAATTTAACATTGCAAATATTTCAAATGAATTCTGTTATTAAAGAGGTAAATATCTTAAAGTACTATGAGAGTATTTTTAAATATCTTGTAGGGATACTTTTGTAATTATATTAGTTTATAAGTTCAAATAATTGTATGAATATGTTTTTTTTTAAACCAGGTAGTGTCTCTGGTAACTGTACATTATTATTATAAGGTACCTTATTAAGAAGTATAGGATTTCTAAAATAGTTTTACAAACACGTGCTTACTTTCCTAAAGACGCCAAGCTGAATGCACCAAGACAGCGCGGCTCCAGGCCGCAATGCCCCCGCCTAAACCAGCAGCTCCTGCCGCTGCACCAGTGGCTGCCCCTCCGCCTCCACCACCTCCGGGTGCACATCTCTATGAAGAAGTTGGGGACAGCACAATGTAAGTAGACCTTTCAGGTACTTTTAGAAGTAAATGAGTTTTGATGGAAGCTGTGTGGTGAGTATTTAATTTTACCTTGATGTATGAAATGCAATTTGCAGCATACATTCTTAGATTTTTAAAACACAAAATTGTTAGGAGCCCTAGACAAGATAAACTGAAAATTAATAACAAAAAAATTTAACTAAATAAGAGAAAACAAATATGTACTCAGTATGAGCAGATATTTACAGATGAAGAGCTTGAATATTATAATCAGGCTCCAAATATAGTAAGTTCTGAAAAAAATTGCTTCTCATAGAAAATGAGAATAAAGCACAATCATAATATAGTAATTCCTGATTTCGTATCAAAGGTTAACTCCTGCTTGGTGACATAAAACAATTCTGTGGTCTAAAGTCTTTTAGACTTTTCTAACATACTATTTTATAATGTCATAGAATAGAATAATTAACATCTGAATAGAAATAAATATTAAATATCCAAACTAATTAGATAATATCATTTTTATTATATTCAACTCAAAAGATCCTGCTATGATAGCTTAATATTTATTTTATAATATTTGGAATCTCTAAGCAATATTAAATCATTTTTGAAATAGACTTTTAAATTATTATTGAAAGTCTATACAGCTGTTTCTATAATTATGCACTCTCAAAACCTCATTCTTTTGGAGATGTTTAACTTGTCTATATTTTTAAAATTCAGGAATAACTATTTCCAAACATGACATGCAAAATAACCAAGGATATTATAAAATTTTGAATATGACTAAATTAAATCCAGAAAACATTTTATTACCTGGAATTGGTTGGAGTTGAGGTTCTTAAACACATTCTACTGTTACATTTTAGCATTTACTTGTAGAAATAAAGCAAGCCTCAAAAATTATGAAATTTACCCTTTAATGGGAAAATTGGTTTTAAACATAAGTATCAATACCATTTGCCATATTAATACTATTATAGAAGGTTATGGGAAGGATGGCTTTTCAAATTTTAAAACTGATATCAAATTGTATATTTTAATGATAAAATTAAATTTAAAACAACTTAATGCTTGTCATTCTATTTCTAAAATAATAATATAGGATTCATGTCTTAAATATAGTTTTTAAGTCATTTTTCATACATTGAAAATGATGGTCTCTTTTTAAATTATTGGTGAATGTAGGAATTGAGCCAATATGATTTGATTATTTTGATTCTGTTAACCACCTTTCTCTAGCAAAATGGTTTAAAAACTAAAAAAAGATTTAGATGTAAAGTTGTGTTGGTTTTATGTGAAATTAGGGAAGGATATGTCTTTATTTTTATTTAACAAAAAAAGGTATAAATTGACATCATTTGAAATCAATATAGTTTGATGGTGATATTTTTCAAATAGCAACACTTAAGGACTATTTTTATTTAAAAATTGTTATAGAATTAGTAGAGAATTTTAGAATTCTAATATGTATTTATTGAGTATTTTAAATTTTACAATTTAATTATCTTTAATGAATGTTTAACTTATCTATTCAAAACTATTTACAGGATTCTAATCATAAGTTATTAGAAAAATGAATGGCAAATAAATTATAGACAAATGATTTTAAAAGAAAAATATCAAAGGTGTTTAAAAAAATCTTCATGAAGTGGTAACTTCATGTAGATTCAATAATTACTCTCTAATAGTTTTTATGGTATTTGTATACTTCCTTTCAAACAGTACTTATGTCTTTTTTATATATTAGTGTAGACCTATTTTTCAGATAGGACATAAAGCCATTCTTAGAATCTCATTTAAAATTGCTGTTTTAGGACTGAAATCATTCATGTTTAATAAAGGTGAATCTTACCTATATATATGAAATAAATAACTAGATATAATTTTGTGTGATAAGACAACAAATTATATGCCATGATTTTATCTAAAACATTGTATATTATCCTTATGACTAAATATAAAGAAGATCTAAAATATGCATTTCTTTTTTGGGTATACATATTGTTTAATGCTAGTACCTATTAGCATTTTCATCATCATTTCAAATTAACTATAGTTAAAACTTTTCTTTTCTGTCACATGTTTTCTCTTTCTTACCTGTGGATACATAGGCATAAGTAAGTAAATAATATTATTCTAATTCAAAGGCATTAAACAAAGATGAAATAGAATAGATTAAATTCTGTGTTACTCCATAAACAGTAAGCATCTTTTACCATGGAGTCATTTACTTTAAATAGAAAGTTATATCTTCCATGCCTGATTTCCTTTTGATATCTGGAAATTGCATGAGTTTAAAGAAGTGTTCCTACTGATAGTACCTGTTCCTACCAAAAGGAGGTTCAACATTCTCTTTGCTTTTAATGTGTTAAAAATATTTATATGTATATGTATTTCAATTAAGTGATGTGATGTCATTATATAGATAATTTTTTCCAAGAAAAACTAAACCAAGAACAGATCTACACAAGAACTGCTATACAACATCAGAATCATTTTTAAAAATAACCTTTTAAGATTAAGAAAAGTGTTTGCTGTCAGTTTAATCTACACTGTATACACTTTCTAAATTATTCAGGCAGCCCTGTTACCTTAAGTCCACCTGTGAGAATTCTTTCTTGAACTTTGTATATTTACAAAATGTTGCAATAATAACTTTGGCTTTATATATCATTTATTGCTTCACTTGTCATCTTAGTGTTTCAATGTGACTGTTTAACTTTTATTAAAAATATTTTATTTTAATTTATTTCTTCTAGGTGATTAAATATTAAACAAAAACAAAAGTAACTCAGTCACTCTGAGCTTTTGGGCCAAGGGCCCCAATGCTTTCATCCGAGGCACTTATTCATACCCTTTGACTTACTCAATTTTATTTATGATGGACAGCCTCCATGACTCAGTATCCATGTATGAGAAAATCTTCCAGTTGTATCAAAACTATGTTTGATTAACATCAATTTTTTCAGCAGAGCAAGTCCTGACTAAAATTTGATCCTGATTATGTTTAAAAGAAATTCTAACAGCTCTTCTCTTTTCGTACTATATATAATGTTTTTAAACTCACTAAGCAAAACTTGAAATAGAAGAAAATCTCTATCAAGATTCTATTGTATATTGAATTTCTCAATTGTGATTTTGAGCTCCTAGAGAGAAATTCTCACATGTGCTTGGGGATTTTAATTCTCTTAATCTGGAGAATAGAAAAAAATCCCTTTCTGTATTCTCTTGCTAGCTTTATCTCATGCAGGAAAGCACTTTTAGATCCAGGACAAAATGACTGAGTTGAAAGATAATGGATGGGTATGAATCAGATACAGCTAAGGCTCCTTTCCCCTAAACAGTCAGCTCTGAGCATCCTAAACCAAGGCAAAAGATGTGAAACCATCAACCAAAATGCTAGTCTGCAATTTGGAGAATTGTGATTTATGTATGATAGAACTGTTATGTGTGGTCATGGATACTTTGCTGTATCAAAATAATTTAAAAATATCACTGTGCAGATTGCTACTTAAAAATTGAATATTTCTTATGTTACTCACAGCTCTCACTTTTCTGCCCTGTCTTTTGGAGAATAGGGACATGAAAGTAATGTTTTGCTTTAGTAGATTAGTGTTATTTGGCATTTTATATTTTGAAGTAGTAATGAGAACCATAAAACATCTTTCTCATGAAAGCTATATCACAGCCTGTTTCCTTACATTTCATTATCTTCTTCTCTTTCAAGTCTTTTTCTTCTCTACCATTTTCAACAAAGCAGGGGAAATAAGTCAGTCTCAGAAGACAGGAAACATCAGGACGTTGTGATGCCCTTTTCTTCCAATACTATTGAGGCTCACAAGCGGGCTTATGTAGATGGATCACTTAAGAACAACCAGCCCAAGTCTAAGAGAAAATTCACATTGGCAACTGATGAGGATGCCTTAAGTACCCACAATACCCTTTATAATGAAAATACAGATCAAAGATCAACAAATTCAGACTTTTCAGTAAAAACAGTTTCTGTAGGCTCATTTTTATCCAGAACACAAGCCAAAAATGAGTCTCTGCGGGGTCCAAGAGAAAAAATTCAAAAGATGTGGAACCAGACAATCCGCTTACCTAGGAGATCAATGTGGGAGCCTCCCAATAGAACAGAAACCATAGATCTGGAGCAATGGCGAAGCAACAGGCAGAAAGCTAAAAATGAAAGCACTGAAACCCATCCAAACAGAAGAGGTAGCAGTAATCCCTTGCTTACAACTGAGGATACAAGTTTCACAGAGAAAGAGGGAATAAGGGAAGATGAATCCCTGGTTTCACAAGGAACAGAACAGATGAAATCTCTGTCTTCAGACTCTTTATTTTCTTCTCCTTGGTCTCATTCCACATTCTCTACTTTGCCAACTGTTTCAAGAACTGTGGAACTCAAATCAGAACCCAATGCCATCATTTCTTCTGCTGAGTGTTCCTTGGAACTTTCTCCTTCAATGCCATGCATTTTAAATTCTCCTTCCTTTAGGAGAGAGACACCTACTTGTATGTTGACTATTGAAACCAAGAGAAACATTTTCAAAAATCTTCTGCATCCACCAAACATCTCTCCTCCCCCTCCTCCTCTTCTCCCTCCCCCTCCCCCTCCATCCTTTGCTCCTCCTTCTCTTATTCTTACACCTTTTTCTCTTTCCTGTACTCCTTCTCCTCCTTCTAATCCTCCTCCTCTTCCTCCACTTTCTGTTCCCCCTTCTGCTTTGTCTGCTGCTTCTCCTCCTCTACCTCTTCTACCTTCATGCCCTTCTCTTCCTCCACCACCTCCTCCTCTTCCTTCTTCACTACCTCCTTCAACTTCAGGTGTATTCACTAAGTGTGTTTGTATACCAGCTGATAAATGCACTGTCAATATGACACCAGCCAAGGAAATAAAGTCCTCTGCAGTACAGCTATCAACATCAACAGCAGTGAGTAATGCAGATCCTCAAAGAGAACCAAAAGGAATACTCAAACATGTTAAAAATTTAGCGGAACTTGAAAAGTCGGTAGCTAACATGTACAGTCAAATAGAAAAAAACTATCCACCAACACACATTCCAAAACCTCAAGTTAGTTACCCTTCAGAGATAATACATATGGAAATGACATCCGGACGAAACCAGGAGAATTTGCACAATATTGTTGAGGAATTTGAAAAACAATCTCACAGCCAATCTACTTCACTGTAATGTTGCTTTTCCTATTTTAACTGGACAACTGTTTTGTTGATCACAATCTTCAAGTGGAGGCAAATTTGAACATTAAAGAAGATTTCATTTTTTTACCCTAAACTCAGTGCAATACTGTTTTTACCTCATTTTTAATTTAAAATATTATTAACTTCATCATTACTAACATATAGATTTTACCTTATTTTCTTAACTACGAAGTAGCATTATTTGTCTACATTTATTTAAAAAGTAAGTAATTTCAATATATTTTTAATGGGAATAAATGGGCATGAAAGTTAGATATTCAATTGAAACCATTGACTTGTTTATCATGTTAATGCAGTAACTTTTTCTTTTTCATCATAGTTTTATGTGAGTGATCCAGGAAAAATGCAGACTGTTACAGATAAGCTAAAACTATAATAGGTTCTGTTATTTCCTTGAAGCCTATGTATTTGGTGAGATGAAATGCTATCAAATTAAAATGTTATCAATCTTAAGATATAAGAGATGACAGACATCATGGTATTTCAAAATAAATCCCAGGTGCTATAAGACATAGTCATCTATTTTTCTTATGAGAGCACCCTTTACTCTGGCTTGCTTTTATCTTATAGTATGTTTATACATTTGATAAACCTTTTACTTTTTTCAATTGCTGTCTTATCTATTTATTTCTCATTGTGATTTCTTTTTTCTTCTTTATAATGAAAATAAATCTTGAGTTGTTGACTTTTGTAAGACATTTCATTGTTTCCACAGATGTTAAAGTGCTCTTTAATTTTGCTTGTTCACATTATTACATTATGTTGTTAATTATAATTTATTATAAAATCCTCTTTCAAAGAAAATACTTATCTCTTGTTTAATAATGAAATTCTAATCAGTTTTATCTAAAGAAGGTTAAATGAATGTCAAATATATATATATATATCTAGTATGAAATTAGTTGCCAGTTCACTAATGAAAATTATAAATATTTTTATTAAGTTATCAATTATATAAAACATGCTTAGCTGATAGTAGTACTTTGATAAAATATAAAAAGTTTAAACAGAATCAAGAAGAAATATATCTGGTAAATTACTACAAGTTTTATATGGACTTTCACACTTTGTTTTAGGCAAAGAAGACAAAAATTTATACCCTAGGATAAAATCTCTGTAATTGTATTGGTTCTTGTATCTTAGAGTTGAACTTGTTAAATTCTTAAAGACATCAGCTAAGTACTACCTTTCTGTGTTCCTAACGAAAGGTACACTTGACCATCAAGTAGTAACTTTGTTTTTCCTGTCAAACACATGGATTGTGTTTACTGGAAAACCCTACTTTAAATACAAGTATAATCATCTTTTTTACTCTGTAATTTTAAAACTTTAGGAACATGTAAGTTTGCACAGAGAAAAGCACAATTCCAAAATGTAGGCAAAAGTCTTGCTTGATACTTACCGTTGTATGTGTTATGGTTTGGGGACCAATAATGAATCATTTCAAAAGTTTCTTTCAGCTCTTATATATGCGACATTTGTTCAAGAATTTGATCTGGCATCTCTAATTAATAATATCAGATCAAAAACAACTTGTAAATTTAATTGTTTTCATTAGTTTTGCTTCACATTCTTTTTATCCAAATCAAGAGTAATTTCTTTCTTGGGGGTTTTGAATATGACTTTGTTCTATTTCAATGAAAAACTTCAGTTGGAGTTTTTGTTGGCAGCTTAGAGAACTTATACTGTTTGGCAGGCTCTAACAAGGTATTATTCATAATTGTGTAAGCTTTTAATGTGAGTGTGTGTGTTTTTAACCTACTTTTTACCAACTTCTTAGAAATGTGAAAGAAATTCCTGAATAATTCCTTTGATTTCCTTAATAATTAAATCTCTAATAATTACTGCAGAAATATTCTAATAAATCTAAATAACAATTTTATGTAGGTACCTATAGCCTTACAAAATGTCACATTGTCTATTTCTATAACATTTTTACAATATTTATATAACCCAAAAATGCATTAGTGTATTTTATTTTTCAAATGAAATATCATACCTATTTTTTATATTTAATCTGGTCTGTTTTTGACATATTATATTTAGATATTCTCATATTTATTTTAAAAGTCAATTAGAAAAGGCTTCTGCATGATACCTATTATTCTAATATTCTTTGAATACACAAGCCAAAATGTTTTTTCTCTCCTCAACACATAAGCCTCCACAAACTGACAACCAGGCTCTAACAAAAGGTATTTTTTCTACTGCTGTATTATGCTCTAATTAATGCATAAAGAATTATATTAGATATTTTATTAAAGTAAATAAACACATTACTATAGATTTTCCTTATTTTAAAAAGTAATCTGGGTGACAGCCAAGATGGCAGAGGAATAAATAGAAGCTACACTAACCTCCTCCCAGGACCAATCTGGAATTACAACTAAATTGTAGAGAAATCATGCAAAATAACTAATTGAACACTAATTGGAGAGAAGCTTTACAACCATGGACAGACAGAAGAAACCACTTCAGCACAACATGACTAGTAGGGAGGGCAATGGCATTGTGAGAGGGCCATAGGTGGCTGCTGAATTTCTGGAGGGATGTTTTAGCAGCTGGAGGTTCCCCCTGAGAATCGTGAAGTCTAAATCCAAGTTCACTCACCAGCCTACAGCACCAAACCCAGAAATGAACCCAGATACTATACAGTTGTGAAAAGCAGCAGGGGTTCTATCTGCCAAAGAGAGATAGCTGGAGACTCAAGAGAGCTTCTTAAAAAGGCCAACACAAAAGATTTTGTTCACAGTCACTTATCCTGGCTCCAGGAGAGGGAGGGCAGAGCTGACTAGAGATGCTTGAGAAGAGTCTGAGACAGATGACTAGGGAGAGAACTTAAGGAAGAGCTACCAAGATGTCTGTGCTGAGTCATTCCCCATACTGAAGGAGCCATCATTCTCAGGCAGAGCACTCCTCTCCAAGTGGCATCAACCAGAGTGGAAGCAAGAGCCCCACCTGAGGCAATTACTCTGACCCAACCTGTGACGCTTATGTCAGACTGCTGGTTACAGCTTGATTATGTTAACAGCTGATCAGTTAAACAGTTGATTAGTTTAACATGCAAGAAAGAAAATACAGAGATACCGCTACAAGGAAAAACAAAAAGACAGACCCCAAATGAAGAAATAAGAATTTTCCAGAAGACTAGATGAAATGGAGGCAAGCAATTTATCAGATTTATCAGAGAGTTTAGAGTAATGATTATAAGGATACTCAACAGCATGATAAAAGACATAGAAACCATAAAATAGGACCAGTAAGAAATAAAGAGTGCAATATCTGAAATAATACACTGGAAGGAATAAATACTAGGTTAGGTAAAGCAGAGAATTGAATCAATGTTTTGGAAAACAAGGTAGAAAAAAGCATCCAGGCAGAGCAGCAAAAAATAAAACAAAAATAAAAAAGTTATAAGGAGAGCTTAAAAAAACTTTTGGGGCACCATGAAACATAACAACATCTACATCATGGGAATACCAGAAGGAGAAGAGAGTGAGCAAGGGATCAAGAACCGATTTGAAGAAATAATGACCAAAACCTTCCCTAATCTGGTGAAAGAAAAAGTCACTCAAGTGGCTATTTCCAGAAAGCTCAGAGGACCCCAAACAAGTTGGACCCAAAGAGGTATACACTGAGGCACATAGTGACAAGGCTTAAAGACAAGGAGAGAATCCTAACAGCCACAAGAAAAAAGCAGGTAGTTACCTACAAGGAAGTACCAATTAGACTGTCATCTGATTACTCAACAGAAACATTAAATTAAAATGACGAGGCTTAAAGACAAGGAGAGAATCCTAAAAGCCACAAGAGAAAAGCAGGTAGTTACCTACGAGGAAGTACCAAATAGACTGTCATATGATTACTCAACAGAAACATTTCAGGCCAGAAGGGAGTGGTATGAAATATCCAAGGTGATGTAAAGCAAGGACTTACAATCAAGGCTACTTTACCCAGCAAGGCTATCATTTAAAATCGAAAGAGAAATAAGAAGCTCCCCAGACAAAATAAAGCTAAAGGAGTTTGTTAACACTAAACCAGTACTGCAACAAATGTTAAAGGGCTTGCTTTAAGAAGAAGAATAAAAAAGAGAAAGAAAAAAGAGGAAAATGGTCTAACTATTATCTCACTGTCTCAAGTAGCACTACATATGTATCTATCAATAGTCACCTTAAATGTAAATGACTTAAATGCTCTGACCAAAAGATATAGGATAGCTCAATGGATGAGGAAACAAGACCCATATATATGGGCCTCCAAGAGACCCATCTCAGATAGAAAGATACACATAGACTAAAAGTAAAGGATTGGAAAAAAGGTATTTCATGCAAATGGAAAGAAAAAGAAAGCTGTGGTAGCAGTACTTATATCCAACAAAATAGTCTTTAAAACCAAGGCTATAGTAAGAGACACAGAAAGACACTACATAATGATAAAAAGAACACCCTAACAGGAGGATATAACCTTAATAAACATTTATGTACCAATATAGGAGCACCTAAATATGTAAAGCAAATCTTGATGGACATAAAAGGAGAGATAAACATAATCGGGGATTCTAACCCCCCATTGACTTAAATGGATAGATCTTCCAGGCAGAAAATCAACAAGGAGATGGTGGCCTTAATGATACACTAGATCAAATGGAATTAATTGATATCTTCAGAGCATTTCATTCCAAAGTGGCAGAATATACACACTTTTTAAGTGCATATGGAATGTTTTCTAAGATAGACCACATGTTAGGGCATGGAACAAGTCTCAATAAATTTAAGAAGATTGAAATCATATCGAGCATCTTCTTTGGCCAAATGCTATGAAACTGGAAATCAATCACAAAAGGAGAACTAAAAAACATACAAAGACATAGAAGCTAAATATCTTATTAAACAATGAATGGGTCAACAAGATCAAGGAAGAAAATAAAAGATACCTTGAAACAAATGAAAATGAAAACAAAGCAATCCAAACTCTGTGGGGCACTGGGAAAGCAATCATAAGAAGAAACTTCATAGCATTACAGGCCTATCCCAAAACAGAAGAAAGCTCAAATAAACAATTTACCTTCACTGTTAAAGGAATTTGAAAAAAAACAACAACAACAAACAAAGCTCAAAGTGAATAGAAGGAAGGACATAATAATGATCAGAGCAGAAATAAATGAAATAGAGCCTAAAATATTGATATAAAAGATCAACGAATCAAAAAGCTGGTCCTTTGAAAAGATAAACAAGATTCACAAACCTTTAACCACCCTAATTAAGAAAAAAAAGAGGAAGGACCCAAATAAATAAAATCAGAAGTGAAAGATGAAAAATAACAACAGACACCAAAGAAATACAAAGGGTAGTAAGAAAATATTACAATTAAATGCCAACAAACTGGAAAACCTGGATGCATGTTTCTAAGCATAAATTTCTAGAAACATAAAATTTTTCAAAAATAAATCAAGAAGAATCAGAGTATATGAGTGGACAGATTATACCAAGTGAAATTGAAGTGGTAATCAAAAAACTCCTAACAAACAAAAGCCCTAGACCAGATGGCTTCACAGGTGAATTTTACCAAACATTCCAAGAACAGCTAATACCTCTCTTTCTCAAACTATAAAATTCGATAGGTGGGAAGGCCCCCAAATTCATTTTATGAGGACAGAAACATCCTAATTCCAAAACCAGATAGACACTACAAAGACAGAAAATTATAGGCCAATCACTAATGAACATAGAAGCTAAAATCCTCAACAAAATATTAGCAAACTGAGTATTGTGCTGCATCAAAAAAATCATACACCATGATCGAGTGGGATTTAATCCACAAATGAAAGTTTCATACATTTGCAAATCAGTAAATGTCATTTACCATGTAAACAAAATGAAGGATAAACATCATGCGATCATATCCATAGATTCAGAAAAGCATTGATAAAATCCAGCACCTATTTATGATCAAAACTCTCAGCAAAGTGGAAATAGACGAAACATACCTAAGCATAATAAAAGAAATACATGAAAAACCCATGCCAGCATCATATTCAACATGAACATACTCATGCTCAAGATCAAGAACAAGACAAGGATGTGTGCTTTCACCTCTCTTATTCAACATAGTACTGGAAGTCCAGCAATCAAACAAGAAGAAATGAAAGGCATCCAAATTGGAAAGGAAGAAGTAAAACTGTCTTTATTTGCACATGATATGACACCGTACATAGAGAATGCCAAATATTCCACCAAAAAATACTGGCACTGATAAATGAATTCAGCAAAGTAGCAGGATACAAAATTAATATCCAGAAATAAGTTGCATTTTTATATGCCATTAATGAACTAAAAAAGAAATTAAGAAAACACTCCCTTTCATAACTGCTTCCCCAAAAATAAAATACCTAGGAATAAACCCAACAAAACGATATAAATGACTTGTAATTAAAAAATTGTAAGACACTGAAGAAAGAAACTGAAAAGGATCCAAATAAGGGGAAACACATACATGATCATGGATAGGAAGAATTAACATCATTCTAATGTCCATACTACCCAAAGCAATGTATAGATTCAACAGAATCCCTATCAAGATTCCAATGACATAGTCCACAGAACCAGAACATGTTGAGGTCTGCCTTGCCTGGTCTCAGGAAGCTGTAACCCCCGCGGCAGGCTAAGTGAGAGACCTCTGAGCCAGGAACCACTAAAGAGACAAAACTTATTTCCCTGGCATGAACACTGCCTGCCTGGCCTCCAATGCTTGATCAGTTAGCCAATGATGGGTAAGATTTCCCACAGAGGGAATCGCCTAAGACAGGCATGATCACAAAGAGGCCTCTGGGAAGAGACTCGGGCTGTGGAAATGAAGGGGTGATGGACATCAACCCCTGCCCCCTCGGCTTTGTCAAAGCCTGAGTCCTTGTTCTTAGTTGTGAGAAATCCAAGTCTCCTGGCTGCCTTTGTCTCCTCTGCCCGACTCAGGCCTGCAGAAATAACAGGGGTGGTACAATCCAGACCAGAGTCAGCAGACCCCCAGGGTAATCAGGCCTGGGACATAGAATATGCAAGATCCTGTGAGATCTGCTTGCTGGAGGATGCTATTGAATTAGAATATGAAGGCACAGGTAGGAAACAAAACTGGCCTTTTAGGTCCTGTAGTCTTTTTAAGTGATAAAACACAAACTCCCAGCCCAGAATCGCAGCGGGAGATCTGTCAGCACCTTTGAAAACTACCTATTCCTTTTGATCTTCCCTGCCAGACTGTAATCCACAAACTGTGTCTGTATTCTTAATAAAAGACTACTCAGGCGGGGACTCGGGGCATTCTCCACTAGAGAGAGTGGCTGTTTCGTCCCTATTTCCCCACAGGACACAGTTGTTTCTGTGTATGTTTTTCTCATGTTTCAAACAAGCATCCGCACCAGGGATGGATACTGCTGGCCAGTATCCTCCAGAAGAACAAATACTTCAAAAATTCATATGGAACCACAAAAGGCCCCGTGTGGCAAGAGCAATCCTGTGAAAGAAGGACAAAGTTGGAGGAATCACACTACCTAATATCAACCAAAGTATAAGGCCATAGTAATCAAAATAGCCTGGCATAAAAACAAACATATAGACCAACAGATAAGAATATAGAGCCCAGAAATAACCCATGCCTTTATAGTCAATGAATATGAAACAGAGAAGCAAGCACATTCAATGGAATAAAGACAGTTTGTTCAATAACTGTTGCTGACAAAATTGGACACATATGTGCAGAAAAATGAAACTAGAGCACCTTCTTACACCACACACAAAAATAAATTCAAAATGACTTAAAGACATAAATGCTAGCCTCAAAACCATAAAAATCCTAGAGAAAACATAGGCAGCAAAATTACAGGCATTGCTCATAGAAAATTTTTGCTGGATATATCTCTCCTGGCAAGGGCAACAAAGAAAAAAATAAACAAATGGAACTACATCAAACTAAAAACTTTTTGCACAGCAAGGAAATCATCAACAAAATAAAAAGGCAACCCACAGAATGGGGGAACATATTTCCCAATACATCTGAAAAGGAATGAATATCCAAAATTAAAAAGTGTTAAAAAACTCAACACCAAAAATCTAACAACCCAATTTAAAAAATGGGCAAAGGATCTGAATAGCTACTTCTCCAAAGAGGACATACAGATGACCAAAAGACATGTGAAAGGATACTTAATATCACAAATATCAGAGAAATGAAAATTAAAACCATAATGAGATACTACCTCACACCTATCAGAATTGCTACCATCAATAAATCAACAAACAACAAGTGCTGGAGGGGATGATAGAAGGGGGAACACTTTTGTACTGGTGGTGAGAATGCAGACTGGTGCAGCCACTGTGGAAAGTGGCATGGAGATACCTCAAAAAATAAAAAATGGATCTGCATTTTGACTCAGCGATCCCACTTTTGGTAATGCATCTGTAGGAATCCAAAATATTAATTCAAAAGAACATAAGCACCCCTATGTTCATTGCAACATTATTTACAATTGCCAAGATATGGAAGCAGCCCAAGTGTCCATCAATAGAAGAGTGGATAAAACAACTATGGGACATTTACACAATGGAATTCTTCTTGGCCACAGAAAAGAAGAAAATTTTACCCTTTGCAACAGTATGGATGCACCTAGAAAACATTATGCTAAGTGAAATAAGTCAGAGAAAGATAAATACTGTATGATTTTACTCACATTTGGAATCCAACATTAAGCAAAATAGAGACAGACTCACAGATGGAAAGCAGTTGACAGGTAGTGGGGTGGAGAGACTGAGCAAATAGGAAAAAGGACTCATGGACATGGACAACAGTGTGGCAATTGCTGGGGACAGGGGAGTATAAGGGGACTAAATGGTAATGGAAAAAATCAATAAAAGTTAAATAAAAATGTGTTAAAAATAAAAATATAGGACAATTTAAAAAGTAATCTATAATGCATACAAATATTGCAAAATAAAATAATTGCTACACATTAGATATAAACTACATAGTAGTATATATCAATATTATATGACTAGCTTTACAGGAATCAACAGAGTATCATATTGATTGAAATCACACAGACAATTATACATAATGATTCTATTGTGCACCTTTTCTTAGTACCTTTTTGCCTCTGAACTACAACAAATAATACAAAAAACTAAATTAAATGCAACATAAAGATTAATGAAAAGTAATGTTTATTAATATTTTATTTCCCACATTTATGAAACATGCTGCTAGAGGAAAGAGGCAGTTTAAATATTATAGAAAATAAAATCCAACTTTGGTTGGATATTTTATATTATGCATGTGACTTAGTTGTCCTTATTAAAATCTAAATATGAACTTTTTCTATCTCTGAAAGATACAAACTGAGTAAAGGTGAAATGTCTAAGCTTCTAAATGCTGTAGAAGGATTATCATTACTATTGGTAAAACTACATGAGCACTCCGTAAATCTCACTACAGAACTATTACAAATAATAAATTGCTGATAGCATTAAATACTATTACTATAACGCTGTTACTACCAACCATTTCAATCAACAATACCTTAACTACTAAATATGCTTGAAGATAAGTAGATTCATCTTGTGAAGGCCTTATAATTAAAGAAGTTTTCTACAGAGGTTGTTTTATTGAACTTTAGGAAATTATGTACTCATCTCTTCATAATAAACCTTTACTGAAGTTAGTTGTTTATTGATTCCATATGGCATGGTCAACCAGACCAGTTTAATGTTTAGACTGACTCTTTAATAAATATTTAAAATATGCATAATTAGTGAAATTAACTATTGAAAACATTCTATACTTTTTTGCCCTCTCAAATGCAGTCAAATGTTTCACCAGTGTATGGTCCATGAACTTTATAAATCTGTATGTATAATTGAACATTTGACTATTACATCTGTAAAATTTTTTCACTTTGAATGTCTAATTCATAAATAGACATGAATGTCTAACTCTTAAAAGCTGGTAATATTTTGCATTCCCTATTTTTAGAACAAGTTGACACAAATAATCTTATAAAAAATTAATGGTATATATTTTAGTTTTAAAGATTTTTTTCATTCTGAACCAATGTTTTTCATGTATAAAACACATCTATCCCCAAATGAGTATTTTCTGTGTATCAAGACATCTAGGAAAGAGAGGAGGTAGAATTTTTTTAATTCCAATTGATTATAACAGAATCAAAGAGTGTTATTATACACCATTGAGATAGAATAGATAATGTATGTTTTGGCGTTCATATAGAAAGAAGGGTGGCATGATAATTGTTTTTAATAATGTAGGCCTGAAACCTTTTTCCTCCTGTTTTGATGCTGACACAAAATATATTTCTCACTGATAGAATTTTTAGTAAAAATTACTTTCTAACTTTTTCTTGGATTTTTAAAACACCATTACCTAAAATTTTATTTAGCCTAAGAAGCCAAGATGTTTAATACTGATTTCTTCATTTCTGCCTTGCAGGAGAGGTTATGCATCAGAGGTAAGGGCATTATGGTGTTATGTTATATCAAGGACTGATTTATATCTTTTTTCAAAACTAGTGTGCTTTACAAAATTTATAAGTATGCTATGCTATTTCCTTTCATTTAAGGTGAATGAAAATCAACTGCTCACCTTTTCAAGGACACATTTATTTTTTCCTGAATTTCTATTACACAGTATTATGAGATTACCCCCCAAATTTTTTTTCTGTAAATCTAATTTGGAAACTAGCAATGACTTGACTTGAATTTTGTTCTTATTACCAGTCCAAAGCTCCATTCTATCACATTAAAGTTTGAGATCTTAGAGAATTTTTTTAAAAAACAACCATAAGAAAGCTCTGGTTTCTCCACTGTGTTATTTGACTCTTTTAGTCCACAGTGAAGATACTGGGCATTCAGGCCAAGAGTATTTAGCTAGCCTCACTGTAAGTGGCACTATCAATGAAGTCACTGAGAACTTAGTATGCGCAGTTTAGCATACAGTTTCTCAGTCAAGAGAATGAAATAAGCGTATGATCCGACTGGCTTATACTTTAGAAAATGTAAGTTCTAAATTATTTGAAAATTAAGGTGAGTGACTTTAAAAGTAATTCCTTTTGGGGGATAATTAATAACTAACACTGAATCAGAATACCTCTAACTTAAACTTTCCACCATTTTAAATGGATACCTTAAGTAGACTCACTAATAACTCTATCATGGAAAATCTGTGTGTTCAGTCAAGTAGTTGTTCTGCTAGCCATTTCAAACACTTGGTTCATTGGTGGAAGTATCTCTCAGATGTTCTCTGCCCACTTTCTCACTGCTCACTTTAAGATTCATGTTGTGTAACTATTTCTCCCAAACTTTGAATTGCGAATCTTGTTCCCTTCTCATTAAAGTATAAATTATTCTGAAACAGGCCAATAGTAACTGTGTTTTTCTTTAAATAGGTATGGGTAAAATGGAGAGAGAGTAGGAAGCGATTCCCGCAAACTCTGAGGGAGAACAATTTCTCTAATCACAAAAGAGTTTCGGAAACATGCTTAATGCTTGAGTGCAGGCAATCCACATCTTGGTAAAAAAGAAAAATAGGAAGCATGTCTTTAACATGATGATGAATATATTTCTATCATATCATTACTTTGTGTGCTCCCCCCTTCTTCCCAGTGAACCTAACTACATTTAACGTGATTGGGGAGAAAGAAAGAGGGGCAATTCAAAATGAGGTTAAGTGTGTTAAGAAGAACTGTGTGACACTTAAAGTGCTTTTAGAAACATGAATGACTCTGTACTGTGAAGCTCAAACCAAGAAAATTGTGGATTTTTATTTAAAGAAGTTAACTTTGATGTTAATTAAAACAATGTTGACATTAAAATAAATTATCTATTAATTTATGCTCCAACATAAATAGTCAAAATATCATTTGGCTGTTGGTAGCCATCACATGAAAAACGAATTATGGTCCCAAGGTAACCAGGTTTAAGGTATCACCTTTTATTCTCTCTTTTCAGTCATAATCTACTTTTTCCATCTGAATTATTTTCTAAATCTTTTTCTATTTTAATTTCCTTTGGCAGCAACAACAACTGCTGAGGCCCTCTCTTCTTAAACCAGAGGTATCAATTTTCTTTCTCTTCTCAACCTCACTGTCTTCACAGTACTTTATGTGGCATTAATGTCCATCATACGTGTAGGCAGAGTAGGCAGCTGCTGACGTGGCATAATTTTATGAGAGCAAAAAGGTGGTTTTAAATTAAAATAAATAAATACATAAATATGCAAGCAAATCTCCTCCTTACTGCTTATTGGTGGAAAAATTGCTGTTGTTTTCTTCTTCATTCTCTGTAAATTAGACAAATAAGAATTTTGGTCCTATTAAAAGCAAGCTCTCATTGAATGAAGTAATCAGGGACCTAATCAGTCACTTCTCATAGAGCTATTCCTGAGATCAGATTTAGATTAGGCAAAGTTTGAAGAAAGAATGCAGACATCTGTGCTGAAATAACAAAAGGTAAAAATTGATTATGATTCACAGTCTTCAATCACTGCATGCCATTCAAATACTGCCTTTGAGCATGTGTCTATTTCATAATGCCTATGTCATTTTCTTCTGCAATGAGAAAAAAGAGATGCATGGACATAAATGCATATTATTTACATTTATTTTCCTTTGATACTGCTCAAGTTTTTAGTAAATAAAAAGTAATATTATGTAAATATATCTCCTTTGGCAAATTTAGTATTTCATAAGTACTACTTTAAAAAAATTATTCAATTTTCTTGCCCTGGCTGGGTGGCTCATTTGGTTGGATGTGGTCCCATGCCCAAAAGGTTGTGGGTACAGTCTCCAGTCAGGACACATGCAGAGGTTGGGGGTTTGATACCTGGATTTAAAAAGTTATTCCATTTTCTTAACAAAAGTATCTTCACTTTGCTAAAGAGAGGAGTTTTGTGGTTAAAAATTTACTTCCCAAACTTTGGAAGTTTTGTGATAGGAATATTCAACTCATCATATTTTGCCAAGTATAATGCATACATTTTGCCCGAATTTTTGAGGGAAAAATAAGGATACACATTATACCTGGATAGTACCTGAAATACCTTGTATCTATTCTTGTGTTTTGTAATTACTTGTTACATAAAATTTCTTGTACAATAATGTGATAAATTTTTGCAAAAATTCCTTTATAATATAAAAACAAGTATTTAAATATAAATTTAAAAACTGCACTTAAAAATTAAAACAAAAAATATTTTCCTGAAAGTTTGGTCAAAAAATGTGGGTGTGCATTATATATGGCAATATACAGTATATAAATTTTTAGTAAAAATTTCCATGGAGTCATCTCCAAAGACTACTGGATCAGATAACTCAGTGTTACAATCCAAATACCAATAACTGGCTGCAAGACTTTAATCAAGATATGCACCCTCAAGATGAACATCAATTTCATCTTCTATAAAATGATTGCAGTAAAATTTTAAATATTAGCTCTCAGCTCACTAGGGAGAAATTCAGTAAATGATAGTTATTTTTAAGGGTTTTTTTGTTTGTTTCTTTACATCAGCATAAATGTTTATATTTTGGTCAATAAGATAAGCTAATTCTATGGCTTCTCCATGTGAAATTCTCTTATTTTAGCAAAAATGAATTTTAAAAGTAACATTCAGTATTTTATCAAGCCATAAAATCACTTTTTAGTGTGCTATTTAGCATACTTTTCTAAATGCAGGATCACCTGATAAGGGTAACAAGGACTGTGTGGAGCATTTCAGTGTCCCTTCCAGTTGACTTAGGAATCTTAATCGTCACCAGGTCCATCCTCATTTTTTTTTTCTGAAAAGGTGATACTCTGCCCTTCAGTAATGAGTGGCATAAGACTCCTAGAGGAACCTTTCAGATTATTCCCTTCTGTAGGCACCTATTCCTTCTTTTCATATTGGATCACAGAGTGGCTAATTGAATCAAGGGCTAAGTTTCCTGGGTTTCTTCCTAGTTACTTCTGTTCTTCTATTTATTTTCTTAAAGGCATCTGATGACATATATATTGTACCTAGCAAGAGCTGAGCTTCATAGTCCCTTTAATAAAAAAAGTGTGTGCTTAAAAAATTATTTGATTCTAACTTTTAAAATCTGCTATTCACTCAGTTGCATTAAGTTTACATAAATATTTGTTTTTAATTATTGCTAAAAGTTACTAAAAATCAATTTCAAAATCACTCTAATTATAAAATCATTGTAATTATAAAAACACCTATCTTAAGATCTCCTCTCTTAACAAATGTTGGAGTATATATCAATATTGTTAGCTACAAACATGATATTGTACAGTAGGTCTCAAGAACTTTTTCATCTTTTTTAATGGAAACTTTATACCTGTTGAAGAGCAGCTCCTGTTTTCCCTTCTCCCCACCTGTGGCAATGATCACTCTATCTGCTTCTATGAGTTTGACTATTTCAGATACCTCATGTAAATGGAATTATGCTGCTTCTGTCTTTATATGATTGGCTTTTTCCATTTAACATAATGTTTTCAAATTTTATCCATGGTATTGCATATGGTAGATATCCCATGTTTTTAAGGGTGAATAATATTCCATCTTATGTACATGCCACATTTTCTTTATCCATTCTTCCATTGATGAACACTTAGGTTTCAGCTTCAAAATCAGTTGGTGATCTTTTTTCAGTGTCCATATGTATTACACTAAACATGTATTAGCCAAGTAGTTTAAGAGTATTGGTTCTGAGATCTATGTGCTTTACTTAAACCAGTAGAGCCCTGGCCAGGTGATTCAGTTGGTTGGAGCATCACCCCATTCACCAGAAGTTTGCCAGTTCAATCCTGGTCAGGGGTCACACCTAGGATGTAGGTTTGATCCTCAGTCAGGGAACGTACAAGAGGCAACCAGTATATGTTTCTTACATCTCTCTCTCTCTCGCTCTCCCCTCTTCCTCTTTCTCTAAAATCAATTAAAAAATAAACTCAGTGAGGATTAAAATATTAAATAAAATAAAGATATAAATAAACCAGTATAATTATACTCGGTTTTAGACATTTCAAAAGTCTAAGTCTACCAATATTTTATAAATACTTGTATATATGTATTTAGTTTGAATAACTTAAATTTAGACTTTACCTTTTCCCAATTTATTATTGTTCTTTCTCCACTTCATTTCTCACCCTCCCACCCACTTCCTATAGAGAACATTTTTTGTTGAAATTAAACTGCAATATAAAAGTATATAAATTTTACTTATAGCTAGTTGTATATTTATAAAGTACACACACCCTTCTAGCTCACCAGAAGAGCCTTTCTAGGTCAACACTGATATTATTTTTCCTTTCTTTAATTTCTCACCTGGTCTCTTTACTTTTTCAAGCTAAATATTTTAATGTTATACATATATACATATATATTCAATTTCAGATTCACTGAGTTATAATTGACAAATAAAATTATAAGATATTTAATGTGTAATTAGTGGTGATTTGATACATGTATCCATTGGAAGAGCCCCCTCATCTTTACCTTTATTATGTGAGAACACTTAAATTCTATTCTTAAGAAAATTTCAGTTATACAGTACAGTGTTATCGGATATAGTCACCATGTTTTCCATTTGAACCACAGGCCTCATTTATCTTATAGCTAAAGTTTTTAACCTTTTATAAACTTCTCCCTATTTCCCACACCACCAGCCACTGACAAACACTTTTCTATTCTCTGTTTCTATGAGTTTGACTTTTTATTCATTTATATATTTTTTAGATTCCACATACAAGTGATACGATACCATGCAGTAGTTGTCTCTGTCTGGCTTGTCCATCTTAGCATAATCCCCTCAGGATCCATCCATGTTGTCATAAATGACAGGATTCCCTGTTTTCTCAAATGTAGATGTTCATTGTGCTGTGGCATTATCAGAGTCAGTGAGATTTGTATGAGTTGTGATTAATGCTAATTTAAAACTTCTCACCTGGCTCCTAAGGTACATATTAGCTTGTCTGTTTTTGACGTTTCTTTGAATAGATAAAACAGAATAATAAGTTTCATTTGTACTTGGCTCTTTTTGCACAGCATTCTTGTTTTGGGAGATTCGTCTCTCTTGTTGTGTGATGTTGTGGTGTACTTACCTCATGGGCTTTTGCACTGGTTCCAGGTTTTGGCTGTTATGAGTGCTGTATTTTGGTGAGCTATTACAGGCATTTTGCTAGGTATACAAGCTAAACTATAATAAACTTCTGTGAAACAGCATATGTTTGACTTTAGATTATTACCATCTTTCAAAAGATTTTACTAATTTACAATTTCTCTGGAAGAGTATGAGCGTTCCAGTGTTCCATGTCCCTGCCAAAACATGGTATTGATGACCACATTTTTTTTTATTTTAGCTGTTCTAGTGGGTAAAAGGAAGTTATTTTAACATCAAAAATAGATTCCTTTGCAAATGGTTCACAAAGCATTTGTAAACCACTAAGTTATTAGAGAGTACATTAGTAGAGTTGAGGAACTGCAAACTTAAAATATATAGGGCAGTAATGTAAGTGAACAGAGTTTATAAAATATAAAAACAAAAGAGCAGCTGAGAGATCCTATTGTGACTATGGGTATAGATGTAGAACACTGTGGTTGAGAACACAGTAGTAGCTAGTGGGGAAGATGATTGCTATAAGGAGTAATACCACTAACTAAACTCATAAAATGACAATATAAGACCAATATTGCCATCTTTTTAAAAAAACAAGTCAAAATCCAGATTTTTTTATAGCATTTTCTGAATAAAATTTTGGCAACAAATTCAATTTTTAAAAAATGGTATTTGCCAAACATAGCACAACTGAAGGTTATTCAGGCTGTGAATTTTCATATTTTTATAATGATATATTTATGTTTTCAGAGAAATATTTTCCTTGAATTATTGTTATATCTGGAACAAAAGAATTAATTCTATACAAAATAGATAATTTTAGAAATAAAGTACCAACCCACTTTCCTATGGATACCTATAATTTTTCTTCCTTCTCTTTTCCTGCTTCATTGCAAAATTAATTTGGTTAACCTTTTCAGTTCAACTTACTTAAATGTTAAAATAGAATTTAAAAGGGAAATATAATGAAATAAAATTTAATTGTTAGTTAAAATTAGTTTCATATGTTTATCTCAGGAAAAACATCTTTTTAAAAGAGTAGAGCTCAAAAAATCGGTATTGTCTAGAATTTTGAACTGAAAACATTGAAAGGACTTTGCTCTGACAAATTCCTTTGTGTTACAAAAGGAGAATAACATCCAAAAGTATGGATTTAATTAAATTTTATTAAACCCAGCATGTTTTAAAATGTAAACATCCTTGGAAAACATCACATGTTAATGTAATTTTATTACTGTATAAATGATTATTATCAGATCGCTTCTTAAGAATAACTTTTGATAAATAGAAATGTTCTGGTTTAACAGATTTACCATTATAAAACATTTCCCCTTTTACCCTTCATTTTCTAGTTCTGGGTACTAGAAAACAGCAGAAAAATGAAACAATTTGGTAAAAAAAAAACACTTTAATTTTTCTCAAGGCTAAACTCTGTTTATAATGTGTTAAAATAGAGTGAACTGTCAGTGGAGTGAACTGTCTATTAACTGTCAGTTGATAGTTTTAAACTTATTTAAGAACAAGTGATAGGCTCAACTGTAACTTTAACAGATTTACCATTATAAAACATTTACCCTTTTACCCTTCATTTCTAATAACATAACCTTATTTTGTGTAAAGTAGTTACAGCCAGAAAAAAAATTTTGAGTATGTTTAACTAACATTCATGATTAAAGTTACTTTGGCAGGAGTCTTTTGAAAGTCATCGAATTCCAGGTCTGGAAATCTGACTTTGAGCTGAAATGTGATAAAAATTTGTTTTCAAATGCAATTTCTCTCTTTGAACAATAGGAGTTATCCATGGAGTCTGAAATTGATCCTGGCCAGGAATATGGACAAGATTATTACAGTTATGAGCATGGGTACATCTTCAGATTTTTTTATCCAGTATCTTAATATTTTTATGAATGATAAAATTTAAACAAATTATTATTACTATCATTTGTTTTACAAATGTAATTTTATTTGTTTCATCTTTGAAATAAGTAACACATCCAGTTTTAGTTTCAGTCAAGTTTTAACCAGTTTTCTACAGTGAGTTCTGTTTTGATGTTTGTGCTGATATTGACTACAACTCTAAGAATGCAGTAAACATGATTGAAAATTATTTAAATGGGAAGAAATGTCAAACATATTTGCTCAATTCCTGATTCACCATTTTATATGAAATGTTTAAGATTTTATTTAACCAGTCCCCTCAAGATTTGTCCAAGAGAAATTAAGAAAACATACTATAGAATTTAGTAATAAGCATTTCTACACACATAAGTTAACTGCTTTCTAAAATTACAGTAGAGAAATGTAAAGACCACTACAGATCATGTTTGAAGTAGATTTTTTACTGCGAATAGAGAATTTTCATTCTGAATAAACCATTATATACTTTTAGAAAGAATCGATTTTGTGTCCTAAATTCTTCAATGAATTAAGGAACAATATGCCTTTCTCTTCATTTTAGACTCACCCCAAAAATAAATCTGAAATAACTTGACTCTTTTTATTGTTATTCCAGGGTACCATTATGGCAAAACCCATTGGTCATCAGGTTGTAGTACTTACCTTATGGTTGTATAACTAGTTTACAAGGAACCTAATAGGTGAGGTATAAATATCTGTTGTTTGAATAATGAAGAAAAAGAAGAAAACAGAGATCAGTCATGGTAGAGTCTACCCAGACCACATAAAAAAATGTTTAAAGGTGTAAGTTTCTGTTACAGGTATGAAATGCCTCAATATGGAAGTCGCCGTCGCTTGTTACCACCGGCTGGACAAGAGGAATATGGTGAGGTGGTTGGTGAAGCTGAGGAGGAATATGAGGAGGAAGAGGTAATTACTATAAGTTTCTTATGTAAGGTTAATAGTCCAAGAACAATTTGTTATCGCTATTTAATAGGAGGCTACAAAATTTTCCAAAAATCAGAAATTCTGTTTACTTAATACATGTTATCTATAGAAATATAATAATGCTGACAGTTTTCTTGTCTGTAGAAGGAAATTAATTTTTATGTAAGTTTAATTTATATCCTTCTGTAAAATATTAGACACCTAGAATAAAGTTACAATAAAATTATATTTTCTGAATTCCTAAATGTTTCCCCATAAAGTTAATATCATAATAAAACATTAAAAAAGTGTTTTGCAAAACATGGTTTACTTTAATTTTACATTGTCCCGCATACCTAAAAATTGTGGAAAAGTATAGTCTTCATCTTTCAGTTATGAGAATAATAACATATTACCACCAATATTTAATGAAATATTTATGTGTAAATTAGCATAAGTCATGTATATAAAGTTTGTATATTTTGCCTAAAATATGCACTTGGGACATTTATTTAAATAAAACACATACACACAAAACAATATCACTATAGCTTTATCCTCTTCAAAATTAAGAATAGAGTAAAATTTCACAAACTATTCAGATAATTTCCTGATTATTTAAAATTTTGTTAAAGGAAATTACATAAAAATATTAAAGTGGATGAATGAGAGAGGAAAGAAGTTATGATTAGTTCCTTCTCTCTCCTTTGATATAAGATGCAATATAAATGTGTAAGAAAAAAATGAGAAAGCATTAGAATTTGGTGTCATTAATACAAGCCAAAATAAAATAATTTATTTTTCTTGGTCATCCTCTGTGTATAAACAATGGGGATAAAAATCAGAGAATCGTGTGTTTACTTTATGAAATTAGTAATATAACTTGCATAAAGCTATTGGCCTGCAGATTCATTCCTGCTTAACTTATGTGGGAAAAGATCACATCATAACTATCCCCTGGCTCACAGTTCAATTGCCTTTTCATAATTTCCAGGAAAAGGAAAAGGAAGTTAAAAAACCCAAAGTTGAAATTATAGAGCCTAGTGAGGAGGAAGTAGTTGTCACTATTGAAAAGCCACCAGAAGCTGAGCCAATACCCCCAACATGGAAGAGAGCCAGGATATTCCCAATGATTTTTAAGAAAGTTAGAGGACTAGCAGAGAGAAGCGGCATCGATCTTGAGGGTGAAGAGTGGCGGAGACGCCTTGAGGAAGAAGATAAAGATTACTTAAAACTAACTCTGGACCAAGAAGAAGAAGCTACGGAAAGCACCGTAGAATCTGAAGAGGAAACCTCCAGCGACTACACTGAATACAGCGAAGAAGAATCCGAGTTCAGTTATTCTGAGACAACGGAAGAGGAGTCTGAGTCGGAGACACCCTCCGAGGAGGAGGAAAGTTCTACCCCTGAATCAGAATCGGAATCCACGGAGTCAGAAGGAGAAAAAGCAAGGAAAAACATATTTTTCGCGAGAAGAAGGCCTGTTGTTGAAGAGGTCCAGGAAGTCAAAGGTAAAAAACGGGAGCAGCCTGAAGCACCAGAAGAGGAACTGAAGGAAGAAGAAGCCCCAGCAGAAGGAGAGGAAAGTGAGCTAGCCCCTACAGAAGAACCAACAGACCTTGAGTCTCAAGGTGTCGCTGAGGAGGGCAGCGTGGCATCGGTTTCGGCGGAAGGAGGCGTGGAAAGTGAGGAGGAATCAGAATCATCACGCAGTAGTAGCAGTAGTAGCGAAAGTCAGTCGGGAGGCCCATGGGGCTTCCAGGTGCCAGAGTATGACAGAAGCAGGGATGCGAGCCAAAAGAAGCCCTCGGGAGCAAACTCGGAAGGTTACAACACAGCACTTTAAGAGATCACAGTAGGTGGGAGTTTTGCAGTGATGAGTGCTCTTGTGTGCAGTGCCTTCTGTGTGTTCTCTGAAATGACACTTGAACAGGAGGAAATTCATCATGATTTTGACCTGACTTAAGATTAGAAACATGCCAGAAAAGTGAATATATATGCTATTCAAATCAGTGTGTATATCAAAGTATAGGGTTAAAGAGACTCGTCCTTCCTATATTAGTTAATTTGAAAGACATGCAACCAGTTAATCAATAGTTAATATTTTCTAGTGCGATTTCTGTTAATGCTATGTGGCATTATGTATTACAAGGATGCCTCTTTACTGGAATGTATTGGATGAATACATATTGTGGTTTTTTGTATCATTTCTAAAAAAAATAACTCTAGGACAAGCTGCAACAAATGAAGTGTCTACTTTTATACTTTTGCATATATGTACATTTCAACTGGCAAAGGCATTATCATAAATATCTTGAACAGGTTCAAATAAATTTGCAGTTGGCATGTTCAAATATTAGAAGTTAAATGAAATAAAATTTAAAAAATAAATTTCCTACTATTTCTTTTCTATTGTGGATATGAGTTAAAGTGAATTTAGAAAAAAGTTAAAAATTGTAATAAGCGTTATATAATATTCATAGGTAAGTCAATGCAATAATCTTAAAATATATACCTGAAAGTGAAAGTGCATGTTTTTTTAGTGCAATGTGCTGGTGGTTCCCATATCCTGAAAATACAATACTGTTGAGAATAACCTTGCATTGTTTAAGCTTTGCTCCTTGCCATTATAATGTGGAATGATAGAGAAAAATAAATTTGCAATAATGCCCATTGTGTTCCAGTTGCTTACAAAGGGAAAGTTTATAATAACTAGTTTTCAGTTTTGTGTATTGCTAAATATTATCAAGATGGGAAAATATTTTAAGTTTACATATTTCAATGAGATGACCCATAAAATCAGGACACTTCAATGGAATAAAAGTACTAAATCATACCCAAAAAAGTAATTAACAATGAAGGATTAATTAGGAATCAGAATAATGTGGGTTTAAAAGTATCTTTAAAATATTGTGATGGAAGTATTAATATGAACAAAATATAATAATGTGGTGTGTTCCTTTCAATTTAACTTTCCTGGATAGTACAGCAACTGTCAGACAATGGATACGATCCTTAGATATAAATAATATACCTTTTTCTCCTTTCAGAGCAGCAATTTTATCTGAAAGAATACATGTGCTCCCCAAAATAAATGTCTACTTCCTAACTCAGCAACACTTTCTCCAGAAGTTATTAAACTCTAAAATCAATAAAGAATTGCTGGGAAAGAAACTGTTGTTAATAAAGAGTTGCTTCCTCCTACCTCTTTTGACTTACATACCTTTGCTCACTTTCCAGCAAAGGTTTGGAACTGCACAAGCATTGTTATCTTTGCCCTTTTTATTCTCTTGATAATATCTCACACACTTTTTTTTTTCTATTTTGACAGTGGGCAAGAAAAAGAATGATCAAGTTAGTTGTCAATCGAGATTATGAAACTAGCTCGACTGGAGAAGACAGTGCTCCTGAATGTCAGAGAAATCGTCTTCACAACCCTAATATCCACAGTAATATTAATGGCAATATATACATTGCACAGAATGGTTCTGTGGTGAGAACTCGCCGTGCCTGCCTCACCGACAACTTTAAAGTCACTTCCCCTGTCCGCCTGGGGAGGCATTTTAAGAAACTAGACAAGTTGGCAGTAACACATGAAGAGAATGTCCCCCTGAACACTTTATCAAAGGGGCCATTTTCTACTGAGAAAATGAACACGAGACCAACCCTGGTTACGTTTGCCCCTTGCCCACTGGGGACTGACAGTACCACGGTGAAGCCATTGGGGAACAAGTTGAAAAGCACAGTCGAACAGGAGTCCACAGTTGACAATAAGAACAGCAAGGAAGCTTTGGAACTGCATAGTGACCACACACAGTCAGATGAGGAGGAGCTCTGGATGGGCCCCTGGAACAACCTCCATATACCAATGACAAAACTGTGACCGATTTTTTAAATGTTATTTTGATTTTTACTTTAGTTTTTAATAAACTGTGCTTTTTATTGTCACTGAGAAAACAATGTATGGAATTTTTATCACGCGCACAAGCTAAAACTTTGATGATCTGCTTTAAAATTTAAAAATTGACAGATTTGCACTCACATTTGTTATCAATTAATTGTTCTTCCCAGAAAATCTTTTTGGAAAGACTCTTAATTCCCCTGATAACATACCATTTAAACATTTAGCTGTCTTACTGGGTCATGAATTTTTTTTCATTTTAATAAACAAGAAATAATTTACTAAGTAATCATACTTTTTTGGTTAGAATAAATTACTCATCATCTCTAGGTTCACAGAACTTTTTTAGTATATATCATTTTACTTTTTATTAAAAAATGGAAAAATTTTGCATTAGAGGATTTTATAGGTAACAGGTTTATACAATTGCTGTCTATATCATCTTGATTTTTTAAGTGGAAGATAGAATTACAAAAATGATAGGAAATGTGGAAATCTATAAATGATTTAGAATCACAGTCCATTTTCCTTAATGTCCAGTATAAAGTTTTTTTAAGTTTTTACATATGTATATGTTGACCTTTTAAGAAACTCTTGAAGTCATGTCTCTTTTATAAATATCATTACGATTTCACCTGGTGTCGCACCCACCACACATACACTTTCCACAGACATTCTATACATACCAAACATAACAGGTAATTTTGTTTAGACATCTGAAGTTAAATAGTTATTTGGAGCATCACAGAAATCTCTTGCTCAGCAAAATTTTACTGAAGTAGAAGAGGGTCAAATTGACAATAATGCATCTAGAACCCCAATTTTGGTATGAAAGATGTAGTAAAATCAGAACAGGTTCACATTAATGTCACCGGACATGAATATTTTATAAACTGGATGTAAAGAAACTTGGCAAGTTCAAGAATTTACATAATATATGAAATGCCTTTAAAGGTTATAAATCCATAACTTCTAATGCATTATAGCATATGACTTCTCCCAGCTCCAGTTTATTTATAGAATATTTTAATATGTATACTATTTACACACATAAGACACAACAAGAAAATGATAATGGGCATTTTTAAGTCAAAGAACAAATCTTGATTGTTTACCACTGAACAAAGCACAGTGTTTCACCATCAACATAAATTAAAACAAAGCATCCTTTTAAAAATTTCCCCAAATTTGCCTTGTGTGTTGCATTCTTTTCCATTATAAAAAGGATGAAGAATATAGTTTAAGAGAATTCTGAATTCTATTGAGTATGACTTAGTATGCTATAGATAGAACTCACCTCAAATATTGCACAGTATTGACCAAGTTTAGATTTAAATAAACTTCTCTCATGCATGCTTACTTATATGGCTGGAAGACTGAATAATGCTCTATTATTTATTTTGCTCTCACATGTTTCATATTTTAAAAATAGTCCATTATATGTTATTTCCTTATTTCCAAAGTGAATGAATTTATGTAATATAATCTTGTCAACTTATAGGAGTAGTATGTTTTAATTTCGGGTTTCAAAAAGTATTTGAGATCAAATATAGTAACATCTCATTTATCTGACATTATTTAAAATTAATGTTTTCTTGCTAGAAAACTATCAGCATTAACTGGGAGCTTATTAGAAATAATAGAATCTTGCCCACACTTTCAGGTCCACTAAAGAATCCACGTTCTTATAAGATCCCAAGTATGTTTATAGGCCTATTAAATTTGGAGAAGTAATTATCTATATCTATATCATTGAACTCTAGGGCTTACTCATTGAAGCACCAAAGCATTTATTTTTAGTATAAAATATTTTGAATAGAAGTTAGAGTAAGCATATTATACTTTTCTACTTGCTTAGTCAGAGATCACTAAATATAGTTTCATTTTCCTGATGTTCCAAGATCATCTCAACTAGTATCCCATGAGATTTTCTTTGCATACAGATTAATTAATTGATTTTTCTTTTTCCAAATTCAGGCTGTGGTATTTAATTCTGTCACTGCCTCTTTCTAAAATTTATTTTCTAGTTTAGTTCTAATTTCCTGGTGAGAAAGTTTGTCTGTTTGTTAGTTTTGCTTGTTATTTAAAAAATCATTAAACCTGAGCTAGGAACTAGGTACGTGGATTCAAAAAAAATCAAAGTTTTGTGATTCACAGAAGCTTTTTTGGGTCACTACTGATGTCTAAGCATTGTTCTAGAAATCTGAATTTAGCAAAAGACTAATGCCCTAGTATATGAGATGTCACTGTATTTTAAAGTTCAGTTTCACAATATAATATGCAAAACAGTATAAGCTACTCAGCAGACATATTTCAGCAATTTCAAGTATATCATTTTAGTCAAAGCAATCATAAAGTTAATCTGTCCCTAAGTTAGTGGAGATAGTATGAAGATAAGTAATGTTTACACAGAGCAAAAAAATCAAATGTTTGGTCAGTATATTTTGAGGTAAAGTATACTCAGCAGCAAAAACATTATCAGCTAATTACTGTAGTTTGCCATGTATAATGCACACTTTTTGGCCCAAATTTTCAAGGGAAAAATAAGGATGCTCATTATACATGGATAGTACTAATTCTGTAACTATATAAATGTTTTTATTATTTTGTTTATGCTTATGTGTTAAAAGTGTAACTCAAGAAAACAATAACAATATCCATATGCAAAATAATACCATGGAATACAATAATAAGTTTTGCTTTTAAATATAAATAAGTAAATAATTGAATTTAAAAAATTAAAATGAAAGATATTTTCCCTGAAAGTTTGGCCCAAAAACCTGGGAGTGCATTGTACACCAGAGCATTTACATGGCAAAATATGGTACATAAATCTGGATTAATTGAACAGTTGCTTCGAAAGGACTTTCACTGTTCTATAATATTCTGACTCAGGATTAAAGTTGTAGACCCCAGGGGACATATCCAAGTATGTTTAAATACTTCATATAAGTGATGTTTCTATATAAATGTCATGAAGAAATTGGTGCTTATTTTTCCTAAATAAGAAGAGCAATTTTTTGTTGTTGTCGTTCTTAGCACCAACTTTCTAGCAGGCAGTAAAAGTAGAATATCTTGGCTGGTTACAATGAGGATAGACTCACATGACTATAATATTACTAAACCTGTTGTTTTCAAGAGAAGGTCTCATAAGCATGAAGGGCAAAGGGAGGAAAAATAAAACAACAGAGTCAAGATGACACATAGGACATTTGTGACTCAATGACCATCACATCGCAGAATACAATATCTCTGTCTAGACTTCTCTTTTTCACTGATTATGGACTCTGAGAGTCATCATAGGATTATAGCTGTAGGTTGGCCATAACATCTTTTTAAGTCCAGAGAAAAAGTTTGCCTTGAATTTTATATGTGACATGTTGTTCATGTTATTAAACCTCATTGATAACAGGGACATTAAAACATGTTATTTATCTTAAGTGGTTCTTCCAAGTGGGATATGATAGAAATTATTAAAATATTGTTAATTGAATTCATGTATCATAGAGCCAGAAGAAACTGAATATTGATTCCTGAGAAAAGACATTTCCTTTTTTTTTGTTTTTAATTTCAAGAGCCCTCCTTTTTCTCTTGTTACTCTTCGCTTTATGTACTTTGTATCATAAGTGGGGCTTATATTTCCACTTCAATTACTTAGTGAAATAGGCAGAAAATCCTAATAATTTATTCTCAGGGCAGATGCCCATTGGTGCCTGAAAATAATAGTGATATGGCTAATGGATAAGTTCAAAATGATATTGAGGACCTCTATTTTTATCAGTAGTTTCTCTTCTCAAATGATAACATGGATTTCTTTGTTTTTCTCCTTATTTCGCATTTGTTTATCTTTTTAATAACAATAGTTACTTTTTAGATTTATTTTTTCATCACAACCTACTTTAAATTTACGGTAAGTTAAGCAAATATATGGAAGAATTGAACATTGTCTATAGTTTGGAAAATTATCAAAACATTCACTGCTTTCCCAATTTCTTTATCCAAACACATGTTTTTCCTTAATAAATATTATGTCGCTGTATGAAGAACATGAATTATAACTTTTCAATTCAAATGCATTGTTACTCCCTACACAGTGTTTCAAAAATAAATTTCCATTTAAAATATGATTTCTCATTATTCTGTTGGGTGGGGATGAAAATTAGTAACTATTTTCCCATTTTCATGTTTATTATTTCAGTTTGATAATAAAAGAAGAACCTTCTTTGCAAACTCGTATCTTTAAACAATGTGAGTGACTTATTTTAAACTCATTATTCTTTATGAATTTCAGTCATGTATATCATGTACAAGTCATGAAGTTTAAGAAGAGTGAACCTGTTTCCTATCATACTGCTTATCTATTTATTTTTTAAAAAATGATAATCATATAAACACTAATGTTATGTTAAAAATGCTAAATGGGCCCTGGCTGGTGTGGCCCAGTGGATTAAGTACTGGCCTGGTAACCAAAGGGTTGTGGTTCAATTCCCAGTCTAGGGCACATGCCAAGGTTGTGGGCCAGGTCCCCAATGTGTGACATGCAAGAGGCAACCATACATTGATGTTTCTCTCCCTCTCTTTCTTCCACCCTTCCCCTCTCTAAAAGTAAAGAAATAAAATCTTTAAAAAAAAAAAGCAATCCTAAATGATAGCAAAGCATGAATATATCAAGAAGCATGGTCAAAATAAATCTATACTATGTTTTTTAACATGATTTTCTGAGGCTTTAAAGATTTATAATTAGATTCATAATTCATATCTACCTATCCCTTCATCCATTGACCTATCTATATGAAATCTGCTCATATTTCCCTGGCCACATGCAACTTAACTTTATAATGCAGCTGATGATGACATAATAATTTTAATTTTTTAAATCTAAAACAAGATTGAGAGGAATAAATTTTCAAAAACAAGCAACTTGTGTACAGAAAGAATTCTTAGCCCTTTGACCTTTTGCTCTTCACATTGTAAAATAGAGATGTATTTATCCCTGTCTTTCCAGAGTCTACACACCTCCTTGTATAAACAACAGCTGTTGAGAAAAAGGTTGCAATAAATAGAATGAATTCATTCTTGCCCTATCAATGAATACCTTGGGCATGAATATAGTATTCAAATGGGCATGTCATTTTATAATTTACTCCATTAGTGAATGGCAATGAAGACATCCACTTCAATTGAGAGATAAAATAAGTTATTTAATCTGTACCTATTGTGCCGTATATTAATGCTAGATGTAGAGAATTAAAAATTAGAATGTTTAGAAAGATTAGAAAACATTCTAATCTTTACAAATTTTTTCTAATCTTTTTTCACAAATATAACCATATTATGATAATTTACCAGCTAATGCAATGTAAATGTTATTGACCTATTTTACATAGTTGACATTTTGTTATTACAAAATACATTTTTTTCTCATGTGTCTCTAAAAGGTATATGTTTTCACAAAGAAATAAAAGAAACCCATAGAATTTCCCCTCTCCAGTTTGAACTTCTGCATATTAAGAAAAATCATTGTTAAAGAACATCATGAAATGTGCAATGCCTGGGCTACAGAGGGACTGTTCAGTGGTTTCACAGGTATGAATGTGAGGGAATACTGAGTAATATCCTCTAAAATAGGTTCCATTTTAATCTAAATACGTACCCTAAACATATCTTTCATGTAGAATATGAAAATGCATGCTGCATTAATTTAACAATGGCTCTTTTGAACTTGTGAGTGAGTCTTAGTTTTTATCAAAATCTAGTTTAAAATTAGATCAGAAAGCTAAATATCCTGATAGCATGATTTACATAAATAAGCATACTGACAAAACTTGGTTTGGAAATGTCAATATCCAGGGCTCTATATCCTTACTCCCTTTACTATCTATTTCCCAGCAGATTTATTTATTTTTGCTGCATCTTTTAAAGGTTATTGAATTTTCTGACTCTATAAAAATATCTATCATAGTACAATGGAAGAAAAAGCGAAATTTTAGACACTCAAATATGGGTGGGTAGAGTTTCTGTAACTACAAAACAACTTGGATGTGAGAGACTGGGCCATTTTGAGTAGGAGCAGAAATAACGGGCTCTCCATCAGCTTGAAATAAGCAAGCTTTCAGAGTTCAGTTGTGCTTTCGATCAGGGGTCGCCAAGCCCTGGAACACAGACAGGTACGATCTGTGTGGCCTGTTAGGAACCGGGCTGCACAGCAGCAGGCGAGCAGAGGCAGAGCAGAGGGCGAGGGAAATTTTACTCACTTTAGAGCTTGAGCTCCACCTACAGTCTCCCAGCTCCCCTTCGTGGAAAAATTGTCTTCCACGCAACTGGTCCCTGATGCCAAAAAGGTTGGGGACCAGTGCTTTAGGGAACCCACTTCCGTGCCTATCTCTAGCCTGCATTATTTAGTTATATCACATTTCAGAACAAAAGTCCTATGGTTACTTACAAAAATGCGTAGACTACGAGTGGTGAAATCTGGTTGAAAGAATGAAACCAAGGGAATTAAAGATAAAGGAAAAGTAAATAAATCAGTGCTTAGATTAGCATCAAGACTTATGTGCCCCATGGTTCTATATCTTAGTTATTTAGGGACAAATTTATCTCTGATCTCCTTCAGCTGTCAGTTCAAAAAGGAAAGTAGAATTAGTTACAAGATTTATAATGTGTACAAAGTTAAAAATAAAAACAATTATTGATGAGAAATCAGCTTTGCTTGTTACTGAGGCTTGAAATTTTTCCTAAGGGTCTTTATAAAAAGTACATTATATAATATATTGCCTTAGTTGTATTTATTTAAATTTTATTTCTTTGCTTCTCAATTTTTGATAAGGTAGCTCGCAAACATCATCTTTTCTTCCAAATCTTCAAGTTTCAGTCACTGACTCAGTCACCCTGTTATCAACGCTTCCTATAATGACTGACAGAAGGGTAGATTGCCAGAACATTTTCTACTTTCACTAGCATTGCCAACATGTTATATTAATTCCACTTTAATTAAGTCATTAATCAAAAACTGAGTTGTAAAGGTCTGCAATTTTCTCAGCTCTGTGGCTGTGCTGTTGGCTGATGATGGCATATGTAAATGCAGGCCTATTTATTTATTTATTTAGGATATAGATTTTATTTCTCCCTTGAAACTTGAGCCTGAATTTGGAAAACCTTATTTAGACTGGTGAAACTGGCTCTTACAAAGCAGGTAAAAATATGAAGAATATGCTACCACTTTAATAGTGTGACAATTTAGCTTAATTATGTCCTCTTTATTAACATTTCATACTCATATTGTTAGTGTAGGTAGCTAAGTATTAATTAAAAAGAGAGCAAAGGGAATCAGACATTATTAAGCATAATCAAGTAGGAAGCAGGGCATTCTCCACCTTCAGGACCTAATCCCCTGAAGCAGGCACAGCAGGGAAGGAATAAAAATAGTAGGAGAAATTTCTCTGTTGGGTGCATGCCCAGTAGAGGCCAAGATGGTGTCCGTGAACATGAGTCTGTCTAGACTGTGAAAAGGATCACATTGGATAAGAGAGACAAGAATCCAGAAAATCTAAGAAAGTGTTTGGTTAGGGGAAGGATCCGGTGCAAGCCCATAAAAGATTGGGAAGTTGTTAGTTCAAAAGAGAGCCTGGTCCTTCCCAAGCCCAGGATAATATAATCAGCTTAACAAAGAAACTCTCTCTCTCTGTCTTAGTAACACATGCTCACCCCAGTTGCTGGTACATTCTTTCTCCATAGACCTCTGCAGTGCTAGCAGCCACTTAGGACCTGCAGCAGACTGCATGGGCCCCAAAGGACTAAGCTTTAATATGGCACAGAATCTCTGGACATTGGGTTTTGTTTTGGGCTTGATGAAGTCAAGGCTGGACTTTTTCCATGGTGGAATGAATGAATG
This sequence comes from Phyllostomus discolor, assembly GCF_004126475.2. Classification (NCBI taxonomy): domain Eukaryota; kingdom Metazoa; phylum Chordata; class Mammalia; order Chiroptera; family Phyllostomidae; genus Phyllostomus; species Phyllostomus discolor. The sequence goes on from NC_040907.2 coordinate 139,561,091, forward strand.
AATATGAGAAATTGGGAACCTGGTGCAGCCTTTTTATTTCCACCCAAAATAAATCTTACCATGCACAAACTCCCATACATGGATCCCTGGAATGCTTTTTTTGAGACCCCATGAAAAGACTACACTTGCACCAGCAAGAATATATTTGGACAAGGATGGGCATATTTGGTGTTATTTTCAGGAATATCCCAGTGAAGCAGCTTTCTAGAAAAAAAAATAAAACAAAATAAATAAAAATGATTTTTTTTCAGAATTCTGTGACTTAAATTCTCCTAACACAGCTTCCTACTGATGGCTAAATAACCAGCTTGCCAAATTTCTGAAAATTTTATGAATGGTTTTATCAAGCCAGTGTGGATCTTGTTTACATGTTTTGTAGAGCAATTATTAAGAACAATTACTTTTACTCTAAAAAAAAATAGGCAGCAGAAACTCTGAAGTGAAGAAAGGCATTACAAAGGGAGATACCTGAAGGACATAGAAAGGTCAAATACACAATTCTGCGGACAATGCAGGATGAGCAGAGTCCAAGAGAATACAGGACAACGACAATCAAGCCAAAACATCATTTCATGCAAAGCCCATGTAAGAAAAATTATATATTAAAAAAATGACCAATAATCCTCAATTTCACATTTTGGTAAAATATGGTAGAGTGAAATGGGGTCAGGAAATGGGAAGGTGAGTCTGGATGTCAGGCTAGGCCTTGATCTTAAAGAGTCTACTTCCATCTTATCACACAGACAAGCCATCACTTTACAAAATCTACATAGGAGAGATCACATCAAGAAGTTTTGTATATAAGAGGAAAGACAGGATTCATAAGAAAAAGATTATCAGTAACAGAGCAGAAAAATTCATCATAGAAGACCAGTTCAAACCTCATTTTACTTGTGTGCACACTAATGAGCCTTTCTATTGTTAAACCCAAGGACCGCTCAAGTTTCATTAGTTCCACAACTACCTTTGCCTGTTAAAGTTAGCATCTCCCGTTCATGTAGTGTGGATCTCTCTTCGATCTAATCTCCCCACATCTTTAGGACGAATACAGTCTTCCCACATCCACTCATTCATTCTCATACCTCAAAAAAAAAAAAAATAAAGTAGCAGGAAAGAATTTTGAAAATGTTAAATTAATCACCTTTTATTCATCTGTAGTTCATGTTTCTCGGTGCGTACCACATAACGGGGAAGACGTACAGCCTAGATTTGAACTAGACTACATTAGTCCACGTTCTGGCAGTGCCACTGCTGTAGCCAAAAGCTTTATCTGTGACGTGGAGGCACTAATAGCACTGATCTCGTGGATCATTAAAATGATTACATGAACCAATTTTTGTAGAGCTTTTAGAACAACGCCGGCATGTGATAGACACTGCTGTTGAAAAGGAGGTGAGAATTCCCACACTCTAACCTCCTTTATTTCTTCTGGCTGGACTAGTTGCAAAAAAATAAAACTGACACAGTATTAGATTAACAGGAAAAACATGTAATATGTACATATGGGAGAATCGCAATAGAATACTCAGATCATAAAATGAGGCTCAAAAATGGATTGAACTAGGCACCTTTTAGACAAAGAAAGAATACAGTTGTGAGAAACTGACAGGTCAAAGAAAGTTAGTGCTCCTTAGAAAATAATCTAAGTGGTTTTGAGTGTTCATTAGTGAGGAATCTAAACAAAGTCTGGGTTTGGGTAGTAAATTAGCAAAGATGTTACAAGGTGTGTTTACACATGCTTTTCTGGACTCTGGCTTTTATAACTTTTGAGATAAGGTTGCCTTTCAATCCTTCAGAAATGGGGAGAGCACCTTTCATGGAGATTTATTTCCTGCTTTCAGGGGAATAGAAGAGAGTTTTTCCTGCTTGTGCTGCTTCTCAGGTGATTAATCAACACGCCATTGTCTGGGGCAGGCTGCGCTGGGCTCAGACACTGACATAAGTGAAACGAAAGAAAGCGTGGAGAAAAAAAATCACTTCAAGACGAAAGAATAAATCTCATCTAGACAGAAAGAGGAAAAAGAAATCATGCTGACTCTGTCCCTGCATGTACTGTGAGAAGGCAGTGAACTGTATGTGGTGACATCCCCTGTCCTTCTCTACTCTTATTGTCAAGTCCCTGAATGGTGAAGCAAGTTAGAAGGCAGGAGTTTTTGATCTGGGTTCTTATTTGAGAACTGGAGACCTTTACCCAGAGGGCTCCAAACCAACATGAGCAAGCTTATCAGGGTAAAGTCAGTAGGTGTGGAGGCAGACAGAGGCCTGGGTGTAGCTATAAGGAGCCCACTCTTAATCCCACATATACGGAAGATGTTCAGTTGTCCCCACAAGTTCTCTGCAAGGATGTGGAAGGGATGAGAAGGTGTGAGGTGTAACCTCAGTGGATCTTGAAATAGGTCCATAGGAAGGACTCCTGGATTACAAGTAGTAAAGGGGAGAAAACAAACGTTGCAGAGACTTTTGGGGACATGTAGTGACAACAGATGCTGAGGAGAATCTGAGGCAGCAGGGACACCCACAACACCTGGACCAAAAAGTGATGCTTTCATAAATTTACAATCCACAGACTTTAGTAGCAGATGTCAGAAGGCAGAACAGTGATTAGAGGATAAGGAGATCATCCCCAGAAGCCATCAGAGGCCCATGGAGCTGCAATACCTACACTTGCATCTCAGATTCTGTTTCCACATTATCATGAAGAAAAGTGAGCTGGTCTGCAGTTTACCTAGGCACCGTCTTGGACTAACAAGAAGAGGAGGTTGCTAAGCATCTGAGTATTTACTAAAAAGCAGACTGTTTAAAGTAAAAATGTTGAGACATTAATTGGAGTGCTTAAATCTTTCTTTGAGCATCTGTGCAGTGGATTTTGAAAAAATATATATCTATAAAAAAACAAACTTTCTTTCCACATTCATGCCATAACAATTGTACTATAAAAATTCATACTGTAGCCCTGGCTGGTGTGGCTCAGTGGATTGGGGGTGGGCCTGCAAACCAAAGGGTTGTCAGTTCAATTCCCAATCAGGACACATGCCTGGGTTGTGGACCAGGTCCTCAGCAGGGGGCATGAGAGAGGCAACCACAAATTGATGTTTCTCTCCCTCTTTCCCTCCCTTCCCACTCTAAAAATAAAATAAATGAAATCTTTTAAAAAACAATTTATGCTGTAAACAGTCTTAATCGCTCTATTTGTTTCTGAGAAGTAGATTTAACATTATTAAAACTAGATTACTGTCTTAAAATTATCTTGTGGTCTTTTACATGTTTGAAGTTTCTAATTCCATTTCTATCTTCCTTAACAAGAGCAGTCAAGAACTTCAAAGTGCTACTTGAGATAGGTGCCACGGTGGGAACTACTTGCGTTTGTTTTCCTTCTGTCCCCAGAATGAAAGCTGTGGTAAGAAAAGCGACTATCACTGTTTGTGTGTGTATGTGTGTGAGAGAGAAAGTAGGGGGATGTGGTGAAAGAAGAGAAGAAGAAAGAAGAGGAAGAGGATGAGGGGAGAAGGAGAAGCAGAGATTGGCATTAAAACACAGTGAGTGTGGTCATAGATGCTGCTTCCCCTGCTTCTCTGTCTCCTGCTGCCCTGCCTGTTTTTCTTAGTTTGATATCTGAGTGCAGAAAGGCATTTGGGTCTGAAGGATGTATATAAAAAGAAGATGGGAATGGCAGAATGGGCTGGTGAGGGCATCAGATGAGACCCAGAGACTCCAGGGATGCTCAGATATGGGCAGAAAGAATTGATGGCATCAGAAATGAAGAAAGTGTTCACTTTGGTACTGTGGGTGCCCCTTTTGTAAACACTTTGTGAGCCATATTTGAATTAATTACCACAACAACTCTCCGGGTTTTGTATTACGTTATCTCCATTTTGAGATGAGAAAACTGAGGCTTAAAGTTATAAAGACTTTTTTGCCCCTGCAGAAGTGGGATTTGAACTCAGGTTTGTCTGACCCTGAGATCCATGCTGGGAGGAAAGTTCTACCACATTCTATCAGGGCACAGTTTCTGTAGGCTTTGGGGATGGGATTCATGAGCAAGAGGCTCTGCCCTTCTGCTCTGTGGGAATGGGCTAGGAAGGCTTCTATATCAGCTTCTGTGGGGCTGCCCTTCAGCTCTGGAAAGAGTTGCCGCCAGTAACATAATCACAAGGGTCCTCTGTGGTCATGTTTATACCGGTCACTTCACTCCCTCAGCTGGGAGCTGGGCACCCCTGTGTCTTCCTGTGAGGTCCTAGGGCATGGCTACTGTAACTGTAACCCCAGCACCCAGCACAGGCAGATAGTTCAGCTGTGATTTGTTGAATTGCATGAAAACCCCTAGCAGCAAGCTGTGTTTTCTGACACCCAGCTCCCCTTCCTAGAGACACAGGAAATGGGTCCTAGATGATGGAATCCACAATCATCTCTTATGACCTCTTCACAGGACAGCTGCCTGGAGTTCCCATCATGGAGCAGTGGATCGGAGATGCTTGTCCGTTGGCAGCTTCAGCAGAAGGAAGCTGGGATCCTTTGCAGCCCAGAGGCCAAAGGGAATGACAGGCACAGGGCAGAAAAAGGCCTGAACAAGGGCAGTGTGTACCAACTGAGGACCCCATGGTGTACTGTTACCCACAAACTAGGTGCAAGCCCTCAAACATACAAGCACATTGTTACTTATATTACTGGCACAATTAGTAGTCAACAATCATGGTTCACGGTAAAAATTTGTGGTTTGAAATACCAGTTTGAGAACCCACCCTCCCTACTGGAGAGTTTCTGGGTTGGTAATATACGTTTCAGGGATGAATTGGGCCACTGGTTAACATAAGGCCCTGCCCCTCCCCACCTTCTGCCCACTGTTCCTCCAGACAGCAGGGAAGCTAGGAGACCCCTGAGAGAGGCTGTGCCAGAGCACCCTACCTGCTCTGTGTGTCCTGAGACCCCAGCCGCTGCTTCCGTTATTTATTTATTTACTTTGGTTTTGGTTAATGTCTACATTATTGGTGTAAGTGAGATCCCCCCACAAAAAAAGGAAATTTAAGTGGACATTTGTACATGCACATGTTGATGTATTTATGATATAATAAAATGTATTAATATTTTATACAGTATGCATTTAAATCTTTTTACAGATAAAGATAATTCACTTGTTTACACGGGCTGTGAACCAAAGTGTCGCAGGTTCAATTCCCAAACAGGGTACATGCCTGGGTTGCAGGCCATGACCCTCAGCAACCGCACATTGATGTTTCTCTCTCTCTCTCACTTTCTCCCTCCCTTCCCTCTCTAAAAAATAAATAAATAAAATCTTTAAAAAAAGATAATTCACATGTTTAAATAAAGACTCCTGCACTAGTTTACTAGGGCTGCCATAACAAAACACCACAAACTGAATGGCTTAAATAATAAATATTTGTCTCACAGTTTTAGAGGCTACAAGTCTGAAATAAAAGTATTGGCAGGGTTGGTTTCTTCTGAAGGCTATAAGGGCAGGATCTGTTCCAGGCCTCTCTCCTTGGCTGATATATGGATGGCCACCTCCAGAATTGTCTGGGCAAGTAAACCAGGCTCATTTCCAGAGCTGAATGACAATGGAGAAAGGGAGTGTTGCAAAGAAAAGAATGTGTAGATAAATATGAAAGCCTCCCCTCAATTGCTTCGGTCATGGGGGAGTAGCCAGGGAAGTCATTCAATATAGAAAACCAACCAAACAACCAAACAAACAAAAACAAGGTAGAAGGCAGAGGGAGGAGGAATTGGATAAAGGTGGTGGAAAGACACAACCTTCCAATTATAAGAGAAATAAGCACAAGGGAAGTCACGTGCAACGTGATGACTGTAGTTAACACTGCTGCACGATATATGTGAACATTGTTATAAGAATAAATCCTGAGAGTTATCATCACAAGGAAAATGATTTTTTTCCTTTTCTTTTTCTTTCTGTATCTATATGATAAATTCTGGATGTTAACAAACTTATTGTGGTAATGATTTCATGATATATGTAAGTCAAATCATTATTCTGTAACCCTTATACTCACACTGCAATGTATGTTAATTGCATCTCAATAAAACTGGGGGAGGGCATGAAAAACACAACTGCAAAAAAAGATAATATGTTGAAGTCCTAAATCTCAGTGTTTCAGAGCTTGACCTTATTTGAATATATGGTCTTTACACAGGTAATCAAGTTAGAATGAGCTAATGGTATTGAACCTTAATTCATTGTGAATGATGTAATAAAAAGGAGAAATCTGGGCATAGACATATATAGATGGAGCAGCTGCTTCCTTTGAAGTATGTTGTCAGAGTGTTTCACTGGTGGCAGCCAGCAACCTCGAGCTAGCCTCTTGCATCCCCAGCTCAGTCAGGACCGTGCCCTAATTCCTTCTCTAATGCGAATTCAACTAATCCTCTCACCCCAGTCTGATGGTTATCAGTCTGGTGACAGCAGCAGGAGAAAGATGGTGAGTCTGTGAACTGTGAGCACAGGAACAGCATTAAATACATGGACATATATCCACATTACTGCTTCCATGGCAGACATCACTAATTGATCACCAAGCTCTTCCCCTCTCCCTCTCCAGCCAGAATGGATCTCATAGTCCTTCTCAAAACCATTTCAGGCAGTATTATCAATTAATCACATTTGCCATGTGAGAAAACCCGTTGGCCATTCTTTACTTGATACCAACTCTGCCTCAGAAAACTCTCAATTCTGGCCTATCCCTTGATTTGTTTATTTATTTTTAACTGGGATGTTCTAATAAAAAAAAATCACCTTCCTTAGTTCAGTGCCTGGGTGACACAAACTGACCCCCAAAAGCTGGTATTGAGATGAATTACCAGACAGGTCTTTGAGGGGAAGGAGAATGCAATAGAAAATACTAACTTACCAGTGTTTTTTAGGTTGTCAGAGTTGGGAAGACTCTTGTAGACTGTCTTGTTCCACCTTGTGCCCAGTTTGCAGGTGAGAAAACAGGTCTCAACAGCTCCTATTCACCCAATGAATACAGGGATTTAGTTTTAGAAGTTGGGATAGATTTCTTGACACATTAGGTGACACGATGACACTCCTCAGTGCTAGAGAAAGTAGAGATGGAGCTCTGCTGTTAATAGCTTGAGTGAGTTCCCTGCCTTCCTCCCCCGACCATTGGTAAAAAGGCAGGTTAGCTCCAGAATCTCATGTGTTATTTGAAATGTTAGATATTCTAGGAAGATGAGGACAGGCTCCTGTCTTTAGGGGAAATCCCTAGATTCAGCCACAAGCATCAGAATCCCCCCGCCCACCAGCTGTGACTTAAACTAATAAGGAACTTTGTTTAACTTCATCCTGGGAAGTCTAGAGCTGAGAAGTTTTTGACACCATTTTCTCAGCTCAAGGATGTCAGGGCCCAGGTTTCTGTATCTCTTTCACCTTTTCCTCATATTCACCTCGTGGTCCACAGTTCTGGCTCTGCCTTTGATTTTTCACCTGGGTTCCAGGTGGGAAAAAGGAATGAGCTAGCTAAGTTCACCCTCCTTTTCAGGACCTTTCTCAGAAATTCCACCTAGACTTCTATTGTTATCTGGTTGGCCCGGACTGTGTCCCATGGATCCCCCACATCTGCAAGGAGTTTAGGAATGTAACCATCAAAATGAGGTCCTCTTAGTAAGAAAGAAGTGTAAGGTGAATTATTGCAACACTTGGAAGTCTCTGCTTCAGCCATTCTGCCCCTCCAGGTCCTGGTCTCATACTCTGTCAGCAGAACTTGGATATGTTTAATCACTGACATGTGACAATGGCCTTCACCAAGCCCCATCATCTGCCTCTCCAGTAGACAAGAGGCCTTGAGTCCTGTGGATCCCTCCCCCTCCACAGCGGATTGCTGATGTTCTTACTATAATTGGGGCACTTCTAAGCCCACTTTCTTTGTGTTGGGATTAAGCTCATGAAACTCATATTTGCTTCAGTTTCTTTTGGAGCATGAGGAACTCCTGGGTCCAAATTCTGCAAAGAGAGGCTCACTGAGGTCTCAAAAGGCAAAGTTCAAGGACAGGGGTGGCTCCCATCAACTGGTTGGCAGTGCCCATGGTGCTTTCGGCAGAGGGGCAGATTCTAAAGACTTAAACAAGCCATGATTTCTCCCTTAGTTCCAGTTACAAGAGAAATGCCTTCAGTCTGTCGAAATAAAAAGGATGGGGGATTTGTTTTGTAAGGGAAATTAAAAAACAAAAGTGATGATGGGATCCAAGCCTTTACAGGGAACAACTTTCCTTTAGCCTCAGCTGGTTTTCTTTCTTCTGAGGGCCACAGGCTGCTGGGGCTTTGGTGGCTAATTACCAAGTTGAAGGGAACAGTTGGGAACCAGGCTTGCAGGGTTCTGCTCCAGTGCCCACTCCTGCTAGGGAATTCTTCAGCTCCCATGGGCATCAGGAGCTGGCAGCATCAGGGTGATGGGCCAGGCATGGATGACGGTGCTTACCTTTGAAGAAGAGGCAGAATGTAGCATCCAGCAAACGCGAGGACAAATATCGGAGACTTTCAGGGTATCAAAGATGTTACTTTATTGGCGAAGTTTAACCTGTGCAGGGGCGAACTCTCAAAGTGTCCAGCGATACAGTGCCCACAAGGAGCTGCAAACGAGAGCCGCACTGAGCGTTCACACCCAGGTCCTTAATAGGGGTTTTGGCGCGAGCAAGCAAGCATTCCACAGAAGCTGACGTAGTGGTTAGCTGTTTGCTTACAGAGACCGCGCACGGGAATTTCACACCAAGCATTCTTACATAAGGCGGGAAGGCAGGATGTTTGTTCAGTAACCTAGTAATCTCCTGGCTCTAACTAGCTAGGTTCCTATTTTCTCATGGTCTAAGTTTTTCCCTACTCCTTACACAGGCCACCTCTTGCAAGGCAGGTGGAGGACAGCATTAGTTTTGTGATGCTGCTGGAGAGCAATTCCGATTCCTTCCACTGGATAAAAAAAGAGGTATTTTTCTGTCCAGAGTCATGACCATGAATGTTCTAGAAGTTTTACTGGCAAGAAATATGTGGAAAGAGAAAGTCATGTGTGTGAATATGGTGTGCTTGTGTGTGTGTACTATATGTACATCTCCATCTAGAAGCACAGGTGAGCAACCTTGCTTCCAGTCCTAGGCTTCTGCACAACCGACACCACCAGGCCTCTGTGAGGTCTCTGTGAACCTCACAATGACTATACTGGATCCAGGGCATTTCTGTAGGAGACCATTCTGCGTGGCATGGGCCCAGCTCCCACTCGGAGATGCACAGGACCCACGCCCACGGATAGGTTTTCCTGTGGGGAATCAGACATGACTGTAACTAGGCCACTTTGAGTCTTGCTTTTGCTAAAAACTCCCTCACCCTGATTTGCAGCAAACATTTACTGCAAAGTAACTTCCTAAAATCCATGCTAAAACTCGCCAGTATGGAGTGTAACCAGTTGAACCACTTTTCCCTTTTCATTTGCAAATATCCTTCTTCTGTGATGTGATTACTGGCATCCTCTCCTTTGTTTTCTGTAAAAGGTAACCACCTAAAGAGAACCTGTGCATAGTAAATGAGGCCCATCGTGTAATATGCAAAAAAAAGGAAATAAAAGCCTGTCATGGTGGAGGCCGCGGTTTTTGGGTCCTCTTGAGAGCAAAGCCGCTCACCCTTTTCCTCCACAGGACTTGGTAGTCTGTGTGAATGTCTCTCCCCCACTCACAATGTTGCAGACCCCATGAGCCAGGGTCCGAATCACATTTCCCCTGATTCAAGCATTTTATGCCTCTTGTGGGGGCAACTGGCTATCTTCCCTGCTGATCTCCACACAAAGGGCAAGTCCATTAACCCCTGAGAGCTCTGCCTTTTGAAAACTCCCTAGGGCTAGTTTGGAAATGATGCCTTCATTTTATCTCATGTTGTGCACAATCTGCTGTGAACAAGGACATACCTCGATGGGTCCTAAACTTGGCCTTGCCTCTCTTGCTCTGTGTGTGTGTCTGTCTTTGTGTTTTAGATACCAGTGATGATCTAGAACTTGAGCACCTAAGGTGCCAGAAGCAGGAAAAATATCAAGTTTCCAGCACTAGCTTTGAGGAATGAGTTCTTGCCCCTCCATTTCAAGTCCCAAAGACCAGCTGTTCCTGTAGCTGGACTGGTCTGGTTAAGGAGCCAGGCAATGGTGTGGTGGACTCTGTGTGTGTGTGTGTGTGTGTGTGTGTGTGTGTGTGTGTGTGTAGATGCAGCATAAATAGCTTTTGGTGTCAAAACAAACTAACTTTATTGTTTAAAATACTCTATTATGTAAACAGTATACACAGACCATACCCACTTCCATCATATTACTTGTGGTTATAAAACATGCATCTGTAATACATTAAGCTGTTTGGGAAAGCAAGCAGTGTCAGAGAGAAAAGGCTGTCCTGGAACACGTGTGTGTTATTTTGGTTCATATCAAGTCTACAACCAACTGAGAGTCTTCCCTGCTTCCCCACTCGGGAGAAAGAGTGGGGTGTGAGGACCCTTCTAGTCTCTTCTCAGTGCTATATTTTCAAGTCATATTAATTTTTCATCCCTTCCCTGTTGTTCAAGTTGGATATAGTAGTGCTCTCAAAGGTGGCTTGACATATTTGTTACTGCTTTGTTTCTTTTAAGGGTATGTGCTTCGTGTTTGGAAATAAAAAATATTTATTTTGGTCTACAAAGAAGAGTAAAGTAAAATAAAATTTCTAATTCCATTTAATACCATGACACACTCTAATTTTAAGGGTTTTTTTGCTTTTATTTACCAAATCTCTGATCTTCTTCCTTAAAGAAGTATACATATCATAAAGTACACTTGAAGATAGAATCAACATAAAACAAAAAACCTACCCTGAGACTCAAATTGATCATTTGAATCACAGAGTCTCCAAAACAATGGATTTTTTTTACAATGGATATTTTCTGCATCTGTTCATGCAAAACTTACAGATTGCTTTTAAGAGCCAGGCAATACATTTATTGTTTGGAGAAAGATCTAAATAAAACAACAAAATCCCTCATAGAGATTATAACATACTCCAGTATACAAACAGTATTAAATATTTTATAGGAAAAGAGGCCGACCAAATATATATTACAAGTTAAGAATGAGACCTTCCTCTGGCCTGCATTATAGGTTTAGTAATCAGATCAGGTGCTACACAAGAAGGCACTCTGTAAATGGTAAAGGAGTATATCGATTGCAGTAAACAAAGATAAATATAACACAAATATATCTCTATTCATTTTCCCTGGGTACTGTTAACATTGATTCTTATGATTGAAAATGTCAACTCTAATCTCTCCTGATATCAACAGTCATATAATGCCTAATAAATAGGGTGTTGACATATCTGAGTGGCTTGAGATAGTCCAAGTTAATGTTAATTGCTATTAATAAGTATGCATACTTTCACTGTAAGATATGCCCATTTGGGTGATAGATAAATGATGTGTGGCCACGCTATCAGTTGATGTATCCTCTTAAAGATGCACAAACTTCAAACAGCATATTTTAAAAAGAAAATATTTTACATCTTCTCCCTCAAATCTTATCAAACATATTGCTTCTCATATTTTATTTAATGTTCCTACTCTCCTCTAAAGCACCCACACTTTTGTCTTGCTTCTTCCTCTACTTTAATTACTTTGTTACAATAACATGTATAACCTGCGGATCTTCCTTCAGATCTACTCCTTAACAGAGAAAGGTGTTCACATTTCCCCAGCTGGGTCCCTGTCCTCCGCCTTCAACATGTCTGGCCATGACTATTCAAATGCTTTTCAACTCTAATGCTGCCCCAGTGAACTTAGTGGAATATAAATTCAATATCTAACATTGTGTTTTAGTCTTTTTATGTTTTCCCATTGCTTAAAGAATATAATGCAATAAAATGTAGCATTTAAGAACTTCTAGGGAACAGGTGAATCTATATTTCTAGGCACATATTTCATCTTACTATCTGGGAAAGATTCCTCCAACAAGGCCAGAAAGTAACCTTCCCAGGTTCTCACAAGAGATGAAAACATTTTGGAAGTTTTGGCAGACACTTTAGTGGAGCAATAAAGCCATGGGTAAGAAATGACTTTAAACTGCCAACCTCAATTGTTATTTAAAATTTGTTACCCTTCCGGGTCAGGGACCCAAAGCATGGGTCCTTCTGCCCAGTGACAATGGCACCAACAGAATGAGACTGATTTCAGTAAAGCAGAGCAGAATTTTTCTTATTTAATAAAGGAATTGAAAAGGGTGAGCTTATGCTCTAACGGCATCTTTCCCTTGACTGGGAGGAGCCTTGTGTATTGGTGGACTGTGGCATGGAGTGATTACATGCTTTTAGACTGTGCAGTTATTCTTCTGTTTCATTTGGACTTTTTGTCACAGTTTTGCAAATGATGCCCCATCACCATCTTGGTCTTTGTGCTCTGCACCTTAATCTTCGTGGTAGGGAATCCTTCTTAGTTCCTGTAAGCAAGCATAGTTCATGACATAGTTTAAGTATTGAGAAACAGTTTAAGTATTGGGAAACATTAGGACCTTTTGGATGATAGCCCAATGACAAATTGAAGTTTTTCATGTGTAGATAGCGGCATAGAAGTAAAATTTCACCTAAGCTGTGATTCCTATAAGCCAAAGTCATGGGCATCTCGGTGGTAAAAAAAAAAGTGATAATACAAAGACCAAAGCCTCCCTTTCTTTCATATTTGCATTTGGCAAAATCTAGAAATGCAGACTGCCTCTATGTAGAAGGACAGGCACCAAATGCACACACAGCAGTGCCACTGTGGACTGCATGGGAGATATTATTCATGGGAGGAGATAAGGTTAAAAATGAGACCCCAAGGCCAAGGCATTTGATGGAGCTACAAGCTACAGAGAAGATGAGGTTGTACCCACCCAGGAGGCCAAAGGAAAAAGAAAGCCTTCCCAGCCCCCATTCACCTTTCTCAGCTGACCAAGCCCCTGTCTCTAACTTCATCCCCTCAATTTTATCCCCAAACTTCATCATCCCTCCACCCCCGCCCACTTTCTCCTTACTAAGCCAGAAGAATGCACAATATCTGGACAGCTATTTTAGCCCCCTGACACAAGTGAGGTTTACATCCCATTTGAAAAAAGAAATAGTGCCTGAATCCAACTGATGGAAGGATGGGGACTACTAGGTCAATTCAGTCTATTTTGTGTAGAAACGTGTCACTGGTAATAATGTGTCTTACATTATAAATATTCATAAAGAGTCAAAGGAGATCCTTCTGTTTAAGGACTGCTATAGATAGAGAGGTGATCCCTGTCTTCTCCCTAGTGGTCTAACAATGACTATGGGGAATCTCAGAGGAGAAGGGGAAAGAAAACAACTTAATTGAAGACTTGGTGGCTGCTTGAGTACTCAGAGATATTTCCTGGAACAGCAGGGCCACCTGCCTGATGCAGCCCCAAGAGCATTCTCTCTCTCTATATATTTTCTTGGTGCAAGATGAGGGGTGGAGGTAGGAGTGGGCAATGGATAATTCAATGCCTGATATATGAATATCTTGTGACTTTCTGGCCTTATGTCCTTACCCAAAATTAATGACTAGCAAAAAAAGAGTCCAAAGTCCTTGCTAGTCAAGTAAAAATGGTATATAGTCCACTGACATGTCCACATACTTTCTTGATTTTACACAAAGTGATAGCAACTGATTCTTTAAGGAAGACTTTACCCCCACCCTCTACCCCAGTGCCTGAAACAAAACTCTTAGCTCAGTGAGGCCCTCCACACACAAAGATTACCCTAAGTATAAAGGTCTAGTTCACTGAATAACACTAAGCATAAATACAATCGTGTCCACTGGGCTCCTGCAGCTGTTCCAACTCAGTATCAGTGATACAGAACCAAAAATGAACATGCTCACTCATTTCTGTGGGCAGAACTTAAGGTCATGCTGATAGCTCTGGCCAGTACCCTCCTTAAGAAGCTTCGTTATATTTTTTGGCCACAAATTATAGAAATATAGCATACCTGCTAATCAGATTGTCTGGCTCATTCATATAAATAATGATAGTATAGCTTCATTTTCTGGTGAGGTATGATCCTGATATAAAGGCAATCTCTGCATGTCAAATTAGACTCTTGCCAGAAGTTGTTCCATTTGTATAACCATAAAGGCTGTCAGTGTTTGGGGATGACTTTACCTATTCCCCTCTCTTGGAGCTACAGAGGGGATCTCTCCACTACTAATATATATATTTTTTCAAATTGCAGTGCTATTTTTCCAGCTCAATTATTTTAGACAAAAACATTGTGGTCCTTGATAGTCAGCTATGCCATATTTTGGGGTTTCTGGACCATTCAGAGTGAGGAATCTTTGTGTTTTTCTCACAAAAGTGATCTAATAATCTAGGCCCAATAGTCAATGTATACAGTGAACATCTGTGCTCCCTACCAACCACAGACATGTAGAATTGTACAGCTTATTGGGATGGTCTACCCCACAATCAACTCAAAAATATTTCTAATTTTACCTTCTTTTGCAGTCCACAAAACTTGAAGGCAGTTTGTCACTAAATGAGGCTGTCCTCCTCAGATTGTTTTTCTGAATCTCAGCTGCTATCTGAATAATGAGCAGAGCCAAAGAAGGGGTGAACTGAATGTACCTATTTTAAATTTTGAGATTTTTGTCTTGACATTTTTTAGAATTAGTATGTTTTTATTTTCTTTCCCCTAAAAGCAACATCAGACCAGCCTGGATTTATACCCTCTGGGCGGCAACATGAGAAGGGAGCCAGAAGGATTCAATTTTAATTCTGGATTAAAAATACCCTTGTTCCTCTGGCACTTATAGCTGAATAGTCTGGGTACAGACAGGGATGATTAGAGAAAAGGTGAAAATATAGGTACTAAAATGACACACATGTATTTTGCTGTGTTGGAGGGAGAGCAACATCCTTGGTACCCATGATTGGACCATAGGAATTAAAAGCATCTTGAAACAGATAACATAGCCTAAATCAAACTTCAGCTGCATCTAGAAATCTGACTTGTTCCTAGATTTGTTGATTTCTCTCAGGTGTCATAAACACAGAAACATGCATGTGGACATAGCTAGAACTAAATTATGCTCTCCCTGAAACCATACTTAACAATCAACTCTCCAACTTCTCAGTAATACTGCCTATGTTTCTTTACCAAACAAATGTGATGGTGGTCCAAATCAAGTTTTACAACAAACCCCCAAATTACTTGAGTCTTTTTGGGTTATGTGCTTCTTTGTGAACAAGTAGGGACCACAGAATATCTCCAATAGAACTGAGGTTCCTTTTTGCCAATTGGTTGCCTCCTTAATTATTGTCAGTGACACCAAAGATCAGCATCTCAATCTAAATTTTTCCTCAGGTCACAGCAGATAATAGCCTGGCTTCAATCCACATCTTGGCTATCTAAAATGAGACCTTCTGGGTCCCTATGGGACTTATTCCTACTTGACTGAGTCCAGTACTTTGGGGGACATAGTTGCAGGCGAAGTTCAGACAGACTTCATAATGCTGCTTGGCATCTTATTGATAATTGCCTTGTGTTACAATGACATTTGATCCTGGCTTCTGTCAGTCAGGTTAATTAGAATGGCCAACTGAGAGGCATAGTTGTGTGATTTTCAAATATTAGATATAGGGGTAGATCATTGATAAAGGAAATCTACCAAGGTTCTTGAATTTTCTTCAAAGTAGCACACTGCAAACACAACCATGAGAAATGGCCTAAGTACAGAGTCATCAGGGCTTTTCATTCCTCCATATTACCCTCTAAGGTCTTTCTGTATCTGAGTAAGGTGCTTTCAGTGAGAATAGCTATGGATAGTTACTCATTTCCCTGTGAATAGCTTTCCCCAACATCCTAGAGGACAATGATAGCAAGTTACAGATGACAGATGTCTACTACAATTCAGCCATGTAACATCCCAGCGTCTTCTCTGACATCAGGGAACCAAGGTCCTGTCTTCTCCAACATAATGTGGATCACAGGTCTGAAAGAAGTGGGTCTTCCATAGATGCTTTATGTCAGCCCAAGGGGTAGTGTCTATTATGTATTTTTATTATAAAGCATATCTACTATTGTATTATATATCTATATTCAGTGATATTTTCCCTTTTCCTTAGCTGATTTATCTTTATTCTGATCCTTTTTTACACTTAATAAAAGGATGAGCATGACATCAGCATCAGTTCTAACTTGATTATGACTTCTTTGTTTATAAAAACTATGTTGCCCAAAGGTGAAAACCAGGTTGCTATGTGCACTATTTTGAAAGACTAATTAATAGTGGACTACTCCTACCAAGTTATTTTTTTATCCAAGTAGTAATCCTTTGTAGGGATTCAATAGCTTTATACTTAGGTTTGAATGAGTTTTTTTTTCTTCCCCTCCATTTGCTATTTCTCTATTTCTTGCCTTGAAAGGTTTATAAAATGGAACTCTGGTCAAAACGGCAGAATAGGCAAATGTTGTGCTTGCCTCCTCCTGTGACCACATCGAAATTACAACAACTTTGTAAAACAAACACACTTGAGAACCACCTGAAGACTTGCTATAACCAAGGATACAATGAGGAAGCCATCTTGGGACCGGTAGGAGGGATAGATATGTGAAACAGCCTGGTCCCACATCTACAAGTGGCAGTTAAGAATCAGAAGGGATATGTCAGCTGTGGAGGTTCCCACTGAGGAATGAGAGGGTCTTAGCCTCACACCAGAATCACTAGCTTGGAGCAACAGTGCAGGGAAGATGGTTTCCTCCAACAACTGGCTGTGAAGATCATCAGTGACTCAGTCAGGGTGAGACAGAGGGCTGAGGCAGACCCAGGAGTCTTCTTAAAGGGCTTGAGCACAGACTCACTTGCTCACAAACACTTACCCTAAGCTCCAGAGAAAGGACAGGAGTTTGTAAAGTTTAAGGGACATTTGGGGAGGAAATGAAATGTCTAGCACCAGGGGGAGTGCTGGAGGGGCAGCTTTCTCTGTTACTGAAGTCCCAGCAAACACCACTGTTCCTTTGTTGAGCCTTCCCCACAATATAGCCTGCAGGCACAGGTGGGCACCAAATCTGAGTCTCCATTAGTCTGGCCCCACCCTGGTAATTCTCTGAGACCTCAACCCACCCAATTTACAAGTCTGGTTCTAACCTCTTTCAAAAGCTAATCTATACAAGTAGTGGCCTGGCAGACTTTTCCTGAAAATTTCTGAAAGGTCTATAAATTCCAAAAAAGCTGAAGTTGAATTTAGCATGCCTTGTACCTCTTGCTATGCAGCCTGAAGCCCAATATTAGTGATAGTTGAACTTCATTCACAACCTCCAAGCCCTTCATAAGTAGCTACCAAGTGAAGATCACTATGTAACTCCTACCAAATGGCCTGGTAGGGAACTGGCAGTGGCTAATTTTGACCTGCACTAGAGCCCCTCTCAAAAGACTCCAGAACCGACACCCCCGGTGGTTTGGTTTCAGATCACATAAGAGCACCCCAACTAGCTTCATAAATGACATACCTAAAGGGTGGAGTCAGCAGGGGCCAATGCCCTACTAAAACAAATCTTGTTCTATGTGGTTAGCACCCACACAAAAGCTTGTCTACTGTAGTTATGGCTAATCTTCACAGCCAGTGGGTCTGAGGGTCCATTCTACCCATTGACATACCAACAGCAATCAAGACTAAACTACAAAAGGGAAGTGCATATAACATACACAAGAGACATGTGGCTCAGGTGGACAGTGAGATTGTACCACTAGGCTCTATAAGGCACCTACTACATAAGGCTGTTCTGCCAAGACTGGAACATAGCAGATCTACCAAATGCATAGAAACCTATATAGGGAGGCAGTCAAAATGAGGAGACAAATAAACATGAATGAAACACAAATGAAAGAACAGGACAGAACTTCATAAAAAGTACTAAGGAAATGAAGGTAAGCAATTTATTAGATTCAGAGTTCAAGACATAGGCCATAAGCATGGTAAATAAACTTAGGAGAAGAATAGGTGAATTCAGTGAGAATTTATACAAAGATAAAGAAACCATAAAGAATAACCACTCAGAAATAAAAAATATACTGTAAGGAATCAACAGCAGATTAGATGAATCAGAGGATAAAATCAGCAATTTAGAAAACAAGGTAGCAGAAAACATCCAATCAGAGCAGCAAAAATATAAAAAAGAATTTTAAAAATGAATATAGTTTAAGGAACCTCTGGGACATCACTGAGTACAACAACATTTACATCATAGGAGTACCAGAGAGAGTATTGAAGAAATAATGACTGAAAACTTCCCTAGCCTGATGAAGGAAATAGACATACAAGTCCAGGAACTGCAGAGTGTCACAAACAAGATGAACCCAAAGAGGCCCATACTAGTACACATCATAATTTAAATAAATACCAAAGTTTAAAGACTAAGAGAGAACTTGAAAAGCAGCAAAAGAAATGCAGTTAGTTATATACAAGGAAGATCCTATAAGACTTTCAGCTGATTTCTCAAGAGAAACTTTACAAGTCAGAAAGGTTGAGCACAAAATATTCAAAATGAGGAAAAGCAAGGACCTACAACCAAGATTGCTTTACCCAGCAAGGTTATCATTTAGAGTCAAAGGAGAAATAAAGGGCTTCCAAAACAAGAAAAAGCTGATGGAGCTCATCACCAACAAACAAGTATTACAATACAATAAATGTCAAAGGGACTTCTTTAAGAAAAAGAAGAAATAATAAAAAATATGAATAAAAAAATATCATAAAGACAAAATTCTCACTGACAAGGGCAAACACATAATAAAAGCAATGGATCAACCAACACTAAAGCTAGCACAAAGGTTAAAAGCAAAAGTAGGAAGATCATATACAATTACAACAGTAAATTAAGAAATAGATACAAATACACACACAAAAAATAAAAAATAATAACAAAAGCTGAAACATGGAGGGGTGAGTAAAAATGGTAGTGATTTTAGAATGTGCTCTAACTTAAGTAATCATAAACTTTTATAAACATAACTCGAGATAAATAATGCACATTTTAACCAAACCCATAAATCTACAAGAGATATACAAAAAATAAAGAGAAAGCAATCCAAACACAACATCATAGAAAGTCATCAGCCCTGGCTGGCGTAGCTCAGTGGATTGAGCATGGGCAGCGAACCAAAGCGTCACAGGTTCGATTCCCAGTAAGGGCATATGCCTGGGTTGCAGGCCACGGCCCCCAGCAACTGCACATTGATGTTTCTCTCTCTCTCTTTCTCCCTCCCTTCCCTCTCTAAAAATAAATAAATAAAATATTTTAAAAAAAGAAAGAAAAGAAAGTCATCAACATGCAAGAAAAGAGAGAAAGAGAATAGGAAAGTAAGAGAAGATTACAAAAACAGAGAACAATTAATAAAATGGCAGAAGCTACATACCTATCTATAATTACTTTAAATATAAACAGCTTAAATGTTCAAATAAAAAGACATATAAATAAAAAAGAAACCATGCATACATACAATGAAATATTACTCCGTCATAAAAAAAAATAAAATGTTACCATTTGTAACAACATGAGTGGGCCTAGAGGGTATTATGCTAAGTGAAATAAGTCAGACTGAGAAAGACAAATGCCATATAATTTCACTTATATGTGTAACCTAAAAACAAAATAAATAAATAAAACAAAAAAACTTATAGATACAGAAAACAAACAGTTGGTTGCCAGATGGTAAGGGATCTGGAAGGCTGAGTCAAAAAGATGAAAGGATTAAGAAGTACAAATTGGTAGTTACAAAATAGTTGTGGGGATGTAAATTACAGTTTAGGAACTTAGGTGGTTGCAAGATATATTGGGGAGACCACTTTGTAAGTTACATGAACATCTAACAACTATGTTGTAGCTCTGAAGTGAATATATAATAGTAAATATCAACTGTAATTTAAAAATTTTAAAAATATTCTTTCTAAAATAGTGGTATTCTTGGTAATCAGTAAAGAGAAACTTTAACATACCATTATAAAAGAACTGACCTAACTGAATAAATTATAAATTAACTTAATACTAAGGTCTAAGTGCTTAGTGACTGCCTCATATAACTCTAGCATAACTATCTGACATTTTCCCTCCTAAAATTGTTCATATATGTATATAGTAATATATACACATACAAAATTGTGTGTATGTATATTCATATATATACATGTACATGTATATATATTTATATACCTTTATGTTACATGTAGTGAACAGATAGAATCTTCCAGATTTTGTGTTTGTTTGTTTTGGTCATTGGTCTGAATAAAAATATAACGAGGCTTTTTGTTTACAATTTTATTTATTACAATTTAACTTTCATAGAGTAAAAGTGCTAATGGATACCCCAGGGAGTACTGTTTTGAAAATAAACTTATTTAATATTCTAATTAATGATATAAAGAAAGAAAAACCAGGGACATTAATGAAATATCTAGTATGACTAATTTGGAAGGTGCTAAAAACACCATCAGGGACAAATAAATCATAAAAAAGTAATTTAGAAGAAAACATAAACTATTGGAATAAATTAATATTTTTCACAAAAAATTCAAAGCAGTGTAAATAAAATGAAAATAATGTTCTCATATTAGCAAAGGGACAATAAGGTTAGGAAAAAAATAATTATGCATGAGAGGAAGTATTATATAATTCAATGCTAATATTTTTACTGTTTTTTAGTTATATGCATTTATATTTTTGCAAACATGTATGACTTTGTTTTAGATAAAATCTTGTCTCTTCTTTATAACAAAATAAAAATAATTATATATTTATTTTTGCCTTGACTATTGATTTATTTAGTGAGCCAATCTTCCTTCTCCCCATCAGCAGTGTCTAAGAATTCTCATTCTCCATATCCTCCAGAATGTGATATTATCAAATATTTTAAAGTTCTGTGGGTCTGAGAGCAGATGACAATATCTCTTGGTTTTAGACTACACTTCCCTGTTTACTAATGAGTTTGAGCATTTTACCATGTCCTTATTGACAATTTGCATGACTTCATCTATGACTTTTTTGTTTATTTCTTTGTGTATTTCATGTTAGGTTTCTTATATTTTAAAAATAAATTTTGTATGTAGAGAATGTTAAATCATTTTCATGTATGTTGTAAATACTTATTCCAGTGTATAGTGTATGTTTTGATTTTGCTTATGGACTCATAATGAAGTTTTAAATATATAATTGTTAAGTATATTTATCTCCCCTAAAATTTTTTTTAACTTTGCTATGGAAGTTTTTCCTGCCCTGGCTGGTGTGGCTCAGTGGATTGAGTGCCAACCTGCAAACCGAAGGATCACTGGATAGATTCCCAGACAGGGCACATGCCTGGGTTGCAGGTCAGGTCCCCAGTAGGGGACGTGTGAAAGGCAAGCACACACTGATGTTTTTCTGTCCCTTCTCCTTCCTTTTCCCTCTCTCTAAAAATAAATAAATGAAATGCTCTTTTAAAAAAGTTTTACCTATCCTTAAGCCAAACAAATATCATTCTAAATTTTATTCTAATCTTTAAAATTAGATTCATAATACAACTGAAATTTACTTATTTTTTTTTCGATATGTGCCTTAGTTATCTGTAAGAGTTAAAGACAAAAAAAATGTATGTGGTCAATAGAACATCAGCAGTCATAAAGAAACCAGAGTTTAGGCTCTGTTACTCGAAGGCACAAGTTAGGGGCCTCCTATTCTTATATAAGAAGATAAGAACACCTTGGTTCTTATCTTCTCCTGAGAGATGAATTCAGATGAGAGACAACACATACAGTGGAAATGAGATAGCCAGTTTATTTACAAATACACTTGAGCACAAGGCTACAACTAGTCTGAGTGCACAACTATTGGGATTTTAGGGGTTTTATGCTTTCAGTCAGCTTGTAGGTTCCCTGTCTCCTTCCCTTCTTTGGGCCTTGGGATTAACATACAGTTTCAAAGGCTTTTTTTCTTAGATAGTGGAAATGATACAGACTTTAAAATCCTTCCTACCTCTTGTGCTATTATGGTTTCTCTTGTGATTTTTCAGAACACCTTGTAATCTGATCTGACTGGGCTGGGGACTGCTGAATTAATGGGTGGGAGGTATCTCTTTCCCGTTCCCTGACTTGATTTGCTATCTATTCTGCCTAACAGATCCAGGCTCTGTTTTTGCTGTATGATCTTGGGTAATATGTTTAATTTCTGGTGCCTCTAGTTTACTAAAATTGCTATTTTTTAAAGAAAAGAAATTAGGTCTATGTTATCTGAAACAGAGCTATTCCTGGGGTGTGTGTTGGGGTGTTCCAAGAATGTATCGTGGGAGTCCATCTGTGTAAACAATTTGAATCATTCACATCAGCCTGTTAGTAACTACTCTATATACCCAATCTCATGAGCTCCTTCAAAAAGATTAAGGTGCCATCCCACAGGGAAATCTCATGGGCATGAATCCCAGAGCTCCTTGGGGCATCTGCTCAGTCTCAAAGAGGAGGAAGATAGAGGATCAGAGAGTTTCTGGAATAGGAAAAATGGGTCTCAGGCCTTGTGGCTTCTGGTGCAGCCTCAAGGCTTCCTGCCAGAAAGGCATTGCTAGCCCTCAGTGCCAGAGGGAGACTCAGGAAAGTCTGAAGACAGCACTTCAAATTAAACCTACCATGATTATGTCTAAGGGCATTTCTGCCCTCAAAGTTCCCACTCCTGCAATCCCAGGATGATTGCTTTCAAACTAGGAGATAATGCACACAATTGTATTATTTCATTTAAAAGCTTCTTTTTGATTCAAAGACTAGAGGGAATATGTTTGAGCTTGTAGACACACACATGCACAATTTTTCCCCCATTGGGAATCTTCAAATGCTCCATATGTTCTGAATATTTAATGAGCCATACTGTCGTCTGTGGAGGGGGACCAGCAGGAACCTTTTTCAGAGAGCTCAGAAAATGTAAATACTGCTACTATTGCCTTATTTAATGAACCAAAAAGACATTAACTATCCCTTTAAAGCAGGTTCTAACTTCATTGAATATTTATTTACCCTAACACATTTATAACAGCGTTTCTAACTCCTCTTAACTAGTATGACTAGTAGATTGTATTGATGGAAATAGAAGGGATCTTTGCTTTAAAGGTGTTCTGGTTAGTGATTCAAGATAAGTTATTTTCAGGAAGATGATGTTCAAAATTTATCGTATTGTGAATTTGAAATAATTATCTCACATATAGTAAATACTTAGCATTGTCATACACAGGGTGCATGACAGAGTAAGTTGTACTTCGGTATTCTTTTAAAAAAGAATAATAGCAACTGCCATTAATTGATTCCTTAGTATGTTTCAGCCATTGTCTCAGTTCCCTACATGTAATAATCATCCTCATAAATTATTAGAAATAACACGGCTTTGCCATGGTTCGGATTCAAGGGTCTGCCATTACTGGTCACGTAACTTCAGTCAAATTACCTAACACGGTGGAATCGAGATAGTGATCTGCATGTTACAAACTGTAAGTGCCAAATGTGGTAATATATTAAAGACTAAGTACAGTGTCTAACACAGAAGAAGCACGCCTTTCATGTAACCTCAAAGGTGAAAGATAAATTCTTTACACAGGACTGGGAATCAGTGGCTACATAAAGCATTGAAAATAGAGCATTATGCATATAGCTAGGGCTCAGTGAATCATTTTGGGCCTGGGTAGAAGAAAAAGCTTACGGGTTTTGCTCTTCAGAAAAAAGATTATTTCTGTGGGTTGGTGGCTGGGGGCTGCAGGACAGCCAGAGGGCCGATCAATCTGGAGATGCTGTCAGTTATAAAGCAATCATTTATATGTGACTTTGTGATAGGGATTCAAAACAAAGTTACAGAGGCCCAAATGGAGGAATCTGCAGTAGAAAAGTTGGTGGTGCTTATGATTTCATGAATCTGTTTGTTTTATAGACCTTGGAGGGTTTCTGAAAACTAATCACTGAAACAAGGTGAAGAGAAAGATTAAGTTAAAAAGCTTTTCTAACTTGACTTTGATATCAAACAGAGGCATCTTTGAGGGGCCTCCCAATGTGATCATTTGCCCCCGGTTTTCTGTGTTTGTTTTTGCATTCTAGTCTGTTTCCAGGTGAATTATTTGATCTCACATAATTAGTCGCCCCTTGGACTCACTTTCCCTAATCAAAATTCTTATGTAAATGTTTCTGCTAAGCAAAGCAATTGCCTCCCAATAAAGATTATTTGTACAGTTTATACTTCAAAATATAACATTTTAAATATTGATTTGGTGTGACTAAGAGTTTTTCCTATAAACACTTCAGAAACACATTCTGTCCCCCTTTTTTCTATCCACCTATTGTTTCACT
This sequence comes from Phyllostomus discolor, assembly GCF_004126475.2. Lineage (NCBI taxonomy): Eukaryota > Metazoa > Chordata > Mammalia > Chiroptera > Phyllostomidae > Phyllostomus > Phyllostomus discolor. The sequence continues at coordinate 139,585,429 of NC_040907.2, forward strand.
TTCAGGAACTGAAATTCTATTTATGTCCTCTTTTATATTTCTTTTTAATCAGAGTGCTTTTCACCTTCACCGTTCATTCTCCAAAATCCACTCAACTTGAACAACATGCTTATTTATCAGCTGGGATCCATCACTTAGGTGGTGCAGATAGATAGATTTATAAGTAAAGTACTAAAAATATGCTAGGTGCTTGATGATGTGCCAGACTTCCTTGGCTGAGAACAATTCAATTGAAGATATATTTTATTAAAGATAAACAATTGACTTTTGAATGATTCATCTCTCATACAGAAAATCACACTAAACTCTGAGCTATGTGCTTTATTATTGTGGCAAGAATAAATTCATAGCTGATGATGAGCTCACTTGTAATAGGAAATACTATAGCTTTAAAACCTTCAGATTTCCTTGAAATGTTCACTGGAGTATTTGATGGAGAAAAGGTGGGCCTCTGAGAGCAGTTATAACTGTCTCCTGGTGTCAGGGTGGCTATTCAGGTAGCTTCCTGGTTATGTTTGTGATTACAACACAAGGGTGAATATTCCAGAAAATTCCTGAAGTATGGTAGCTTCATTCCTTTCAACAAACTGTGAAGGGATTAAAAGTACAGATTGGTAGTTATGAAAGAGTCTTGGATATGTAAATTACAGCATAGGGAATCTAGTCACTAATAACTATATATGGTGTCAGATGGGTACTTGATTTATTGAGATGATTTATATAAATGTCTAACCACTATGTTGTGTACCTGAAACTAACATACTATTGAATGTAAACTAAAATTGAATATTTTTTAATTTAAAATTATATTTACCTACCAATATCTGTCATAATCCTTTCTTCCATGATTCCCCCTTTCTGATAGCTTCTTCCTCTTATTCCCTCTCCATGCAGGAGTACTTTGCTCCCATAATTATAAGTGTATTCACAGAATGCCCAAGATCTGGGGGCATGCTAGAATATTACCTCCCTTTATTGGTCCCTTTTATTACTCTTCAGTGTGTCTTCCTGGTCCCTGCCTTTCTCTACCTTTCTGATCCCCAGTTTTTCACTGCTCCAAAATGAATTCTGGTTGTGGATGTTCAGTGAGCTAAATCACCAGTAGTAACAATAACTATCACATATTGAATGTACAATGAACTTCCAATTAGTGTGCACTAAATTGCACTATCTTTAAAAAAACTTTACAAAAATTTTATCTTTATTTTTATTTTGCAAATAAATGTGAGTTAACAGAGGTATGTAGAAGTTACCTTTTTTTTTTTTACTCAGTATTATATATCTACTATATAGTGAAGCCAAGATTTGGAAGCAAGTGGACAGACTTCAGAATCTGAATTGAACACTTTACTTAGATAGACAATAGCCTTTGAATGAGAACTTGCAGGTGTATGATATTAGTTCAGAGGAGAAGCCATGTTCCAGGCCCTATGTAAACAGTGTAACTCCAGCTCCAGAACTGCGCATTCTGCTAGGGATCTGTGGTCACACAGACCCTGTCCTACATCCCGAGGTCACTGGAAGAGCCAGATTTATGTGCTGACTAGGTATGCCATGAAAAATCAATTTTAGATTTATAATCATATAAATAAATATAGTTTACCTTAAAAAGTTTTATTGTACCACTTCAAAAATGTCTGAATCTATTCATTAATATTAATTGATGAATCTATTTATTCTTTCATTAGCTAAGTCTAACATTTTAAATCCCCATAACCATTTTTAAAATAATAAGATTAGTCAATTCGATGAACTTTTAGTTGAGTAATGGTTTGGGTCAATTTGTTGTTTTCCTTATATTATGTTTAACATTTTTCCCACTCTGATGTCTTTCTTTGTAAAGATATAGGAATTAAAATCCCATGAAAGCCCTACTCTTCCAAATAAGAATGTACTAACATCAATGTCTTTTAGCTAATACATTTGTCAGCACTGAGTACCTTTAGCTACTAATGGACATTCTGGTCCAGAAATTTCCCTGTTTAACTTCACCTAGATTGGCTGAGAAAAGTACAGACTGTTTAAAGAGGCTAGTTATGCACATATGATCCCATGACAATGTAAGGGAAGTAATTATTTGCATTTGTCTTCTATCCCTTTAGTATTTGGACACTTACACACTATTAGGAGGATTGTTATATATCTTTTCACACACTGTCAAGCAGGATTGTGGCAATCGGCATTCAAAGTTTCGATGAAGCGGTTTTGCAAATTGTTTTGTGACAACTGGGATTCACAGTGTTAGATTATGCATTCACACATAAACTGGCTGGAATAAACCCAGGGAAGGAAAAACAGTAACTATTAGACCCTCTGACAAGCCTAGAGTTTATATGTCTCTTGTGGATTGAATGGCAAGCTAAACTGGATCTTTTTGGTTTCAAGCTGGACAGAGGCTAAAATCATAAGCCAGTGTAAAGCCTCATAAAAAATATTTATTGGTCTATCATACAAAAGACTTTTCATTAACAATGAGAATTTTAAAACTACAATTATTGTAGGTTCTTACTTTATCTCTTCTTCAGGAATGCCTTTAGTTATCCACTGGTATAGAGAGAAAAAGGTAGCAAACAATCTCATCATCCCTGCAGCTGGGGGCATCTAAATTGAGTATTTGTCACCATTTATAGTTGTCTCTAGGTAGATCCTTCTCACTTCTCTGTAGGCCTCCCTGAGACATTTTTCCTACTCTGTATCATGGAAAAGTTCGTCAGTATTCCTGGGAGATTGCTATTTTCCCCTCCTCCCAGTGTTATGCAAGTCTCTTTCTTCCCACTCTCCCCTTATCTGCATTTTTATAATAGCCTGTTATTTCACAAGGACATGAAAATGTATGGGAGGTTTGATGAGTGTGCTTGCGTATATTTCTATCTTACAAGGAAGTGTCCTCTTCTCCTCCTTCCTACCACTTCTTCAAAGTGTCACCTTTGCTGGGAAGCTTTCTTTTACTCAGTGAAACAGACGACAGAGACTTACGTGCTCCCTTATGTGTCAATCAGACTATTGTATCATCTTATTTTACAATTATTCATTTATTTATTGTCTTCACCAAACTGAGAGCTATTCCAGGGGCTGAATTATGACACATTCACCTTGCATACATAATGGGATCTGAGAACAGTTTGTAAAATAAATGACCTAATGAGAAATTCATTGCAAATTTAGAATAATGTTTTGACAGAGACTTTTGTATTCATATAACATTTCCAATCGCTCAAAAACAGGGTTTATAAATCAGCTATATAATTTTGTGGGTGAAATAAAATAACATAAACTAGTTTATAAAGATGTGATTTAGTGGCTATTATTCTACCTATTTATTTTTAAATATATTTCCCTTTAAAAGAGAGCATATTTCTAAAACATCTGGACAAGAAATACACCCACACTAATACACATTTTATATTTTTAGTGAAAACTTCTGTGTAAGTGGCATAATGAGATGTACAATGGAAGTGAAAGTCTGTCCTCCAATATTAAATGTCAGTCAAATGTTACAAGATAAAGTACTAAACACTCAGTAAACTCTGTGAAGTTGAGAGATGAAACCAGCCTTTTCTGTATACTTTCCTTGTGGCCCATTTGTACAGTAATTCATGTTCCCTTCTCATAATCCATTTAAAGGGATTGGAGAGGGGTTAGCACAGGAAGAAGTGCCAGAGTCTTTTAGTTTTCAGAGAAAAAACTGCATGAACTAAAACAAGGATAGACAGCAAACCTCATAGCCAACATGAAACCAATTTATAGGATCTGAAGAAAGCAGTGTCCTTACATTTTTCAAAAGATGTTTCTATGCCTGAAGACCTTTATATCTGTGTCTCCATAATTCTTCCAAACCCCATCTGGGTTATTTGTTATTTATGTTAGATTTGCACAATGGCAGAATAAGGTAGAAAATTGGTTTTTGGCATTCCACCAACCCTTTTCAGGGCCTTGATTAACCTGGTAATAGGGCCTTAGATATGGTAGTAAATAAGCTGAATATTAAATGCAACATTCAGTGTTTCTCAAATAATAGTCATTCCTGAAAAGTTGATTCCTGTTAAAAATTCATATTTCTGGGTCCCTCTTAAGGTTTCTCAGAGTAAAATGTTATATAAACAAAAACAATACATTTTTATTTTATAGGTTACTCAGAATTATATCAGGACCTAATGTAAGAGGACTAGAATCATTGAACTTCAGAACTAGAAGGAAATGAGGATAAAACTAACTTTTCATGTTACAAATAATGAAACACAGAAGCATTAAAATGATTTTTGGTAATATTTATATAAAAATTATTGAACATTTTTTAAGATTCATAGTAGGTACTTCAAACATAAAGAAATTCTTCTGACCTAAAGTAATTTCATTCATTCATTTATTCATTAGTATTAATCCATAAACCACATGCAGACATTATTTAAGGTTCTGAGAATGCAGAATTTAATAAACAAAGTTTTATGTAAATTTACATGACTTTTATACTTTTTAAAAATATATTCATTTAAATGACAAATTTCCTTCAAAGTACAGGTTTTTATAGAGTCCATAAGTTAGTCATTACTTTAATTATCATTCAGTTTAAAATATAATCTAATTGTTATTCAGACTTTTTTAACATCCAGGTTATTTAGGTGCATGTACTTATCAGAAAACATAAGGGATTAAAAAAAATAGATTGATGTTGTTGATTTTCCTCTCAATCCTGTTTTAGTCAGAGAACATGCTTCATTTTATTTCCATCATTTAATATTTGTTTAAACATCCCTTATAGCCCATGCTATGAGACGCACAGTACATTAGCCAGTTTTCAAAATGTACTGTCACTATGAAAAAAAATGCAATCCCTGAAGTTGTGGGGTGAGGTTTTATACAAATATGTCAATTCGAGGACTTTTATTAACTTTCAATTAAAAACTTGATTCTGGTTTTGCCTGTTTGTTGTATGCTACTAGGAGAAATACATTATTTCCCATCATCATTTCTTTTTATTTATTTTAATCTAATTTCTTGCTTTAAGTATCAAGGCTTCAGAGTCTTTGCTATCAACCACTTTATATCACACTTTTAGTCTTTTTCTTGTAATTAAAATATAGTTGAATTTTTAGAATCCAGTTTGATAATCTGTCTTTTATTTGCAGAATTTAGCCTATTTAGATTTAATAAAATTGTTGATGAATTTATGTTGAAATAAGTATTCTTATTATTTCTTCCTATTTGTTTTTTGTCCAATGTTTTTTCTTCTTTCTTGAAAATTAATAATTGTTTTTATTATTTCATTTTTCCTTTCTATTGCCTATGCATTCCATTGCTGTTTTTTATTGATTACATCAGAGACTTCAATGTCTTATTAATTTTACCATTTCTTAGGAAATTCAATAATTTTAGAATATTATAACTCCTTTCCCATATTTCTAAAGTATATATTATAGATATCATGTATATATTTATGTATAATCCTGCTAAATATATTTATTGTTTTCATACATGTATCACACTTATTATATACAATCTGTGTATACCCAGTATTATATTTCTATAGAACAAATTTCTTCATCAAATCTATTGATATATTCATTTTTTAACTAATATGTATTATATTCTGCATCAATAATTACATGAGAATATTTTATTTCTGCCAGAAGAACATTTGGGGGGGCATTTCTTTAATGTTTTTCTCAGTGACTATGAGTTTTTGTTTGTCTTTAAACTTCCTTATTTGGCCTGAATCTTGACAGATAATTTTAGTAATATAGATTTCTTGCTTGTTGTGTCACCCAGGATCACTCTCACATTTGTAAATTCAGTGGAGTCATTGGACTCATCATGCAGTGTGCTCATGGATGAAACATCACAGAGACCTGGTAAGGAGATGCACCCAGAGGGAGAAAGATATAGACAGATTGGAGGGGCTTCTATGTGCAGTTTCCTTGTGCTCATTCCATCTGGAGGGTTCCTATGTAGCACACTTTTCACTCAGCAAGACAAATGAAGCAATATGGGTGACACATCTGCCTAGGGAAGCCTATATGTGACTCAACACTTAAGGTTCTAATTAGGACTGGTTAAAATAACACCTATTGCCTGAAACATAGGAAAATTCCAGGCTCCCAGAAGGAAAGCAGGTGTTCAACGTGAGCCATATTGTCTTTATAAAAATTTAGGCAGTGAAAATTCTTTTCCGTTAACTGATAAACAGCGATACCCTAAAAGTCGAATTTCAAGATGCTATCCAAGGGCAAATATTAAAAAAAGACCTTTCAAGTATAGCAGTCTCAAGCCTGATATGTTCATTTTTAATGTAAAGTTGGCAATTCTTTTTAATAATTTCAGTTTATGATTACATTGTCTTCTGCCTTTTACTGTTTATAAGTCAGCCATTGTTGTCATTGATGTGTCTTTGAAAATAATATACTTATTTCTATTTAAGATATCTCTAGGGTTGATCACAATATGCCTAAATTTTGTTTCCTCTACCTCATCTTGTTTTTGTGTTTTTTTAAAATGCAGTGTTTTAATTGTTGCTGGATATCTTCCATTAATTTTGGAAAAGATTCAGGCATATTTCTTCATGTATATATCTACCATTTTTAATTTTGTTTTTAACGCTGAGATTTTAATTATTTGTATGTTTGATATTTATCTATATTCATATATGATAGCAAGCATCAAGATGAAGAAACAACATTACCAGAAACTCAGAAGCCCTCTAGTCACCACTAATCTCTCAAAGTTAACCACTCTCCTGACTTTTATATTGGTTTAGTTGAATACCTTTTTTTAATTACCATTTTAAAGTACTCAAATTGCATTGACAAATATTAATTTCCCTCATGTTTAAATCAATATATCATGATTTTAAAGTAAGGATAGTAATCCTTACTTTATATGGGGAAAATGGGGCTAAATTTCTCTTTCCGTATTCTGCCTATTTCCTTCTATGCTCATCTCCTTCTGTGATATAATCTGTATCTTATGAGTTAGATAAAACAGATGATATTTACCAGAAAGTTTGATTGACCATTTAATGTTAAGCCAAGTCACACATTGTTGGAAACCGCCCTGCCTGGTTTCAGAAGCTGTAACCCCCCCCCACCACCCACCCATGGCTAAGGCTGAGTGAGCGACCTTTGGACCAGAAGCCACTAAGGAGACAAAGCTTATCTCCCTGGCAGGAATGCCACTTCTGCTTCTTTTACTTCACCCTGCCTGGACCCCAATGCTTGATCAGTTAGCCAATGATGGGTAAGATTCCCCAAGGAGGGGATGAGCTAAGATAGGAAAGACCACAGGGAGGCCCCAGGGAATGACTTGGGGGGCTATAGCAAAAGGGGGTAATGGACCCTTGCCCCTTGGCTTGACATAGCCTGAGTCCTCATTCTGTCTACAAGAAGTCTAATCTCTTGGCTGCCTTACTCCCACTGTCTGATTTAAGCCTGAAACAATGACAGAGGGCGGTGCAGTCCTGTGCTGGAAAGGGTGGGTTCCCCGGATGATTGGGCCTAAGAAAGAATACATAAACTCCTGTGAAACTTGCTTTTTTTAGAATGCTCTCAATTATATGATGAGAGTCCAAGCAGGAAATGAGTGTGTCTCCCAAAGTTTTGCAGCTCTTTAGCTATCTGACCCTGCCTCAAAATAGGCCCTCAGAGTTCTTCGTATGTTATCTATTTTTTGATCCTTACCACCTGACAATGATTAATGAGCTTCACCTGAATTCCTGTGTAAAATGAACCCAGTAATAGCCTATTGAGGAAAAGGCTCCTGGCCCTTCTCCTTTGAGAGACCAGTCACCTTTCCTCCCCAAGAACATCATGTCTTGGTAGACTTATTCTCATCCTTGGTAGCTGGAGGGGCCCTGTGGATAAAGCTCCCCCACAACAAATTACTTGAAATTTGATCATTCATGCACAGCTGATTCTATCTGTTCCCTGCTTAAAATCTCTTAACAGTTCCCCAGTGGTTTTATGCTAAAGTCCAGACTTCTTATACTTGAGTAGAAGACTAGTACAAGAAGACTAGTCTATGCTTCCCTTCAAACCCAGCCTCTGCTTTCATATTTAGTGTAAAATCTCTCTGTTCCTAAGTCTTGCAGCCATGACTCAAACATTAAAATATCCTGGATTTCTTAACCTTAGTCTTACATTCCACATATGGATATTTGAATAGTTTAAATGTTTTGTTTTGTTCATTTGCCAAAATATATGAAAGTATAATTTGATGAAATATATGAAAGTATAAAGTATTTCTGAGCATTAATTATTCTCAGTATTGTTATCTATAACATCTTAAGAATGGTGTCTGTATCATATTAAACACTGTGCAAAGGAAAACTTCATCATCAGTTCATGTATAGTTGTAGAGCAAATGTATGTAATCAATGAGTTTTTGTAACATCTCATCAAAATAAGCATATAGCCAAGAACAGCCTTTAAAAGATTTTAGAAACTAGGTAACTTAATTGATTAATTTACCCTAGTAACTTTTTAATTTAACCCTTGCTATCATTGTCTCTGATCTTCCAAGATTTAAATTACACACCCAGGATATCTATTGAATCTTTTTTCAATTTATCTGGACCATAACACTCTGATTCCTACATTAGACTTGTTTTTCCGAGTCTTAAAGAAACAATCTCACTGCAGACTAATAGAAGCTACTCTTTAATATTGTTCCAGAAAAAGAGAAAAAAGGATAAGGATAAAAGGAGTCATTACTGTTTACACATTACTATTTCTTCCATTCATTTTTCCTATGAACCTTGGAATCTGTGAGAGAGCTAACTGATACTAAGGCAAATGGAATGAAGAATTTCTCCTTACATGAAAGAGCCAGCTAACAGTTACAATAATATATTAATGTGTTTTTTATGGAAATAGGAGGAACCTATAAAAATTGAGAAGATATATTGATGTAGTTTGGTTTTGAACAATGATTGTTTTCATTTCTTATATTACATTTGTACCAAATTCTAATAATCTCAAAAATGAATTAAACACATTCTGATGAAACTGAAGATTCTGTTGATTAAATAGAGTAACTCAAAGATTTAAGGTTATATAGAGAATAAATATGCTTAAATCATATTAGCATCACTAGTGCAATCTAATTCAAATTTTTGCAAGATAATGTAATACTTGATAGTTCCAATTTCCATCACCAATTTCATTAGTTGAAATTCCATTCTAGAGAAGAAATGTCTTCAACTTTGCATCTCAGAAAGAATAAGTCTACATATATTCAAGAGACAAATCCCTTTCAAAAGAGGTAAATAACAGGCTTCATGCTGAGGAATGATTATCTTTAATTTGTTGTGATGCCTAACTGTAAATTAAGAAAATGATGAGATTATAGTTCACATTTGAAGTGTATAGGGAAAAGCATCACACTTATTGCTAAAATACACCATCCACTGTAGTCAGAAAGTAAAATAATGCCAGGTTTTATTGATAGAACAAGCTGGCAGCCCATTGTATGTGGGTGCACATTTATCACCTCAGGCAAATCTTGAACCTACCAGAATAAGAAAGCTGAAGGAAAATAGAACTAGAAGGAATAATTTTAAATAAAATTAAAATTGTGTCTTCAAACATAATTTAACATCAACAATTCTGTTAATATACATATCTGTGGGTATAGATGTGTATCACATATGTGCATATACACTTGCATATATGATATGTGATATGCCTTACTCTTTATCTTTTCTTGTTCCCTTGTTCTTGTGGACTTTAACCAGTTTTCTTGCACTTGCATATTTTCACTATTGCCAATTTCTTGATGATGTTCTAAATGCTAGCATAAACATGATTTCCTCTGTCAAAAATTTTACATGAACTTCATCAGAGATGTCTCCACCTGTTTACACTTATAGCATTCTTCCTTCTTATTCATTCATTCACCCATTATTCAATTTTTTATTGAATACCATGTACTAGGCATTGGGGAGTGGAATATAATGACAGATAAGACTTAGTATATTTTCTAACAAAGCTTGTATTCTATTGAGAATATGGCAATAAAAATGATAGGCAATGTGTGTGGAAATCCAATTATTCTTTGACATGCAGTAACAAGGAAGTATATAGTGAATTAATAAAATACAAAAAAAGCAGACTATAGTATGGAAGCCCTGGAAATTTCTTAATGCTTCCCTGAAATGTCATCAAATGGCAATCAAGACATAGTCCATTTGAATAGTTACCACATTCTCTTACAGCCTCTGAACTCCTGGTGATTGATTTTGCATCTTCATATTCACACAGCTTAGAGCCAGGCATACAATTAGGGGCTAAATAATTAATGGTTGTTGAATTGAATCCAAACAGAATGCTACCCCAAAAATTATGTCTTCTAGTGGGGAGGTAGACATAGATACAACCCAGAGCATATAAGTAAGAGTATAAGTGCTAGTGGGAAAAAACTAAAAGAGGTAAATAACTGTGAGAGGGATTTTGAAAGTCTCATGAAAGAGCAGATTTTCATCTAGGACCCAACCACCCCCCAAAATAAGGTAGAAAATGTGGAGTGTGTATAAAGAATATCCTAGGGTTAGGCTTTAGCGAAGTTAGGCTGTATTGATGTAATCTATTAATGTTCATAAGGCAAAATAAATATTGCATTTAAAAATATATTAAATATAATATTAATTAAATAATTTGCCAAGCATAGTGATAGAACCTGATTTGATATTTCGCACTGATAACATGAAATCTGACATGCTTTTCTGATGATGAGACATGAATGGAAAACATCACTAAAGTTTAAATTATCATAGTTACAACAGAAAATAAGAAAAGCATTTTAACAGTGGTAAGGTATGGATGAGGGACCTCAATATTTAACCTACTATTAATTACTCAACAACTACTTATTTTGTATCTACTGTATGTCAAGTACCCATGTTAAGAGGTAAATATTTATCCATGAATAGAGATAAATACAAAAATATGTTATAGGGGATAAAAACCCTATGTCCATGGGCTTAAATTTACTATAATGGGTTTAAATTCTGCTCTTCTTTTTGTCATATATATATATATACTTATATATATTTTATATAACATATCTATATATCTTCCATCAGTTTCTAATAGCACATAAATCCTTTTTACTTTTGTTTCCTTTAGAAAACCATTTACTTCATATTCAAATGGTCTACATGGTTACTGGCTCAAGGTTGGCCAATTTTTCTTGAGAACTAGAAACTTATAGGGAAGGGACATTTGGAGTTAAACTATTGGATTGCAGATTTTCAGAATGAGTACAAATTCTCTTTGTTTTGTATAGAAAATACATCTTCATTGGGAAAGAATGAACACAGGAAAGTAGAGCTCAGAGAGGAAGAGGTGATTGTATACTTTTTAAGAGGGAGAACATTACTGAAGCTCTTGGAATCTAACTGGCTGAAATAGTGCCACTTCGGACTTTCCAGTTACATGTGTCAGGGAAATTTCTCTGTTGTCAAACTATTTGAGCTGGGTTTCTGTCTCTTAAAAATGAAGACCCATAACCAATATATTATATACAATTATTTCATTATTATTATAAATGAGAAACTAAGAGTTCTTGTGATTTTTATTTGTTTTGTGATAATAGATTTAGAAATCATGTTTTTCTTTCCCCTCTCTTTCTACACATCTGATAGAATCCAGGGGTGTCAAACTCATTTTCACCAGGGGCCATGTCAGCTTCGCAAAGGGCCAAACGTAATTCTAGGACTGTATAAATGTAACTACTCCTTAACTAGGGGCAAGGAGCTTGGCACTGCTGCTGGGTAGAAATAAGGTGACTGGCCGGATAAAAAAGGTAGAGGGCTGCAAGATTTGGCCCACAGACCTCGTGTTTGCCACCTGGCTGTTACCCCCGATAATCATAAACCTCTCGCACAGCAGAGGATAAATAACCTGAACTTGGCTAGTGGTCACAAGGTCGAGGCCTCTGGAAGGCTAAAGACCAAATGGAACACATCCTGGATAATTTTCTGTTAAATCAAACAGAGGGATGTCTGAAGCTTTCCTCAGACCTCTCCTTAACACCTGAAGAAATGATTCAGTTACCCTTACCTCGCCTCCTCTAACCAATCAGCTCCTAATATGACCCTGAACCTAGAACCCACAATGTCTTGTGATTTTTGCCCTGTATTTTCTGTAATCTATTATACATGGCATCAGGGAGTTGATTGTTTCAGGGCACAAACTCATGACTACTCCAGACTGGCCAATTCTGTAAGAAGCTGTTTTCTTCATTGCAAACTGCTGCTCACACATTTCTTGTGGCCAGTGTGCACAGATGGATAGACTTGAATAATGGGGCTTGATAACAAATGCTACATAGGAAAGTTCAGATTTTATGAGAGCATTTAACTTAAAGAAAACACAAAGGAGGGGGATAAGCTTGAAGGGAACTTAGCTAAGGCATTTAACTTGACTTAAATGATGTTAAACTGGGCTCATCTTTGTGAAAGTTAGGAGAAATTTTTTTTAATATTTAGACAATATATAAAAATGATTCATTATGTATTTATATGATACATACTATATAACATATACATTATGTAGAGAATATATAGTTTCATAATCACAGAAGAAAGGACAACAGAGTCCGTTTTGGTAAGTAATTAAATATCAAGAAATGTAATTTGTTAATACTAACCTGAGTTGGTTAATATAAAAAAAATGATCACAAGAATTATATAACTGATACACTTTTTATTAATCCAGAGTAGAAATAATAAAAATAAAGGAATAAAATTAATAATTATTCAAAATATTAAATCAGGAAATATAACATTAAAGGGGCATTTTAGACCTTGAAGAGATTTGTCACTTGCAAGAAAACATTTGGAAAAAATTCAAATTTTCATGTATGTTTGCTTACATAGACATGAGGATAGATTTTATAGTTGAGCCAGGTACAAAAGAATAAATTAGTTTAAAATTAAAATGACAAATTAAATAAAACAGGAAGGACGTATCTGAACAACGAAATACAAAGAGAGAAACAGAAGACATCTTTGATACCACTACCACTTTTTTCTTCTTCCTGTTAGCACATTCTCTCCTACATGTCTCTTTCTTTTTCCCCCTGTCTTGTTCTTCCTAACTTTCTCTTTGCCAATGGCAATTTTGTAAAGGAGACGTGGTGAGAATTGTGTTTAGTAGGAATATTTTCTTAAAATTATTCAAGCCTGTAGTTAGCAACTCAGATGGGTAGATAAATTATTCATATTTAATTTGTCAAGTAGCACACTTTGCTTTGCTTTTTCTTTATAGTTACCATTTTTTGCTTACTGCATTTGTGTTCTCAGAATAATATTGTTCATGAAATTGTAAGTTGGTTTATAACTGATCACTGTATCTCTGATCATTTTTAGTTGGAAAATATTAGTCACCGGTAATCTCATGTAAACATAAGCCTGAGAGCATTTTCTAAAGCTTATAACCAATAAATACTTGTATTCACCTGATTTAGTGATGCAGTTATTATAAAAAAGTAGGTGGTTGTGTACAATTAGAAAATTATCACCATCAAGAGCTAATTGTCTATATCTCCATTGCCAAATAATTGAGAAATGTTTTAAAAACATCATGTACATAGTAACCAACCTCCCAATCAACCATCAACCAATCAAAAGAGAAAATTATTATTATAATATATAAAACTTTAGCTAATGTATTAGTGTGTCCTGAGGGAGCCCAAACTAATGCATCTAAATGCATTTGTGATAAATAAAAAGTCGAGTTACAATTGGAACTGAAAGGGGGGAGATTTTTATTTTTTCCATATACACCTGAAAACCAGTTCCTACAGGGCGGCCTGAATTCCCTTCACTAGGCTCCCTGAATTGGTGTTGACCCCAGGAAAAGAGGTTAGGACAGCAACTGATGGGGCTGAATTTTTCAAAGATTATATAGAATTAGAGAACAATGAAACCATTAATTTAAGGACAGGAGAACCAAGTAAGACACAAACTTAGGGACAGAGCCATTTCCCTATAGTTCTGACCTCTTCATGCTACACTGAAGTCATTAAGAATATCAGGAAGCAACAGCACTGATGTGAATATTGTTGATCAAGCCCAAAATGCCATCAACCATGCTCGTTACAGTGAGGCTGCCTTGAGCAGTGATGCCTCAGGAGATTTTACAGGAAGGAAGTGAGGTCAGGAGAGAAAAAAAGAAGACACTGTATAATAATGAAAGACAGCACACGTGTGTATGAGGTGTGCCGGGGAACTGGGCTCAATAATTGGAGTCTTGGAAGGGAGAGCATCATGCCGAAGGGCTACAAGTTCCTGCAACCTCATTTAAATGTACAGGCCGATGAGGCTGAATATATTCTGGAAATAAAATATTTGTTTAATAGCTATTTATGGCAGAAAAGCAGTTTGAAATGTGAAAGAAGAAGCCATTATAATATTTAGCAAGGACAGAATGTAAATCCCCTTGCAGATACTGGAGTTATAAAATCCAATTTTCTGTCTAGTGAGGCCTCAAAATAAAGCACTTTTCCTTTTATCACCTGGTGGCCATAAATTGTGAATTGGACAATCATGATGGGAAATCCAGCACTGTACAATAATAATAATTATTCTTACTAACACAGGTATCTCTTGCCTATGTTAATACAAAGTGAGTCAGGGGTAAAAATATATTTATTTTAAGGAAAAAAAATCAATATGTAGCCATGCCAATTAGTGAAAGGGTAGAAAGAAATGACAAATTTTTCTTTATAGTTTTGTTCTGTTTTACTAACTGGTATGATATTGCAAGTACATTTTTGAAAACATGTGCTCTAGAAAAACCTCTAGTATTTTTGCCAGGAAGTTGATTGCAGCACTAATTTCACTGCCTCTCTTCAAAAAAAAAAGGAAGAAATTTAAAAAAGAATAATAATAAAAAAGGAGGGAAAGAAAGAAAGACAGATTAAAAATGAAAGAAAATATATACCTTCAATATCCACAACAAGAAAATAAAAATTGAGTTCCTCTTGATATAACCACACTATGAATTACTACAGAGCTGGCAAAAAAAAATTTAAAAAAAGAAAAGATGTGAAATATGTAACTTCTAACTTTGAGGGTGCCTGTAATTTGATTCCAAAGCAAATCACAGAAACATATTAATCATATGATACCCTTTTATAAATAATAAAAAAGAAAAAACACATGTTTTGTATATATGTGTTTTGAGCTTGGAGAAAGATGTAGAATACATAGTCTAGTTTAACATTGAGTATACTGGAAAATAACAGGAAAATAGACTCTTTATACCAAATTTAAAACTTAATTGCTATTTCTAAATTTTTATTTTCTTAATGATTTGTCTCTTTCTGGCTAATTTTTAAGATTCATTGTTAATTATGGGTATTTTGTCAGTTGAATTTTAATTTTAAGCAATTCAAGCAGACTCAGGCTGAGCTAAGTAAAAAAAGTGGTTTATAAAAATATTGTGTAGTTCACTGTATTATTGAGAGAGCTGAAGATCCATATTTGAAAATGGAGTATTTTTCCACATCATAGTGTGGAATTGTTGCTGGTAAGTGAAGTATAGCTGCTGTAGACTAGAAGAACTAGCTGTTTTGTTTAATTTCCAAGTGTTTGGTCATAGATTTTAAATAGTGAGACTTTTTAATAGATACTGTTGTTAGGATAGATCTGATTTTTCTCTTCTTTCTCATAATGTACTTGTTCTCTTTAAAAATATATTGTTTAAATGTAAATTTAAATCCATCCCCCCAAAAAAAAACAATTTGGCTGATATTTAATTGATATTCAGTTGGGAAGAACTAAAATCTTAATATTCTTAAGCTTCTCATTTCATTAATTTGGCACATCTCTTCATTGAGTTATTTTTTTCACATAAACTTACTCTATACTTATACTTGATTATTGGTTGATTCCTTGGTATTTTAAAGTTGTTGCTGTCTTGATTTGTAAATTTCATTTATTAAATTTTCCTGAATATGTTTTGATGGTGTAGATGATTTCTTAATTGTATATTTTGCCATGTCAAAATTTCTTAATAGGCCTAACAGGTTTTTGGTCTTTTAGGATAATCTGTATACATTGTAAACAATCATACCACTATATACCCCTTTCTAAATGGTAAATCTTATTTTTTCTTCTTTCTCTTTATTGTTTTGACCATTTCTTAAATGATGTATTGAACAATAGTATAAATAATAGGAGAATCTGTTTTCTTCTTTCTCTTAAATTATTTCTAAATATGTTCTCCATTGAAAATGATGCTTACTCTAGTTTTTAAATTAGTTCTACAAATCATAGAAAGTCTCTTAAATTTTTATTTTTCTAAATATTTTTTAGAAAAGAGATATGAAACTTTAGATAAAAACTTTCTTAATTTATTACACTGACTCCAAAATAAGTATGAAAATTTAGGCAATACTTTTTTATTTAATTAGCTTATATTTTACTTTTTTAGTCAAATTAATTAGTACATTTTACTGATAAATGTTCTAATGTTAAACCATTCTTACATTCTTGAGATAAACACCCCTTAGTCATTATATGTATATATGTATCTGTAATATGTATATAAGTATATGTATATTTAAAAATACACACTTGGCCTGGCAGGTTCAATTCTCAGTCAGGGAACATGCCTGGGTTGCAGGCCAGGTCCCCAGTGTGGGGCAATCGAGAAGCAACTGAACATTGATGTTTCTCTCCCTCTCTCTCCCTTCCCCTTTATCTAAAAATGAATAAATAAATAAATAATCTTAAAAAAATACAGACTTGGAATTGGTTAACCATGGTTTTATTTAAGAGTTTTGTCTATATATTTATAAATACAATTAAGTTGTAAATGTGTTTATTCTTCTATCTTTATCTCATTATCAAAATTATACTAACTTCAAGAAATACATAATTTTGATATTCTCAGATTTTGCAGAAATTTTATTCTCCAGGATTTTAAGATCATGTCTTTGTATGTGTCTGCATGCTTTCCAAGTTAGGCCAAAAATGTCAAACTCAATAGCAAAGCTTGGCTCTTTATTTAATAGGTATCATGTAATTTTGATTTGGATAGGGAAATGAGAAAATCTTTAATGCATGTAACATAAATTGTTGGAAAGACAAGCATCTGTCCTCCAAAATGTGATATAAATTTTAGGTTACTCATTCCAATGTTGTATATTTAAAATTTTCAAACCAGACCAATTGAAATACATTCTTTTCAGTATAAAGAATTCTTAAAAGGCATTTCATGGTGTTTATCAGTGTCTATTCCACTCCAGGCAACAATTTAACTTCACCATTATCTTGCAAATTTTCATCCATTGCATTGTCACATATGGACAGATGTACTGACACCAGTTTTGTAATACAAATTATTTTCATTAGTCAATTTCAATGACAGAAACATGGAAGTGAAAGAAGTGAGCCTGTAAATGAATCACTGACCATCAGGTAGGGGAAGAACTGGATTGATGGTGTGCTGATTTCAAAACAATTGGGTCACTGAAAAGAAGTGTTGGAGCTGCATTTCAAGAAACTGAAGCTAAAAATGTAGTGTTTTTGCTTCTAATTATAGCAACTCTCCTCTTCCCCATATTGACATTTTGGAGCCATTTTGCTTTAATTCTTTTAAAACAAACTAATAACTAAGGAGCACAAAGATAATCATGAAAGTATGTGTATTGCTAGGCACATGTTTCTCTCCCCACCTTCCCACAAGAGAATTACTAAATCTAACACTCAGAGAGCTCTTGGATTCAGGTTACAGTGCTGAGATCACTGTTAGAAAATGTTTTAAAAAGCAGATAAAAAAAATGGACAGCTGAAGGATTTCAGCATCACTGATTTTTAGTGAACAAAAAGGAGAATCTCAAAGGTAATAATTCTCAAACTTTTATAATGGATCCAAACTGTGTCTGATTATTTTCTGGCATACTAAGATAATCTCACAGGACTCCATGGGTTTAGAAAATGTCAAAGTAATGAGAATTTAAATGAGATGGCCCAGTTATTTGCAATTAAATTATACAACAGTTATAATTTTAAGACTATAAGCTCTAGAATGCTATCAAGTAGCTTTATGAATTATAAAAGATAAAAGAGGATAAAATATTATATGCATAGGAGGTAAAACTGATTATTTCTTATCTTGCTTTATTTGGTAGACAGAGCATATGCCCATCATAATATGTAATGAGTAATACTGAGCTGTCACAATCCCATCTTCTACCTTCTCACAAAGATGTTTATCTCATTAGAAATCTAAACTCCAGTTTTACCAGGGGACTTAGGGGGAGGGAATGAGTCTTTTGTCTATTAATTGAAGCTTATGGTGAGAGATTTCGCCTGTAGAGTAAATGATGTTGCAGGGAAAATATCCACAAGGAAAAGAGACTTTTTACTTTTAGAGCATACCATTAGCACATCTTGGATGTTAATGTGACTTACAATCAATGTTATTTTAGTTTTCAGTAGTTGTTCTGCATTAACATATGTGATTAAAGATTGAAGAGTTTATTTTCCCTTTCACAGAAAATCAAAATATACTATACACATGTCATGGGAAAAAGAGTATGGGCTTTGTATTTGGACACCTTGGTTTTCTCCTTCCATGTCTCTCTCTTGCATTCACTATTTTTACCTAGAATTTGGGAAACATTTGTTGACCATGCCTTGTGTGCCAGCTTTTACATGAGGCATTTGTCCTTCCATGCAGCTGCTGATTATCTGTGAAGAGTTTACATAACTGTTCTGAACCTTAGTCTCTTAGTACATCCCTATTGTTTTTCTCTCCTTTTTTTTTTTAATTGCGATAATGTCCTAATCCATTCAGGCTGTTATAACAGAATACCCATAGAATGGGTGATTATAAACAATAGGAATTTATCCCTCACCGTTCTGGAGACTGGAAAGTCCAAGATCAAGGCACTAGCAGATGCATTGTCTGGTGAGGGCCCACTTCCAGGCCCATGGACTGCTGCCTTTCCCGTGTCCTCACAGAAGGAAAGGGTGAGGGGTTTCTCTTACGAGGGCAGTAATCCCACTCATCATGAGGACTAGAGGACCACACCCTCATGACCAAACCATCTCCCACAGGCTCCACCTCCAAATATCATTCCATTGAACATTAAGTTTTCAACACATAAATTTGGGGAACTCAGACATTCAGTCCACAGCAGAGAATGTCATTAACTTCATCTTATTTTTCAAAGAAGATGTGGTAACCACTGAATAAATAATAGCTATTACTCTTTTTCTTTAAAGTTTTTAACTTTAAAACCTTTCATTGTATTGCTTCTATAGTACTTGCTTCCAGTAACTTCATTAATTTACCCCATTGTTCATAGGCAAGCTTCTTGAAAGTAGTTTGGGTTCCCACTGTCTAATTGCTCACTTGCTACTCACTTTTTAAACCACAGGTTCTCACTTTGCTAAAAAATCCATCTACTTTTTGTTGCCTTTTTTTGGTAAAATGAGTTATTGCTTCCTGGTCCTAACAGCCCTCTTTGGTAATTGACACCTATCTTTTCACTCAATCCTTAAATAGATATTTATTTAGTGTATATTTGTCATTATTAAGCCACGTCCTAGAAATAGTATGGTGGTCACTTTGGATGCTGCACTGTGTGCATAGACTTGAGTTAAAGCTACTCATCACTGCCCAATTCGAAGAACTCTTCTTTCTTTAGACCTTGGGAAAACTTCTACTTCTTTGGAATTCAAATTCTACCTTTTTGTATGTTTTTAAATAAACTTAAAAAATAACATAATCAGAGAAGTTAAAAAGATCATTGGAATATAGCTAGATGAAGTTCCAAAGTGAACACAGTAATGTAGCCATACCCGGAAAAAACTGAGTGTTACAATGATCTCAGAATTCATTCTTGTTCTGCTTGCCAGTGCTACCCTTACTCTCTCAAAGGTAAACACTATTATGACTTCTAACCCATAGTAGTCATTTTGCCTGTTTTTAAGGTTATATCAATGGGACCACAGAGTACTTAATCCTTTGTAACTACAGGCAAAGGGGGAAAAGAGTAATACAAAATGTTTTCTCAGTTACCTGAGATGATATTTTCATTTTTTCTATCTTCTTGCCTTAACGGCCCTCCTCATTATAATGAATTAGGAATAAAATTATCTTTTGTTAAAATTTTATGGGGACTTTTTCTTTTAATTTTATTTGATCTATTGCATATGTTTTCTTTTTTGTTATGCAAAATAGGAGCAAAATTTTGAGGGCATAAAATAACATTTTTTCCCTTTCTAAGGAGAAGGAATTGAGGATGGTTTAGTTTTCCCCCTTTTTTTAAACAAAAGCCTAAAAAAATTAATCTAAATAAATTACCATTTTCTCTTAATTTTCTTGTGTTAATCTCATTTAGATAAATTTAGGTATGTTCATTTTAATAATAAAGAGATATGTATTTTATTGATAATCTATAATGAATAATGTATTTCTCTATGAGTAAACTACCAAGGCAGGTGTATTGACTTTAGCATTCTTGAGTAATTAATAAATTGATTTATAACCTCAAAGTTAAATAGTTTTAATTAATAGAATATATAATTTTTAAAATTTGCATTAATCTATCAAAAGAATTTATATATTGTCCAAGAGAGCTGAAGTTATATTTCAAATTTAAGGAGTGAAATGTAAACATTTTTCCCCAGAGAATCTTTATTTTTTAATTAAAACATATAAAAGTGGAAGAGTTCTGTGACTGAAGTTAGGAATTGAGTATCCCAGAGCTCAGCTGGTTTACCTAACATCTTTTTCATTCTGGCCACTGACTTATATCCATACCCCCACAATCTGTAAATAAGTTGTTTAGATAAGTAGGACAGTAGTGTCAATTTGGAAAGGAACTTGCACATTTTCACAACTTTCTCTGACACATTTGCATTGTGTGATACAGACACATTCACCGACAGCTGACTAGGCTGTCAGAGGTTATCCACTTTAATTCGACACAACGCACTGCCTAGTCAGCAAGCCTTGAATTGCTCTCACATGCAAATTTTAAGATGAAGCTTACGCTGATTATGGGCACTGACCAGTAAAGTCATTTTGTGCTAGTGCCTGTAACAAACATTATCAGGCCAGGTCCAAGCACAGGGTGCTCAAACAGAGAAGATTTAAAGAGTGGATGAAAGAAACAATGTTGCTCTAGAATGAGACAAAAGAAGAAAACGGTTGTGTGGGTAAGATAAAGGTTTGTTTGTTTTTTTTTAATAGTTGGACAGTAATAGCTCTGTATCTGTCTCTGAGTATGGCTGAAAGAGTGCTTTTCACCTCTGGCAAAAACAAGAGCAAAAGGGCTAAGTAGTGATTTTTATTGTGCTATTTAAAGTTCAAAAATCTTTTAGAGATACTCAGAACTACCTACCTGTTTACATTATTCAGTGATGTGTGTAAACCAATAGCCTATATATCATTTAAGTGGTTACAAAACCTGACTTGTATATGTGACCAGTGGCATGTAATGAATCCCTCTAGAAAACTCATGCCTGATGTCTTCTGACATGTGCTCACTGGCCTGCAGTGATCATGGAACGCTGAGGATGGCTCGTCGAAACACGAGAAAAACATACACAGGGACAACCAGGTCCTGTGGAGAAGTAGGGACGGAATGGCCACTCTCTCTAGTGGAGAGCGTCCCGTTTCCATTCCCAAGCAGGTTTTTATTAAGAATACAGACTTAGTTTGTGAATTCACAGTCTGGCAGAAAAGAGCAAAAGAAATAGGTGATTTTCAAAGGTGCAGACAGAACCCCCGCTGTGATTCTGGGCAGAGTTTGGAGTTTTATCATTTGAAAGGACTACAGGGCTCAGAGGGCTAGTTTTGGTTTCCTGTCTGTGCCTTCAAATTCTAATCTAATAACATCCTCCTGCAAACAGATCTCACAGGATCTTGCATATTCTATATCCGAGGCCTGATTACCCCAGGGGTCCGCCATCTCTGGTCTGGGCTGCACCAGACCAGATATTTCTGCAGGCCTGAGTCAGGCAGAGGAAACAAAGGCAGCCAGGAGATTTGGATTTCTCACATCTAAGAACAAGGACCCAGGCTTTGACAAAGCCGAGGGGGCAGGGGTTGATGTCCATCACCCCTTCATTTCCACAGCCCTGAGTCTCTTCCAAGAGGCTTCCTCATGATCATGCCTGTCTTAGATGATTCCCTCTGTGGGAAATCTTACCCATCATTGGCTAACTGATCAAGCATTGGAGGCCAGGCACAGAACAGGCAGCGTTCATGCCAGGGAAATAAGTTTTGTCTCCTTAGTGGCTCCTGGTCTGGAGGTCTTTCACTCAGCCTAAGTCACAGGAGGTTACAGTTTCCTGACACCAGGCAGGGTGGCCCCCAACAAGATTCCTTATATATAACACTGTTTCATTATCCAGGGACAAAGTGTGCCTCTTATGACTAAAACCCTAGGAAGTCTCTTAGAAAGCCTTTGGCCTCTGAGGCTCACCTGTCCTTTCTTTGTCCATATTGTTTACCTTCATCAAGTCTAACATGAATATATTCTGGGGAGTCTGTGAATCCTTTGAATTATCTAAACCTACGTAAACATTATATGCTACCTTGGATCACAATAACTTCCTAGCTGTAAGGATTAGTTTCATTGCCTGTCCTTATCATTCATTTCCAAACAAAATTTCACCCTTTATATAATTTGTATAGATTTCTATCATTGCAACCAAAGGCTTAACGAGAACAAAAACAATAAAAATGCGCTGTTGAGAAAGGCCATGATATGTGCTTCCCAGGAGAATTGCAAGGGTTAGACAGACAAAAAGGTTGGGTGACTTGAGATCTACAAAAGGTAGGGGAAATGGAGCCATGATAATGGCATTGGGGACCAACTCAGTGTCAGGACTATACAGGTAAAGAAGGGTACATTAGAGTTGAGGGCTGGGCTACAGAGTGTTTGGTCACAAAGCTAGAGACAGAAATATTTTTCAATCTTAGTACAGATTCTTAGTACATCTTAGTACAGATTCTTTTCTTTCCTCTAGGCAAGACTCTGATCTTGCTAATACTAAGCATGATATTCAAAAATCAGGAACTGTTGTTATATGTAAATCATTGCATTAAGTGAAAAAGCACTATGGCTTTGTGTAAGATCTTCCTGAATGATAAAGCTTTGGATAAGAAAAGCAGTGAGGAGGCAAGAGCTATTTCCACAGCTGGTGAGAGGCTCCTTGGCTGTGATCAGGACAGCAACAGAAGGATGACCTCTTGTACAGTCTCTGGCAGCCTAGGAGAGTTATGCCTATGTATTTGCTTTCTGTAGACGTGCCTTTTCCAAAAATATTTTGTATTTTTGACAAATTAAATAACATGCAGACAGCTTAGTAGAATGTTTTTGTGTGACCAGAAACTGATTTCCAATTCACAGAATGGTTTCAATGGGACAAATATTCCAACCTTTATTCCCTGAACTGATATTAGTTTGATAGTAGGAGAGGGAAAAGGAAAGCAAAGCACCAAAAAATTGTTGTAATCAAAGACATGTTTGTGAACTTGTGTGTTTTGTTGTTCTTTTGAAATGTCTGAAAATATTTTTCACCTTCTTTGCCTGAAAAGGTTGCTAAATCTCTTAGGGGGTATATAATCTGTTTGTTTTAAGGCTCAATATTTATAGGCTGAATGAGATGTCTAAAAGGGTGTTTCAGCAACCATCAAGTGACACTTTGGGACCAACAATAATGGTCCTCAGCATGTTCCCCAGTTCCATGCCTGTAATTCCCTCAGCCATGTTGGCATCCAGCTCCTTGCCTCTCTCTCTCAGTGCACGTGGTGTCTCTGGGCTGAGACAATAACTATCTGTGTGTAAGGCACTATTGGGCTGAGATGCTCTCTGCTAGAATACTCTTAGTAACATGTCCAACTCTACCATCCAAGCTTGCCACCAAAAGATGGACTACAAGTACTCAAGGAATCCGGTGCTAGGCCCTTGCTTCTATGTTGTTTTAGTAAAATTTATGTCAGTAATGTACCTTGAACCATACATATTGCACAACATTATATCTGGATTATTGTATTTTATAAAAGTCTGTTTTTAATTAATAATTTTCAGACATGTATATGGTGAGCTCTTGTTCTCATGTAAATAAATATTAATAAGTATGTGGAAAAATCTTGTAACTAAATGAAGTATTTTCTTTGTGTTTTGAATTATATTTATTAAAAGATATAATTGGAAAAAGCCCCCTAGCTAGCCTTTACATCAGTAAATCTCAAATAGACTTCTGGATGTAACCCCTTGGTGATTAAAATAAGTTATTTCCTCTTATGACTTATTAAGATAAAATTAGTTATATCATTTTTGCATCTGGGACACCTTTATTCAGTTAGGAAGGAAAGTGACTCAAGTGAATTGAATCTGAAATGAAAGTACTACACGATGTTGTCTTCTAGAATATTTACAATGTCTACTATCTAATGAATAATATGTGCTAATGGAAACATTTATCTATATGGGAATCCCTGAAAGATTTGGCAATGGCACATTGGCTTCAATGATTGATCTGCCACTTTCTATCTATAGGGTTTTGGTAAGTCACACTGTAACTTTCAGAGCTTACAGCTTTAAAAAAAAAAACTCTGTTAAATGTGTGTATATAAGGTCTACCACATGAGTAACCTTACCCATCCATGTAAGAAGTATATGAAATTATATGTGATTTACTAGTGCCTGATAATTGGCACACTGTATGTGCTCAAAGTTAATTTAAAATTATTATGGATAATTACTATAACTAAATTATGATTATATTTGTGTTCCTACAATCTGTCTGTAGAAAAGGTTCAAACACTTACATGTGATGTAAAAATAAGACTTTGCTAGACAAACTTAAGTTTAAAGCTTTCCATTTTAACTAGGTTGTTTCTGACTGCAAAGCAGATAAATCATTTTACTGTATAACTTAAAAAATCAGTTAATATTGCCATTCATATTGCTGATAGGCTGATGGAAAAAAGTCAAGAACATAAAAATACTTCAAATAAGGCATGCAAATCTTGTGTGTGGGGGGAGACACCTGTAAGCCGGGCTCTTGCTGGCTAACTGGGCTCAAATTTAAAATAAAAAAAACACAACAAACAAAAAAGCCGAAAACAAAACAAAACAAAAAACAGAGCCTAGCAGCCATTTCGGCACAGGGGCCTCTCTCACAAACTGCACTTGACAGAGAAACTTGCACTGAACTGCCTGTCCCTATGCAGAACCACCTGTCTGCACTGTGTTTCTGCCATCTGTGCTGGCCCTTATAAAGGTCTCCTGAAACCCTATTTCATCCAACAGGATAGAGGCTTTCCCCAGCCTATGAGAGCTGCATAGCTTCCGACCAATGAGGATAGTGTCTTGAATACAGGAGTGTTTTTATATCCCTCACAGAACCTTTCACACTTGAAAGAACATGTGGAAATTCAGTGAACATTTGGATGTAAGGTCAATGAAATACATAAGTGTGAATTTGTGTATTTGTAAGTATAATGTCCTAACTTTGAAATTTAAATTTCATCTGAGTAATAGGTACGCTTAATTAGTTTAGGGCATTCTTTTACATATTTTCATAGGATTCTAAGATATATCCCTATATTATTTATGTATTGTTATCATTATTAAATAAATATCTGTGCCTTATTTATTACTCTTTGCCTCTCCAATAGTCTGCAAACATCATAAAAACTGTACATTTGTAGAGCAAACAGTATGCACTAAGCAGATAATGATTGAATTACAAATATGAAAGGACAATGGACAAACTGAATGTGCTTTAATATGTGTTGATCCAAATCTGTGGTGTAAACTTTTAATAATTGTGCTCTGTACATTCAGTTTGAAGAAGAGCATTTTATTTTTTGTTTATTGTCAACTTGAAGATTATCTTATTTCATCATCAGATTGGATGGAAAAATTGTCAAACTGAAAGGAACTACCATAAAATACTTCAGGGATTTTGATGAAAGAACAGGAAATGATCGTGGAGACAGAGCATTGCTGAACAGTAATAAGAAACTGGTGGCCAGCCAAGGTTTCTGAGGTATAGAACACCGATGCTCCTCAAATTTATAGAAATAATGTGATTTTCATAAAATAAAATAGGCAAGAGTAAAAAGACTTTTTTCTGTGACTTATTTTTTAATTATTTAAGTTAAAAACATTTGAAAGGTTTGTTTTCAACACAGCTTTGGTCTAACCTTTTTGGAAGGTCTGAATGTCCTCTAAACATGGGAGAGTTTTAGGGTCTAAACGTACTAACGATTTTGCAGGGTGGAAGGTTGATCTCTGGGTTGTATTGACATATTCCTGATTTTTAAAAAAATTTTTTCTGTGATAGGCCATCTGTGCCTGTTAGTTGTTACCTACCAAAGTTAGGCTCCTCCCCTCCTCCCACAGAAACTGGACGACAGAGGTGCTATTTCCTTCAATGCTTTTATTTTAAGATATTTCTCCTGGTTCATATAAATGGCAAGAGATTGGGAGAAAACTTAAATGTTTCACAGTCTCAGAGAAAAAATTTATAATACCAAATTTTCTAAAGTAAATGCTCTAAGAGAAGCAAGGTCAGTGTCCTATAGCCAGGAACAAATGCGTCTGAAACTAAGGCATGCTGAGGGGAATGTTAAGGCCATTGAGGTAAAGGCGCACCCACTGAAGCCCATTGCGCTGACTGCATTAGTGCATTACCGCTGTCTATGGCCCTCCATTTCATGGGAGGAAAACAAATCTCTGCTGTCATCTGAAAGTGAATTAGAGGAAGCAGTGTCCTTGGGACCCGTGGGAGGTAAGCCAGGTAGCTTTGTTCAAAGCACAATTTTTTTTTTTGTCTCAAATTGATAGGAGATGACCTCACTTAAACTTTTCTCTAGGAGAAAGACCGGTTTACATTTATTTTTAAAACTTATCCCTCATAGGTGAAAAATGCTCGCATGCTATTTTAAGGACACAATGCAAGTGTCTTTAAAAAACTCATTTAGATATAGTGTTGAGAACTCTTGTTCTAAATAACAGTTAAATAAGGAAACTCATACTCACAAAAAAAAACTAGTTTTCAAATTTGTATGCACATTGGACTCATCAAGGAGCTTTAAAACGTACTAGTGCTTTGGTCCTAAGTGCAGAAATGGTGATTTAATTGGTCTAAGGTGCAGTGTGGATATTCAATGTACAATCCCTCCATGTGATTCTAACATGCAGCCAAAGTTGAGAACCACTGTCTAAAAGGAATGACCTTCGGAGTCCTAGAAAAATTTTCCATAGTAAGAGAAATAACGAGGAACAGTTGCTCTTGCATGAAAACATTTGGCAAAGCCAATGTATTCCTGAAAAATACACTAACTTGTACTCTTTATTTTTCCCTATTGCTCTGTGCCCCCAAGCACTAGTCGAAAGAAGAAACTTGACCAGTCAGCAAGCAATGCATTTGACCCAACCTTATATTAATTCAAGTGTGCCTCCTACAACCTACTTTTAGTTATTACATACTTTCTTATAACTCACAGTAGCAGAACTATTTTCTACCACTTGATCCATGATGATTATTATTTATGAAATGAAGGAAATATTGTATTTATTTTCTTAATACAAATAACTGATGCTGTTAATAGACAGTTGCATAATATCATGCAATAATTCAGAAAATTAGGTTGCAATTTTATATCTGCTTTCCAACAAAGAAAACTTTAGATAATGAGAGTTCCCAATCCTTAAATTTCTTAGAAATATCATAGCAGAATGAACCTTTTCAAAGACCACTCTGCACTATATTACATTTTCTGGAGGAATTAATTTTTTACTAGTTCATGATTCATTAAAGGTGTTTAATTGAATACTTCTGATGCATGTAAGTAGAGAGCAGTAGATTTCATAACATTAACCTAAGGCATTTTCCTCAAGGAGTCAAATATCAGAAAATTTTAAAAACAACAATATTTCATGTACTTCTTTTTGTGATGATATTTTATATACTTATTTCAAAATCAAACTTTAAAAAAATAAAATTGATTTGAGAGCATGAAAGAGAGAAAGAGAGAGTGAAAAACAGTTTCTTGTTCCGCTTATTTATGCTCCAACTGGGGATCAAACCCACAACCTTAGCACATGGGGCCAATGCTCTAACTGTGCAGCTCCACCAAAGCCAAACTTTCTTTTGAAGCAGGCATTTTGCATTTTAAATGAAAATCAAGCCACTTTCCTCAGCACAATTGTTTACTTAGTTTGTCAGCACATTTTTTCAAGGCCCAACAGAAATTTCACTTTGATGAGAAACTCCTGCAACCGCTTCTCAGCATCAAGTTGCATGTGCTTTAGTTGTCTCATGGGTGTACGAATTGCCTTTTCAAATGAGGTTATAAACCTCAGCTTCCTGATTACATTTTGCCAGTTTTATTAACTACACTGTGCATAGCATAGCAGTAGGCACAAAGAAAACATCCAAATATTTTTTTGATTAATTTTGTAGATCTCCTTCCCCAAATTAATGAATCTTCTTCTTTAATCACTAGATAGTAAAGGCCTAAGTCTCAGCCATCCTCCCCTCCAAGAGTTCCATCAAAGTGTGCTCAAAAACAGAAATTGTATAGGATATAAAGCTACTCAACATATGGCAATGCAGATTTTGTCAGGGGTGGGGGTGGGGTGGAGGAAAACTAGTAAAATATAGCTTAGGCCTGAGGCCAAACTTGGAATTTTTATTCCTTCTGTCTTTAACAGGCAACAACTTGCAGCAAAGAGTGCCTAGATTTTTTGCTTTTAGGCAAAGAAGCTAGGAGGGAGGGAGGAAGGAAGGAAGGCAGTGTTATTATCTTTATACTCAGGACAAAATTAAGCTAGGATAAACTTTCATTTAAGTCTGCCTGCATGAATTTCAAAACAAGCTATTTTTAAAATTGTGGTTTATTTTAGTATATCACCAGATGATTTTAAAATAATGGCAATTAATTCCATAAACCAGATAGAAAGATGATCTGTTGGCATTTGTTTTTCTAAAAGCAAAACCTGAGACAAAAGTTTGTACATAAGAAATTTATTTTGGAATTTGATGCCAGGAAGTAAAAGTGAGTACAAGGCAGTGAAACAGGTAATACAAGAATGTATTTGTATGTTGACCACAGCTACAAATGATCTGTTGCTTGACTTCCGAGGACCTTTCTAAACGGCTTATAAAAAGTGTCTCGGAAATACCTGCACAAGGAAGAAAGGGGCATAGTTTTATCAATTGATTCTAGTTCCTTGTTGGTTCAGCATTGTCCATTGGGACATGAACTGTCTACCAATTCCAGCTTCTTAATGAGTGATTGTTGAGTGCCTTCCCAGAGGAACATGCCAGTGGGAACACCGAAGATGCTTCTGGGTAGGAAGCAGCTTGTACCTGCTCCAAACTGGCCTAAGCCCACCCGAGACAGTTGCCAGAGCAATGGGTTGAACTGGAGGCTGCATAGGCTTAAAGCGACCCAAAAGTGATAACCAATGCAAGCAGCTTCTAGCACAAAAGTTGTTTTTGTTTCCCTTTTCTCTTTCTCATTACTGGAAACCATTATTTCCTTTTATATTTCCTACATATCTGCTTTCATACCAAATTATCTTACCTATGATGCTTCAATGACTTTTTATGTTTTGTTTTATTGTCACCATGACTATGGCTATATTGTTAGTTCCTATTCATACCTCTCCTTCATTTAAAAAGAAATATGTTGATTAAGGCCCTCTTGAAAAATGCTTCTACACAATTAAATTATACCAGCTGACTTAAAGACACATATATCCAAAACAATACAAAGTAATAGAATAAATATAACAGAACTATTTCTTGAAGAATATTTCTAAAGAAATTTGACATCACTTGAACAGTGCTTTTATGTCAGTGTGAAAGTCACTATTTTAAATTCTATCTTGTCAGTAGTTTTCACACTTCTTTGACTGTGACTCAGAATACAAGACACATTTTAAATTATGATCCATTGCATATGTATCTAAGAATTCATAAAACATTTTACAAATAAAATGTTCTTTATTACATGTGATATAAATTATATATTTTTATTGGATTGCCCAAAAGTTTGTATGTTTTTTTTCATAAAATAAGACGTGATTTTTATTTTCACCAATAACTTTATTGGTTTTTGGATATTTTAAGTATATAGGCTATCTCCCACATGGTGTAATGTTGATTGTTCTCAATCAATGTCTCCATTTGATTGTTATCAACTTCAACTGATCGACCTGTGGAGCATTGTCCAGTAAGAAATCTCTAGCATGAAATTTCACAAACCACTTTTGATCAGTCACAGCATCTTCTACACGTACTGCACAAATCTTTCTGTGTTTCAACTGCATTTTTACCTTTCTTGAAATGATAAAGTATAATATGCCAAAAATGTTACTTATTTCTTCCATCTTCAATATTAAAATGGCCTCACAAAAATTCACCAATTTTGATCAGTTTTTTTAATGCACGCTGTTATGACAGCTATCACAATACAACCTAGCAAAATCGTTTTAAATGAAGTTAAAGACAGCTAAGCTCTTCTAGAGTCATCT
The DNA here is from genome assembly GCF_004126475.2 of Phyllostomus discolor. NCBI lineage: Eukaryota > Metazoa > Chordata > Mammalia > Chiroptera > Phyllostomidae > Phyllostomus > Phyllostomus discolor. The sequence continues at coordinate 139,615,951 of NC_040907.2, forward strand.
TATGGGGGGAAAAAGAATGAACTTTTTGGCCAACCCAATATTTTATTTAATTAATTTTAAAAAACCCCAGTCACATCCCACTAAATTTACCTCACATGGATTATCTATAATATGCACTAGTATACCTCCACTTAAATGAATTATATATATAATGACATGTAACATGTAACAAACCAAACTGAAAATACCTGTCCATGGCCTTGCCCCTCATGCTCATTCATTTTCTTCACCAAGCCTTCTCAGCCCAGTTTAATGCCATCATCAATCTCCCAGACACTGTGATCCCCAAACGAGGTGTCATCCTTGACTTTACCCTTTTTTTCAGTCTTTCTACCCTTCATTAAAACTATTGTTTCTCAACTATATTCTCAGTTGATCCACTTCTCAGTCTCCACAGCTTCTATCCTAACCCAAGTCAAATCATCAACTTTGGCTTTAACACCTAAAATGCCTCCTTTTATTCTCAGGCTTCTTTTAATCTATTTATTGTCTTTTACACAAAAATACTCCTGGCGAGGGGACACGGTGTCTATTTTATCCCTAGTGGAAATAAATGACTCTAACAGATCAGAAATACACTGGGGGTTTGAGATGGTATCCAAACCATCAACTGAATCATACCTTTCACAGTGTCTTTCCATTGAAGTTAGACTAGAATCTATTTACCTCTCTGTCTTAATATAGTAATATTTTCTTCCTTTACTAATATCCTAATCATTTCTTTATGGCTCTTCATTGAATGGGCTAAACTCATTTCTGCTTCAGGGTCTCTGCCCTTGCTAACCTGCTCTGTGGGAGAACTCTAACCTGAGGCACTGCAAGGCTGACACTTCCTCTTTTGCAGATTAATTTAAAAGCCCCTTCCTCAAAAACATCTTTCTTGAATAGTCAAATTCCATTAGGCTTTATTCCATAGTATATTTTTATTATCTTTGCTTATGTCATAAATATTTGAAATTATATTATTTAGTCATTTTACTTATTTTTTTGTATTTATTTTTCTCAGCACTAGAAAGTTCTGAAAGGATGATATCAGCCTGCCTTGTTCACAGCTATGTTCTTATCTTCTGGAAAGATAATAGTAAATAAAAAATATGTTCAGTGATTAAGTGGGCATTAGCTTTATTCATAAAATACACAAAAAGTTTTTTTCAAATATAAATTATATCTATGTAAAATGCAGATTTATCACATTCTTCAAAACATGCCAGGGAATGGTCATTCATATGTTTATATGGTCTCAAAGGCCTAGATATAATTTGGAAATTATGTCAAAATTTTAAATTTAAGATTTGTTGTGAAAGTAAGCTCAAGATCAAAAAAGGCTCTCCTGGCTAGCTTGCAAATTATTCATTATGGAAATAAATAATTTGAAGCAATTTGCTGTTACTAAAGAAAAGAACCAAGACATAGTTTTTTTCTCAACAATACTAAAAACTTCCCAGATAATAGAGATGCCCAAAGACAAATTTTCCTTATGAGGAGTCAATTTCCAGATTTCTGAGGAATTTAAGCCAGATTAATAGCTATTTTTTGCAGATAAAATGGAAGGCAGGAAAGCACAGGATGGGTACCTGACTGCAATAACTTTAAAATTTATTTTCTGTACTGAGAATCCATGAATCTATACTTGGCTTACATCTTGAACAAATACCAAATTTACCACATAATTTTATCACTTTAATATTTATTTAATGTCAAACTTTTAACATATATGAACTCTTAAAACTTTTAACATATATGAACTCTTAATTCTATTAGGGATTCACTTCAAATTTTGTGTTTGCAATTTCTAAAATTAGTATACTCCTGGAACTTTATGATTTAATATTAAAAATACCACCTTTAAAATTTACAGTGTATCTACATAGCAATAATTCACATATTGTCAATCATTCTGTTTTGTTTTTTACTGTTAACAAAACCAGAAATTTGGGGAAAAATTAAATTAGGACCTTTTTTTAGAGCTGTTTAAGATTTACAGCAAAATTGAAGGAAAGGTACAGAGGTGTTTCATATACCCTCTGCTCCCACACCTACATAGCCTCCCGAATTTTCAATATTCTTCATCACAATGATACATTTGTTACAACTGATAAAACTCATCAACATTATAATCACCCAAAGCCAGAGTTTACATAATAGTTCCTTACTGATGTTATACATTCTTAGGAATTGGACATATATATTGTACATTATAATTTATAATGACCTGTATCTATCTTTATGGTTTTACACAGAGAGTACTTTTACAGTTCGAAAAAACATCTGTGCTCCCCCAACCCCCAAATTCTGGCAATCACTGATCTTCTTAGTGTCTTCATACTTTGTCTTCTCCAGAATTTCTTGTACTTGGAATCATATAGTATACAGGTTTTTTTTTTTTTCAAATTGACCTCTTTCATTTAGTAATAAGCACATTTAAGTTTCTCTCATATATTTTCAGGGGTTGATAATACATATGTTTTGGGGGCTTGTATAGTATTTTATTGTCTATATGTATCACAGTTTATCTATGTACCTATGGAAAATCTTCTCAGTTGCTTCTCAGTTTTGGCAATTATGAGTCAAGTTGTTACAGATATTTGTGTGCAAGTTCTGGTGTGGACATAAGTTTTCAACTCCTTTAGGTAAGGAGTGCAATTGCTGAACTGCATAAATGGAGTATGTTTAGTTTTGTAAGAAATCATCAAATAGTCTTCCAAAGTAGCTGTGCAATTCTGCATTTCCATAACTGAACACTTAGAGTTCTGGTTGCTCCACATCCTCACCAGCACTTGGTATTGTCAAATCTGGAATTTTACTACACTTATTTATCTGTTTGTGAAAACCAAGAGCTATTCTGAGCATACTTTTATGACTGTATGAATTGATTCTTAACCATTTTCATAATACTAGCTGTTCTTATATGCCAAGGTAGGCAAAGTTTTTCTTTAAAGGTACAGGTACTAAATGTTTTTGGCTTTGTGGAACATATGGTCTCTGTTGCTACTCTGCCATTGCAGATTGCAAGCAGTCATAAAGACTGAGCAGATGAGCGTGCTTGTATTTCAGTAAAATTGGATTTACAAAATCCAGCAGCAGACTGGATTTGGCCAATGGGCAGCCCCCTGCTCTATGTTATCACTATAATGGTGCATATTTCCATTTATGTTATGGCTAAAGCCTGATTTATTTAGTCTTTGATTAAACATTTAAATTGTTTCCTGTTTTTTACTTTTTAAAGCAAACACTTTAGTAAAAAAGTTTTGTTTGTGAAATAGTATGGTTCTGAAATTTAATCAGATTCTTGAGTGTAGTTGTAATTCATTGCCTTATTGTTGCATAGTATTACACTGTGTAACTATACCACAACTAATTTATTCCTCCTACTGTTTTTGAACATGAACACTATTACTAATTATTGCAAACAGTGTTGCTATGAATATTCTTTACATCTCTTTTGGTAAATGTATGTTAGGGTATACAGCTATAAGTTAGTTTTTGTATGTAAAATATGCCTATGTTTTTTATTTTCTAATGTTAACAGTTTTTCAAAGAGGTTGTACCAATTTACATTCACACCAAAAATAAAAAGTTCCAATTGCTTCATGGCCATAGTAACACAAGATAAGGTCAATTCTATTCATATTAGGTAGTTATAAATTAGTATTGCATTGTGACTTTAATTTGTATTTCCCTCAGGACTAAAGGTATTAAATGTCATTTAAATATGTTTATTAGTCATTTACTATTATATTTTATAAAATGCCTATTCCAGTCATTTGACTATTTTTTCTATCATGTTGTCTGTCTTTTATTGATTTGTGGAAGTTCTTTATGTATTCTAGATATAAATTCTTTGTCAGATATATAAACCACAAATTGTGGTTTGTATTTTCATTCTTTTAATGGCATCTTTGGATAGTCCAATAATCTTATTCATTTAATTTTAATTTTTAAAGATTTGTATTCATTTGTAGAGAGAAGAAAAGAGGAGCGAAACGCCAATGTATGGTTGTGTCTCACATGTTCCCTACTGGGGACCTGGCCTACAGCCCAGGCATGTGCCCTGACTGGGAATTGAACCAGCAATGCTTTGGTTCACAGGCCGGCACTTAGTCTGCTGAGCCACACTAGCCAGGTCCAATAATCTTATTTTTAAAGGAAGTCAATTTGTCATTTTTCTTATATAGTATGCTTTGTTATGTTGTTGTTTTCCAAAATATTTTATCTAACTCATTTTATTAAATATAACCTTCTACATTTTTATCTAAAATATTTAGAAAAATCTGTTTCTTTTTTGTTTTACTTTTAAACCTACAATTCATATTTAAATTATCTTTTGGACGAAGAACATGGTGTTAGGTTGGGATAAAGATACTTTTTTATATCTATTCAGTGGACCCAGAACCATTATTTTAAATTAAAAATATCACTGTATTTGTGTGTCCCCTTTACCAAAAACCTTAGGTCTTATACTATGTACACTGAAAATACTGATCCTATTATATAATTTACCTTTAAGTTTGTTGTATGTGTATGTTTAATACATAATAGCTTTAAATTTTAAAATGAATGGAACCCAGTTTTTCTTTTGGTATCTATTATTGAAAAATCTTCCTATTGTAAAAAAAATCTGTATTTTTTTCAACTGTGTTTTTGTGAATTTCTCTTTCTATTTGTAAATGTCTCTTGGGGAAATTACCAAAATACTAGTTCACTTTAGTTTAATGTAAGCTATGCCAAGTGAACTAGGTTTTACTTTTCTTATTTTCTCCCCTTGTCAACCTAGAACAGGTTTAAGCAAGAATGTGAACTGCTTGGACTAGACAGTTTCTAGCGTATGTATAAATACCCAGTTTACAAATGTGTAAGAGAGGTGGCCAAGTTCTGAAATATCTCTTCTCCCAAGCCTTTTCAAGAATTTTCTGATATATCAGAGTGAAACTGAAGGAAATACTTCTTCATTTAAATTCCTGCTATCTCAGTCTTCTCTCTGCTGCACTGATTTTTCTTTTTTCCTTTAGCTAACAATAATTGAGAGACAGGAATTTGAACACTGGACCTCTAATGGAGTACTTGTGCAAATTCTTTGGTATGTTTACGTAGGACAATATGCTGTTAAGACAATTGATCTCTATTCACGTCTAGCTCCAGCTCTTCACCTCTTGCTTTCTCCATCCACTCTTGTACCAGCTGCATACCTCCTATTGCTGGAGTTCCTCTCCAGACAGACTGTATTCTTCATGAGGAAATGTACTGCAAAGATGATTTAGGACCAGCTTTCCCCTTGACCTAAAAGATACCAACATGCTTTATTGTGTTGGATAGTGTGCAGAATTTACTTTTATTCTGAAAAAAAAAAGTTAAATTTGAGAAACTGAAATAAAGTAAGGGAAGGATAAGAATTGATCAAGGAATTACACAATCAAAAGGGACCAAGAGCAAGTGATGTAGATTATTTTGAAAGTCATTAAAGTCAAGTAAAAAGCAACATTCCAAACATAAATGAGAACATACCATTTTAAAGTATCATTGTTGTTGGTATTCACAAATAGAAATTTATAATAATATAGCAGACAAAGAATATGTTTATATCTTTGAAATAAAATGTTTTGGTGGCCAAGAAAGGACATAAATAATCTGATTTTTCTCCCTAAGGATAAGGATAACTAACAGATCACTATTATTTTCTAGTTCACACTTTAGGGCATAAAAAACCAAAAGGCTCTCTTTTAGAAATCTTTTCTCATTACACATTTCGTTCCCCTCCTGACTGTGTCCAGATTTTCTCTTAGAGATTACCCTTTGTCTGCAATATTTCATTGCCACTTCTAGTTTCTGGGTACATATGTCTGTGTCTAGAGGAAGAATCAATGCTATTATGTTGAGAAGAATTTCTAGCTGGTACTTGCTCCCTGCATTTTTTTCTTGTGTTGACTTGAACCCATACTTTATTTCCAATTTAGCAGCTATTGAATATGAATGAATATTTCTTCACCCTGACAAAAAGCAGCAGCAATTTAATGAAGGAGATGGTAGTACATTCAGGGTAAAAAAGATTTTTTTTTTTCTGCCCCAAAGGCTGTTTCCCTCTGGGGTGGGAGGTACAGAGTGCCTTTAGCTTTAAGTAGATTTCATTGCAATGAGATTTGACTGATTCCTCTCAACCTTACACCAAATTCTAGAATAAGTATTTTGAGTAGCACTATAGCATGGTGATTGTTATGGGGTGTTAAGCCAGGTTGTTTGGATTTGAATACACATTGTATCATTTATTATCACTGTCTCTGAAGAAGTTAGGAAATTGCTCTGTGTTGATATTTTCCTTCTTTATGGTGGAATTAACAAATAGCATTTGTCTCATAGTGAGTTAAGATATATTTTTGGTAAGTAAGCATTCAATGGATGTTAGTTGTTATTATCATATTGAAAAAAATCCCTTTGTACCTCACACACCTTCGCAAGAACATAAAGTCCAAGCCACACATGGCTCTGGGAAGGCCTCCTCAGCAGCCATAGGTACTGGGCTCCGCCAGTCAGTGTCTCACTGACTCCCGTTCATCATGCTGTCCCTGCCTCTCAACACACCTCTGCTCTTGATTCCTTTCCTCATCCTCCAACATATGCTTTTGCCATTGTGAGATCATTAAAAACAATTTGGTTCTCGAGAAAGTCATTCTTGATTCCATTGACTTTGCCATTCTTCAATTCAGGCCCTCTCATGTCCTTGAGAGAAATAGTTTTTCTTTCATAATCTCCTACTTATGGAGGAGTTAAAAAAAGAATACTCAATCCATGAGTAGCTAACATTATATGTGCACAGTTATATCTATAGTTTTTGTTTTCTTTTTCAATACTACAATTGCTTTTAGAAAACAAATTGCTTTCTATTAACATCTCTAAATGTCTTTTTTTTTTTTAGTGAGAGTAAGTTTAGGGACAGTGAGGCACAAGAGGGGCCCCTGAAGACAGGATTGGGGCTCAGCTTAGAAGGAGCTGCTTCTGCCCATTGCTCCCCTGGGTATGGGTCTCTTCCGGACCATTAGAGCTTAGTTTAGAAGAAGCAAAATAATGGTCTTGAGGAAAAGGGGGATGCAGGCATGCTGAAAGAACGTGCTGGCCGCATTTGTCCTGAAGATTTTATTTATTTTTTATTGGCAGGAATTTTAGAGGAGGACTCAGAGGGACTCAGCTCAACAGAATATTAATTAGACTTCTGGGTGTGTCTTTTAGTCTGGTAATGAATTAAATGAGAGTGTAATGGAGTTTGTGGTCATTTTTGGATAGTTTCACCTCTATCTTGGAAATTAGTCTGGCTCCTAATTGTTTTGTTCTTGTTTTTATTTTTTTTATTTTTCTCCCTAAGGTGATTTTTAAAAAGATTTGAATAACACGCCATTTTGGTTTTTCTTTTTTAATTTAATCTTTATTATATTTTTCCCATTATCATTTAGTCCCTTTATACCCCCCCCTCTGCAATCACCACACTGTTGTCCATGCCCACGAGCCCTTTTTCCTTTTTGCTCAAACACTCCACCCGCTAAACAACCTGCTCTTGGATATCTTTGGTTATAAGGATAGGTTAAAACCACCTGCTCTTAGCTATCTTTGGTTAGGGAGGACATATTTAGTCCACATGCTCTTAGGTATCTTTGGTTAGGGAGGATAGCATCTTATGATTTATGATTTTGCTGTTGATTACTCTAAGATTCCAGACATCTGCTTCCTCATTCCACTTGCCAGGGGATTTACCTAGTTTCTTACTAACCTGCCTCAATAGGATTACTATATCTGGTGACACCTGTAAAGTTATTTGAAATTCATTTCCATTTAGGCAATTATTCTTGAGAAAAAGTAAGCAAATTAACCCCCACTGGGTGTCTCATATATACACTTCAAATAATAGTTTGTAGCTCTATCACAGCATTCACTTATAAGCATTCATCTTATGTCACCATGACCTGGGTGAAGAAAGAGAAACACGACACAACAGAGGAGGCTGGAGCAGAGCACTCTGCTCACAAGTCTGGTCCAAAGGTCACGTTCTTCTAGCTGTTCCAGTTCCCACAAGGAGGGAACAACAGCCTTGGGTCAGGACCACTTCTTGGTGACATTGAGGTGGCTGAATTGGTCTACCAGCAGCCCCTAAATGTCTTCTTATAGTAACTATGCAGACAAATTATTGAACTTTAAGAAGTGCACAAGATTATTATGTGTTTGATTTTGCAGGTAAGGTAAAAAGTCACAGAGTGTATCTGTCTTACACACAAGATGGTTTGTGCTCCAGAGACGTACTACATAGCTATAAGGAGGAGTGTGTTTTCCTCCCCACCAAGGTTACCTTTCTCTCTTATCCATTCATTCATGCTCTACAAGTAAACGAACATTGATAAGTCAGAAATTATCATGAATGCAACATGGTATCAGTGAACTGTTTTTTTTGTGACTAATACATCCAACAGGTTGCTGGTAAATATTAATTTTATTACAGGAAAAGGCTGTTTTATAAATTACCCCCTTAATGCATCCTGAATGACTTTTCAGTTAAAACCTAATTCTCCTAATGTCTCATTCTATTGGTTAATACAATTCTGAACCTAATCTCAAATTTAACCTGAAAATAGTGACTCTTTTTCCAAAAGTATTTATAAAAGCACTAGTAAGTAAAGTGGCTATGCTTCCAAGGAAAACATTATTTTTATTTACCTATCAGTTCATTTTTAATTGAAGCATAATTAATATAAAGTTATATTAGTTTCATGTATACAACATAATGATTCAATGACTGTATACATTGTGAAATGTTCATCCTTAGTGAATAATAAAATTATTACTTGTAAAAACTGTTATAAAAAGATTATCAAATATGCCTTATTAATGTAAAATTAGAGCCATAATAGAACCTGTTATAATGTATTTACCTGCAAAGCATAATATCAGACATCAAAATTTACTGATTTGATTGAGCAAATTATAATCTAAAGATCTGTTAGCTTTGAAATCTCTCAGTAAAATGTGAAAGGGCAGAGTATTTGTATTTGAGTGTATTCTATACAGAAACACATTTGTTGACTCTCTACCAGTTCTCAAGTACTGAACAAGATAATTAAGAAACAAGTCAAAGTAATACAGCCTTCAAAGTTCTACTCTATTAGGGAGATAAAGAGACAATTAATATTAAGAAAATAAGGGTTATGGTAATGGTTAAAACATGGCACTTGGAGAGCATAGTTGACAAACATTTAACCCAGTTTTTTAAAACTATATTTTGTTCATTATGCTACTACAGTTGTCCCAACCTTGCTCCCCTTCACCCAGTACCCTCCATTTCCTCCAGCAATCCACCCCTTTAGTTCATGCCCATGGGTCATGCATATAACTTTTTTTCACTACTCCATTTCCTATACCATTCTTAACACCCCCTGTCTATTCTGTACCTACAAATCTGTACTTCTTAATCCCTGTATCTTTCCTTCCATCCTCCCCCTTCTCCCTCCCAACTGATAAACCTTCAAGTGACCCCCATATTTATGATTCTGTTCCTATTCTGCTTGTTTGGTTAGTTTGGGTTTTTTTAGATTCAATTGTTGATGGTTGTGAATGTACTACAGTTTTAACATTCATAGTTTTGTTCTTCTTTTTCTCAAATAAGTACTTTCAACATCTCATATATAATGGCTGATGATGGATTCCTTTAGCTTTATGTGTCTGGGAAGCACTTTATCTGCCATTTATCTCTAAATGATAGCTTTGCTGAATAGAGTAATCTAGATTTTAGGTCCTTGCTTTTCATCACTTTGAATACTTCTTTCCATTCCCTTCTAGACTGAAACTCCTTTGCAAGTAACACTCTACTTTTATTTTGCTGCTTTGAAGATTCTTTATCTTTAACCTTTGGTGTTTTAATTATGATGTGTCTCAGTATGGTCCTCTTTGTGAACATCTTGTTTGGGATTCTCTGCTCTTCTTGGACTTGTATGTCTGTTTCCTTCAACAAATTAGGGAACTTTTCTTTCATTATTTTTTTTCAAATAAGTTTTCAATTTCTTGCTCTTTCTCTTCTCCTTCCAGCACCCCTATGATCAGAAAGTTGGTATGTCTGAAGTTTTCCCAGAGGATCTTTAACCTATCCTTATTTTTGGCAGGGGGGAGGGGGAATTCTTTTTTCTTCTTAATGTTCTGATTAAATTTTTTTTCTTCCTTTGTTCCAAATCATTCTTTTTATTCTCATTTCACCCACTCCACTGTTGGTTCCCTGTAAAAATTTTTTAGTGTAAACTTAGTGTAAACTACATTTCTGCCTGGACCTTTTTTATGCTCTTGAATTACCCAGTGAGTTCCTTCAGCATCCCAATAACCAGTGTTTTGAACTTTGCATCTGGTAGGTTGGTTATCTTCATTTTTTTAGTTCTTTTTTGGGGAGTTTTGTTCTGTTTTTTATTCCCCCTCACTTGGGCCATATTTCTTTATCTTTTCATTTTGGCAGGCTCCCTGTTTTTTCTATGTATTAGGTAGAGCTGATTTGACTCCCTGTCTTAGTAGCAAGGCCTATTATAGAAAAGCACACCCATAAGTTGCATAGGGTGGAGCCTTAGGTAATCACCAGGGTGGGGTAACCTGTGTGAACCAGACTGATGGAGTCTCAGACATGGTGTCACCACTCTGTGTGGAGGAGGGCTCAGGAAAGGTATGATAACCACTGCCTGGGCTCTGGAGATTTGTTTGGGAGGAAGATATCCCCTGGAACTTGCCCTGATGCAGTCACTTCAGTTTCTCCCTGTATGTCACTGGTGCTCTTCCAGCTGCTGCCTGGGAGCTAGAGCCCAGATGGAGTGAGTCTGCATAAGACCCAAGACTGTTGAGGGCCCTTTAAGAGTAGACATCTGAGAATCATGCAGCTTCCTCTGCTGCCCTAACTTCTACTACTTTGTACAGCCAGGAGTTATGGGACTTATCTTCCTGGTACTGGAACCCTGGGCTGGGTGGTTTGGTATAGGGCTAGGATCCCTCACTCCTGAGGTATCCCTCCCAATTTTTATTCACCATATGTAGTGGTAGGAAGGCCCATTCCACTTGTCTGTCTCCACATCTCTGTCCCTCTTACCCATCTGGATGAATGTGACTTCTTAATTCCTAAGTTGTCAGACTTCCATACAACTTTCTTTTCTAACAATTCTGGGTGACAGTTGTTTTGTAATTTAGTTGTAATTTTTGCTGTGGTTGTGCAAGAAGGTAAGCCATGTTTACTTATGCCCCCATCTTGACTGGACCATTTAGCCCAGTTTTGAAAGTTCAGTTTCCAATATCTGCAGAAAAACTTTGTTCTGTTAACCAAATATGACAACTTGCTACTTCCACTACTGATATGATGCTCTAATTCAACATTTCTCTATGGTGACAAGAACCTATTTGAAAGCTTGCTAAATGATGTTGAATTACTTCTTCATGACAGAGGACCGGGTCCAGCTCCAACTCATACACATCTGTTGCCATGGACTCCAAATTACATGTTTCCCTGATCAAAGCTTATACATCATTCTATTCATCCTCATTTTACCACACAAGCCACAGCTCACATCTCTGATCCCTCTTGCTTATGACAGCTGATGATATGAATGTAAATGATTTTAAAATACCACCTGCTCAGAGCCTAATAACCAAGGAAGACAATAGGGCTGTGCTGTTTGGAATGGAAGTTAATTAGCTTAAACTCAGCATGTCACATATTACCAACCATGAAAACTGTAAAGTTACTGAGTTCGTCGGATGAGATATTATGTGACAGATATCTGTTTTCTGTTTGGAAATTTTCCTTTAATGATTGTCAAGGACAGAGTGTGACTGATGAGACCGCTGTAGGCCTAGATTACAACACTTACTCTTTAGAGCATGAAAATAACAGTAGTTGTTTTAGAAGTAACAATTTATCAATAAAATGAATCAGAGGGCACAAAAGGTGGCCTGCCAGGCATTCTGTTGTGACCTACAGCTGTCCTGATGTAAGTAATGAGAGAAAAGATGGATTTTCAGCTCAACCCAGAAACCCTTCACTTGTTTTACACATAGAAGTGAGGAACACAAATCATTTGTATTTGCCTCAATATCTGAGCCAAAACAATTCAAGGGAGACACTGGCAACAAGTATACAAAAGAAACACTCAGAGAAATCACTAGCAAATGAGGTTTATCTGCCTTTTTCTTCCTTCGTCCATATCCTAGGTTGCCTCACTCCTCCTCACTTAAAATTCCATAATTTTAAGCAGTTTTCAATCTCTTTTTCAGATTTTCATTTCAGTTGCTCAAGTGGTGCTTAATGCCATAAAGCTATATTTGATTAGCATTTCAGTGTTTTTATTAAAACCTTTAACAGAATTTTGACCTTACTGAAATTGTGAGAATATGTGTAGGTTAAAAAAAGAAAACAGGCCAAATGCTACCAAAATCTAGAGCACAAAGTTGAAAATTTATTCATTCACTTACTAGTTTTTTGATTACTGAATTCTAGGATGTAGGAACCAAGCTAGCATAAGAGTTCTGAGTGTGGAAAAATGGGTTGGATGCTTTTCTCCCACAGATTATAGGGGAAGGACTCAGGGATGATGCTGATTAGCTGATGGTAAAATCATAATGTTAGCAAGACTTAAAGTTTATTAAGCATCTACTATGAGTCAGAAACAATATCAAGTATTTTATGTGTATCATAAAAATTCATATGCATTTTATATGCATAGATTAACGCTCACAGTAATTTTATGACTTAAATGTCTAGAGTCAGCAGAATTTTAAGATGGCCCCAAGATTCCCAGTCCCTGGTGTCCATGAATAATCTCTTACAAGGCTCATAAATGAGGTAACGTTATTCCCATAATCACATTACTTTATATAGCAGAAGGGATTTTGTAGGCATATACATATTGCCAATTATTTGGTTTTGAGTTCATGAAAAGGAAGATTATCCAGAATGGACATGAACCAATTAGGTAGCATCTGGGAACTGGTGTAGGTGTCTGATGGACAGCAAGCAAGTCAGAAAGCAAGGATCTCAGCCTTAAACAATGCTCGGAACTGAACCTGTGTTCTTAGGAGAGGACTCTAAGCCTCAGGTGAAATTGTAGCCCTGACTGACTCTTTGATTTAGTCTAGCGAGTCTCTGAGTAGAGAATCCAGGTAACCTTTGCCCATACTCTGAAAACAAAAACTGTGAGATGATAGGTTTGTGTTATTTCAAGTTAATAATTTGTAGAGGTTTGCTGCATGGCAATAGAAAATTAATAAAGGTTGTCTGTATATTAAGTTTCTTTTAATTTTTCAAATTAGGAAACTAAGACTTAGGGCTATTAAATAACTTGTCCAAATTCATGTGGGCTTACTAGTCAAGGCTCTTTGCCCCTAGAACCCATGCTGTTTGCACTCCATGTCATTGAACAGCAAGGTCCATCATAGACACTAGTCCAGTAAGAGGCACATATCTTAAGGGCCAGAAAGACAGATTAAGACCAATAATAGGCAAAAAGACAGAAGCAAAGGTACAAGAAACCAGCATTCAAAATGGAGAGTAAGAGAGTAAGTACATTATGAAGCCCCAGGAAAGAACTAAGGTGGCCAGTGGGCCTGTAGAAGTATACAAGGAAACTATAAAGCCCATTCAGCTGGTTCAGTGTTATTGTTAACCCTTCAATATAATACCCAAAGCTGTGGGCAAAAGAAAGGCTTTCCACAGACATTTTTTCTTCTTATAAAAGCATATTCTATTCTATTCAAGTGAATAGAGATGAATTCTTGCTCAAAATGAACTTTAAAACAATAATGAGAGAAATGAAATAAGCTTTACAAAAAGAGCTATTGGTTTGAGAATTTTAGAGCAATGACAAATAGTAGACCCAAGAGTTCTGGGTAAACAAAAATATCTTACATGGATAAGAACTGAGAAAGTGTGTGTGTGTGTGTGTGTGTGTGTGTGATGAAAATGCTTAAGATCTACTTTCTTTGCAAATTTCTAGTATACAACACAGTATGTTAACCATAGTCACCATGCTCTACATTAGGTCCCCCATTCAACTTATAACTGAAAGCCCATACCCTGTGGCTAGTGTTTCCTCAACTCCCCCACGTATTAAAATAAAACCAGTCAGCAAAAACATGCAACTTTCTCTTGAAGCGTTTGGTTGGACAGAAGCAAGATTGGGAAGAGGAATAAACATGTTCCTTCAGAGCTGTGATTTGGCAGGAAGGAGGTGGTAGAAAGAAAATAAGATGAGACATTTGGATACTGAGTGATTAGAAAAATATGGAAGTCCCGAGGATCTGGATTTCAGAACCACTTCAAATGGAAATTTAGTGACAAAAGATGTAAACAGCTAAAGAGTTGAGGGACTGATCCACTGAATTCTGGGGTTCTTTCTCCTGAAAAACAACACTCCCACCACAAATGTATTCTTGGGTTTTCAGTGGAAAGAATATCACCCCTGATCCTTTTATAAATCTAGGCATCTAGGAAACTGGGGAGGGGGGGCATTGAATTCATGTCTCTCACTGCCCACCCATTATAATAAGACTTATCTAAACCTATTAAAAATACGTGAATGGTCAGCATCCTATATACCTCCCTAGGAAACATATGGGGGAAAACTCTTCTATGTGAAGTTAGTGATAAAGTACTCTCCACGTCGTAACTAAAACTGCATGCCTCGAAATGACCTCATTAGGCCCTTAACATAGAGGTGTAGGGAAGATGTGGATGATGCATTGCCAAGGGCTGAAAAGGCCACATTATGTGACTCACTCAGGGTAACATTACCTCACCACCTACAATTAATAAGGATCTTTCTGTCCTTTGCAGGGGGATAGCCTCTTACACATTATTAGTAGATCTGACTTATTAGTAGATCTGAAAATGGAGCCTATAACTGAAGGATACATAGACTGTTTCCTTCAAAGGAAGAATATACAGAGTATAAGGAGCAAAAATAAAGAAAATTAGATTTAAAGGAAAATCCAATGGGAAGTAACTAGTGTTGAGCCTAGAAAATGAGGTAAATAACTGTTGTCAAGTTGATTACCAAAGCCTTTTCTCATACAAAAGTATAAATTTAGAGTGGGAAGAGACATGTGCTATTCAATATTACCCCAAATTCCATACTTGGAATCTCACAAATTCTATCCTATTTCTTAACATCAAGAAGGTACATCAAACTCCTAATGAGCTAAAAAAAGTATTTGTCACTGTGACCTTTTTTTTGTACTGTTTTTGGTTTTAAAAATAATTTGTAGATTATTGTTCAAATCTATAACCCAAAACACTAAATATATAAAACATAAAAAGGTAAACAATGATGTGAACAACTTTTCAACTTTTGAGAAATATGGTATTATTTGAGCCTAAGTCTTAGCAGATTTTATTGGATATAGGAATTTGAGGATATCTCATTGTCAGCTTGTGGCATAAGTTATGAAGAAAATTCTAGAAACAAAAAAGAACAGTAATGTTAAGATAATAGTTGTAATAACTAATTTAAATATCAAAGTAATTCCAGAAACAAAATGTTGTGTTTTTTATGTCTTACAGTGGTATGATAAAAAGATAGCCCTTCAGCACTGTGCTGATGGGTGGGTTACAACTAGATGACAGTAGGGTTAGCTCTGCCCAGAACACTTCTAAGAGAATTTATCAGTTTAGCATTGTCAACCAGAAAGGTACAGAAACTCCAACTTCATGTGAAATAACTGAAATAAGAAAATACTTAGGCATTGTGGGAACAAGAATGTGAAAATTTTCTTCAGAAGATTAAATAATAAGTATATTAGATTTCTATCATAGGTTTAAGAAAAGCAATATATTATATATTAATCTAATATAAAATATTATATATATATATAATTGAGAATACTTTTTCAGTGAAAACAACTTTCTATCAAAATTGCCCAAAGAATGAAATAGTTGACCAAAATATAAAGGTGACTAATATAGGCATAAAATTAATGATCACTTCTTAGAGATGTTGTGCAGGATTTCAAGCATCAAATGGAAACCTGTATTTGAGCAGGTGACAATTTGGTGGTTCTTGGGCTAAATGCTGCCCAAATGAGCTGCTTGTTTGGCTATAAAACATTATTTAAAAGTAACAAATTGGTTACAAACATGTAAATTCAGAATATTTCACATGAAAATCTTAATTTCTTGGCATCTCTTGGAATATCTCTTGGCACTTGAACCTCACTAAATCTGGCAAAACTTGACTGTGTTAACTGTAGCAATAATAAATAAGAAGCAAAGAGTTACTAGCCACTGTAGACAGATTTTCTTGACTCCATTTAACCACAGATAGAAACATTCAATTCTACATTCCCAACATTGTTTATTAATTGACATTTACTCTTGCTTGTGCTATTGTTTTTATAATTTCTTCATTTTTTTTAAAGATTTTATTTATTTTTAGAGAGCAAGGAAGGGAGGGAGAAAGAGGAGTGAAACATCAATGTGTGATGTGTGAAACATCAATAGAAACAACAATGTGTTGCATCTATTGTGCCCCCTACCAGGGACCTGGCCTGCAATCCAGGTATGTGCCCTAGACTGGGAATCAAACTGGGGACCCTTTGGTTTGCAGGCCTGTGCAGGCACTGAGCCACACCAGCCAGGGCATAATTTCTTCATCTTAATTAATTACATGGCTCTATAGGAATTCCAGTTTTCTATCTTTGATCTATTTTAGGTCAGATCTCTTCTAACCTGGAAGTTTTTTAATTCTTTATTCTGACTGATAATAGAACTGGTCAGGCCCCCATCAATTTATTTAAACTAGTGCATGTCTAGCAAAATAATCTCATATCACTAATGAAAAATTAATTGAATAAACAATTCACCCAAGATCATATATATAATTAAAGACAGATCTAAAAATAAGACTCATCATTCTTGAATCCCTGTCTACTAAGAATTATAAAGTGTAACTCAACTCATTTTAACAGTGGTAAATAACTAATTAGAAAGATAATCACACACCTAAGAAACCTAGATTGATTCTAATGAATCAGATTTTACTGCAATTCAGTTCCAAATAGCCTAGCTACCTTTTAAAAAATGAAGAATCTACATTTTCAATAAATACTAAAGGGGCCTTCTGTTGTGTAGGTAATGCCTTTGAATGGCGTGACTGTCAAAACCAGAACATTTCCAATGACATTTGTGATTGTGTCATTTCAGAAATGAGTTACTAATGCAAATATATGAAAGAGTACAAGAAATCAAAACCACATTGGAACATCCTAGAAAACTTAAGGTCACAAGTTAGACAGAGGCAGGTATTTTAATTCCAAAGCCTATGGGCTAAACATTCTAAGGTATTATCATTAGCAAACCACTCTTCTCACTCACTTGTGTAAATATAATCTGTTGACTGGAAGTGGTATTATACACACAGAATCATGTATGCATGTGGATGAGAGTAGAGAAATTGTAGGCTGGTGAATTCAAAGCTTGGGAAGTTATAACACCAACCTTTGATACACTGATACTGGAGTCTTTGAAGTAAGTTAGGACTCAGTTATACACTGACCCCATCCTGTGGTGGCATTTCAGTATTATCTGGACACTATATGATCTTGTGATACTCTGAAGTTAGAACTTACCTACTATGGCCATTTGAAACTCACAAAAATCTGTCAGAAACACTTTTCTACTGCCTCGTATATGTACAGAAAGAGTCTGGAGAGGATTTTTTCTTCCAGCTACGAGACACAGTTCCATCTTTGCCCTAGAGGTTTATATGTTAATGAGAAGAACCCATACTACAATGATAAAAATAAGGCATAAAACAAGGTGAGTTCAAAACAGAAAAACATTTACAGTTATGTGAGCTACCCAGTTCAGGACCTAAATGTCTGATTTATTTGTACTAAAATAAATGAGTTATGAGTACATAAGCTAAAGCAATAAAAGAAAACAAACAAACTACAGAAAAAGAACACCACCCATAATGGGTGTTTTAAAAAACCATAAATTTCAACACATATAAAAGCTGAGAATAAGCTTATGCAAAAAAATTAAAGGTCTGAATAAGAACAGCCTCTGTGTGTGTTCGTGGTATATTGGGAGTGTTAATCACTTCAAAGGAAACATATTCAAACAAACCACACAATGATGCTGTCACCAAGAGACAAAGGCATTTAATAAAGAAAAGGAAAATGGCAAATAAGCCTTGACAGAAATGCTGAAAGTAAGTTTATATAATTGTTTTTAAAGCATTCATATCTTTGTGCCTTTGTTTCTGGAAAAGCAATCAAAAGGAAATTATTTTTAGAGCTGGGAAGGATTTAAGGCATCATCAAGACTGGGGAGGACATTGCTCACCACATGCATGAACACTGCATCCATTTTAGACATTAACACTGTCTCCATGAGCATCATTTCCAAGCTCTTCTGGATGTCGATTCAATCCACAGTTCTCTTCTGCCAGAACTAGAAAACCACACTCAGGAAATAGATACAGTCCTTATAGGCTATAGATGATGTGATAATGCTAGTTACATGTCAGAACCTGGTTTAAAGAAAAAAGAAACAAAAGATATAATGAAAGAGAAAGAAGGGACGGAGGGAGGGAGGGAGGGAGGGAGGAAAGAAAGGAAGAAATGAAGGGAAATTAAAAGTATGAGGAGTTTTTTATACTGTAGTTTTATTCATCTGAAGATTTTGAGTTTATTTATTTATTGGGTTCTTTCATTTGATTTGAATGAATACAAAGTGAAAGGAAGAAGTCTGGTTTTTCTTAGACATCATTATACAGTGTGTTAACATAAAACCACCGAAGTCAATGATGGATCCAATGTGGACTTTCTCTACTGAGATCTATGACCATATAAAAGTGTTATAGGCATAGAGTGGTATCTTACACACAGACTCTGGGGACAGTGTTTGAATTATGATCCTGCCAAATAGTTAACCTTTTGGATCCTTGACCTTTCAATACTGTGGTTTCCTCACCTAAATATGGTAAAAAAAATGAGACTTCCCTTTATATGAGCTAATATGCATAAGTCTCAACCCAGGAGACCAAAAAGAGAAGTGTGTCATACTAAACTAAATTCAGCAACATCAGCTTAACTGTGAGAGAAGGAGGCTAGCTGACAGTTAATGCAGAAACCCTTCTGACTTCCTCCCAGAAAGATTCTGTCAGGTCATCAGCAGGCTGAATGCCAGTCGGCTTAATATCCCCATTAATTACATGTGGCACTTTCAACGACAAGATGTAAACTATATTTATTTATTTATTTCACATATACTAATTCCCGTCTCCAAAACAGGATGCCTGACCTAAAACCACTGACATTTTTCAATTACAAGTAGTTACTTCTCAAACCCAATAGTTACGGCCTAACATCCATTCCCCAGATATAAAACACGTTTCAACATCATCCATCATCCTTTTACACACACATCTCAAAAATGTATCTTTTTTTTGGTAAAGCAATATAATAGCATATTTTGTTATTTTCTTTCTTAAATGTGTAAAAAGAGTAATTGTCAGTGACTTTTTGCCAGTAAGTAATTTAATCCAGTCATTTCCATGCTGTGACTTTTATTTCCTAAAGAAATAAGAGGTTCTTTCCATTACAGACCTGATTATGAAACACTTTCCAGTTATAAAACTTCACCTTTCAGTGTTCTATGAATTAACTCCTTTGTGGAATGGAGGGACAGCACTTGCTTCATACTCGATTTTATTCAGAATATCCAGTTCTTCTGAAGTTGGTTTCTGAAGGAACAGACTTGAAAAACCCAAACACTATGATTATTTTGATATTATACTTTTCTAAGTCTGGTTAATTTAATAAAGTGACGATACAAGTTTACTCATTAAAAAATTGTATTTCTGAGAGCACTACTTTTAATGGTGAGAAAATACCTCGCCCTACTAAAATCTGATCTGTGACTCTCTTTTATTGGGTAAAATAGGATTATGGCTATATTTAGCAGCCTGAGTCCCCTCATCTTCCTGGCTCCTTTGATTCTACTTTCAGTTTTTACCACATGTTATAAAATTTAAAGCTGCTCCTGCTGTTCTGAGGGTGGGCAGTGGGAGGCAGCCAGGAAACACTAGCTAGCAAATGTCTAATAAAATGATCCTTGTAATTTACACTCACTTTCAGTGAGATCATGTCTGCCAAGTTAATTTTAAACCAGAACCCTTTCACTTGGTTACTTAAAATCTGAATCTACTGACCATGCTGACTGTTTACCAAATGTATATCTATCAGAATTGGAAAAAGTGGGAAATTGTTCATTCTTTCATTAACAAATGATTGCAGAGCTGGCGCCAGATGGTAAACATGAAGCCAATTGAATTAAATGGTGCCTAAGACACACCAGAAATAACTGAGCATCTAGTAGGTGACACAGACAGGTAAATAATCCATTATCATCTGGTCTAGCATGTTGTTCTATATGTTTAAGTTCAATGTGTATATGAAAGAAGGCGCAACAGTCAGGAATTATTTGCAATTCAGGAGAGTCAATACCAAGACTGGAAAAAATAAAACAAAATGCACATTAAGATTTGTATACCTGAAACTTGTATAATTTCATTAAGCAATGCCATCCCAATAAATTCAATAAAAAAGAAGGAAAGTATGCCCTGTTTGGCATAGCTCAGTGGATTGAGCACGGGCTGTGAACCAAAGTGTCGCAGGTTCGATTCCCAGTCAGGGCACATGCCTGGGTTGAAGGCCATGGCCCCCAGCAACCACACATTGATGTTTCTCTCTCTCTCTCTCTTTCTCCCTCCCTTCCCTCTCTAAAAATAAATAAATAAAATCTTAAAAAAAGAAAAAAAAAAAGAAGGAAAGTCATGGTCTTATCCACCGCTTTATAAAGTAGGTTTTTGATTCCTTCATTAGTCATTGCTTATCCAAGATTAGAAAACTATGTACCAGCAGAGCAGAGAATAAATCTAGGATTTCTGAGCTGCCTCTGAAAATACCTCTTTTTTGAACAAGTAAAAATTAGTGGAAATGGAAAAAATAATAAAACTTCTTACTTGCTTTATTTTATTGTATATTTATCTACAGATACATAGAAACTTCTCAAAATTTCTATAAGCTATCCAATATGTAAAGATAGATATGGGAAAATAAATCAAGTGGATATCTTGCAATAGAAAAACTATTTCCCTTGAGTCGTTATAAACTTTCATGATGTCCTGAAAGTTACAACATTTTAATAAAACGTCTATATAGAGTCCTCGTTGACAAATCACTCTATCTTTTGTAAAAGTAGGGAGAAATGTAGTTCCCTAGCTAGGTAAGTACTATGGTATTTTATGGTGTTACAAGATTTATTATGACCTGAAATGATAGATTGTATATGCTGTAAAAATTGTTTCCCTAGAGATTTAGTGGAAAAACACTTTGTCCCTAATCTGTGCTACTATAAGAAAGTGACTCATGATTTTGACAAGTAGATCTATCAGAGCTACCTGCAAGCTTAGGCTGTCCAGATTGGTAATGACCTGGTAAATAAATTGGCCATTCCAGAAGTCTCTACTCAGTTGGAAGAGAGGCAGTGACATCACTGCTCCCTCCAGACTCTAATTGATGCTGAAAGTAACAAGCTTTAATCCCAAGAGATTATGGCATTATGTTTGCATAATGTCCTTACCTCCCAAACTCATTTACAGGTCAAATACAAACTCAGATTTACAGTATTCGAAACTACTAGCTCATGGTCCATTTTTTTATAAGGAAAGATTCACTTTTAGCAGAGGAGATTGGGTTCTAGAATGTGCCCGAGTTGTGTTGCGTATGCCAGACCTGTGTCTGAGCTGTAGCTCTGTCATTCACTAGATTTATGACCCTCAGAAATGTTCTGCAATGTCTTAGGTGTGCTTTCCTGAGCCAAAGAGTGAGGTTATAATAACTTACATCTCAGGAGCAGTTGTGAGTTTCCATTTACTCATTTACTGAACAGCTATTTATTAAAATGTAACCTCTGTTAGACAATCTGGTAGGCAATGACCCTCTTATATCATGTTTTTCAGGTTATGGTAATAGCCAATAAACAAATTAATAAACAATATTCATGCCTAGATTTTGATATGTACTATATGTATGATAACTATAATTTTACAGAGCATAAACAAGGTCAATCATTTTAGATAGAATTACTGTGACAGACCCTATGAGAACTGAAAATGTCTTCTCCATGAAAAGCTTAGGGGGAAAGTTTTCCAAGTCAAAACAAACAGACAAACAAAAAAAAACCCCACAGCAAAGAAAAATTTCCTGTGCTGAGAAAAATCTTAGAATATTCAAGGAACAGAAAGATGGATATTATGGGTGGAGGAAAATGAACAAGGATAACAAGTTATGGACAACAAGATTGAAGTGTTAGTCAGGGGCTTTGCTGGAGGCTCAGGGATTCAATCTAAGATAAATAGGAAGGCATTCAAGCAAGAAATGGATATGATCTGCTGAATGTTTTCAAAAGATCATTCATACCACCTTGAGGCGAAGGAGTCAAGGTTGGAGGCAGAGAAGCTTGTAAGGATGAAAAGCAGCAGATACCTGGATTAGGGTGAAAGTAATAAAGCTGAAGAGAGGTACTTGGATTTAAGATACATTTTAAAGATTTGAATTGACAGGACTTAACAATAAATTGGATGCAGGAGCCAAGGAAAAGAACACACTGGAATCTGACTGTTAGGATATTGGTCTGAGTAATTAGACAATATTGGTGCCCAGTTCTGAGATGGAGAAGAGTGGAAAACAACAGGTTGTCAGAGAGGAGGGACATACACAGTTAGAAGCGTTGTTGTCAAGGATGCAGCTAAAGGTATACGCCTGGAGTTTTGAGAGTGATCAGGGCTAAATGATATATATCATTTTTAATGCATAGCTCACTGCTTAATGTGGACTATGAACACAATAACTGCAAGGTTTTGTAAAATGAGCAATATTTTCAAAGTGGAATGTACAGAAAAATTTACATCTGGTAATTTTCTAAACTTGGTCTTAAAATTATGAATAGCATCATGCAGAGAATTCCATTTCTACCTCTTCAATGAAGCTGTTACTTAACTTCTTTAAGGGCAACGAGGAGAATGAGGCACGCAAATTTTTTCATCCCAATATTGTGCTGTCACAATTTGGCTTAGTAAAAAATATCATTGCAAGATCAACATCATTATTAGAAGGATGGTGAGAGACAAATGTATATAGCTATAAAGTGTAGGCAATATTGTCACACTGCAACTTTAGTTCTACCACGTTTAAGCTCTGTCATGAGGTAGCTACTGAATATCTCTGATCCTCAATTTCCACATCTGCCAAATACAAATAATAACAGCAACTATGCCTGGGATTTTAAGATGATTAATTAAATAAAATACAGACATTATATGTTGAATAAATAATACATGTTTATAAATGAGAAAGTATGGGACAAGCAATGCTGTTGGGGTATTATGTTATTATAAGAATGTCTGTCAAGAAAAATTATAGAATAGAGGATTTGAACAAATATTAAGTGTTTAAAAATGAACACTTAGGGTTTCACAACACATATCTTGGACTTGAAAAGGAGCAAACATCATATTAAGAAATTCTGCAGATGGAGAGATACTTCTTAGAAATATGTAGTTGCCAGAACAAGCAGCAACTTCATCGTGGTGTTACCAAAACAGAGAGAACATTTGAGCCTACGCATTTTCACATTTTTCTTAATCTGAACTAAGAATGAAATGTAGTAAAATGGGAAAGCATGTAACAGATTTTTAACAGCTGGGAGCAGGCTTGTATTGAGTTGATACACCCTTGCCAAATGAGAGCCCATGTAAACATAATTCTGTTCCTTTTCTTGGTGAAGAGGTGACAGACTCCCCCCACCTTTAAGACTGCTTTTCATACTGCTCAAATTATTTTCTTTAGGAAAAAAAGCACAACATTCATTCAAATCAACTCAACAACTTTTATATTTTTGCCTGTTTAATTGGCAGAAATTTACACAAGCTGCTATTGTGTTCTCTGAAAGCTAGTGCTCAATTTCTGCTAAGGATTTGAGTTCGTCTGTGATTTTGTGTACAGTATTTTGTGTCTGTAAATCTCTGCTGCTGATGTTGCTTATATAAGCACAGGCAGGACTGAAGACAGTGATTTCTCCATCTTTTGTTTCTCTGCTCAGATGTTGTTTACGGCTTAGGAGCTGAGCCCAGTCACCTCAAGAGCTTTGATCTGTTTCTAAGATGCCCATGTCCTATCTCTCAGAGCTTTTCCCACAAGCCAATTCTCCTTCCCAGAATTTTAGATACAGTCATCCCAAAACTAGTTTTGTATATTCCAAGGCTGAGCAAATAAGTAAATACATGAGGGATAATGTGGGCCAGGTTTCTCCTTCCAGAGAATTACAGATATGAAAAGGAGAAGGGAGGGAGGGGTGGAGAGAGGGAGAAAGGAAGGAAGGGTCCTGCCCTGTTGGACTGGTATTAAAGGTATCAGTGTAAACTCATGTTAGCATGTGTAAATATATTTGAATATATAAATAAGTACAGATGTGTGGAGATATGTATCCATATGTGTGTGTATGTGGATATGTGCATATGTACATATGTGTTTTATTTCCCGGCACTGCCCACTGAAAGACTGGAAGCAATGAAAACCTAGCAGCAACAGCGGTACCTGTAATAGCTTACCAGCAATACCAACAGTAGCTTATTGCTTACAAATCTTGATTGCTAGATACCATCCTCCCTTAAAAGGAACAAAGGCTTCTTTGGAGAAATGACTGATTCCAAGTCTGGGGCTCACAAAGATAAAACTATTTTCTTGTTTCATAATTGACATTTTCTTGTGAGTGATATTCTACAGACAATTTGGAACATTTGAATAAGGTTTGTATATTAGATTAGAAACCAGCCTATGACCCATGAGCCAAGTTATCCTGCCATCTGTTTTTGAAAGCAACTTTATATTTAACATAGCCATGCCCTTTCACTGACATGATCCCTCTGGCTACTTTTGACCTACAACAGTAGAGTTGAGTAGTTTCAACAAAGACAGTGTGGTCTGCAAAGCCTAAAACAATTACCACCTGATCCTTAATAGAATGTGTGATACCCCCAGGATTAGATAATGGTGTTGAATCAATGTTAAGTTCCTAATTTAGTCATTGTACTGTGATTATGTGAAGTAATTTTTTATTTTTATGAAATACACACTGAAATTTTATTGGGGGTGAGTGGCTTTTGTAAAGGAGTATCTTATCTGTGAATTACTCTTAAACAGTTCAGGAAAATATATTACTGTATAGAAATATATAAATAAATACATACAAATGGATGGATGGAGAGGTAGATAGATATGCAAGTGACAGATAAAGAGGGATGAGTAAGCATCTGTAGTAAAAGCTGTACTTAAATGTTAACATTTGGGGAATCTGGATTGGGATTATCCTGGAATGTTTTATACCTTTTTTCAGGTTTTTCAGAGTTCTAAAACTATGTAAGAGTCTTAATAAGGGAAAGTGAAGTGGGAAGCACTTAGCTGACATCTTGCTCTGTTCCATGTTTTTTTTCTCCAAATTCTCCTCCTTTTTGAGTCTCTTTTGACCCTGTTTCTTAGACTTCTCCTTAAATCATTTCTGATGTCAAAAGAGGCCAACTTGCTTGTAGACAATTAAATAAAGTTTCAAGCGTTCTGTCTCAGGTCCTGGAGGAAATCTAACATTGTCCATAAGGTTTCTTCAAGCTCTAACCTATGGTAGGAGGGGAAGGGATTATTTTTATTTTCCCTTGTAACACCAAGTATCTTCAGTGATCCCATTATTATTTCATTGTATCACACACTTTTCCTGTAACTGTCTGTATTCTTCTACCCCTTGCCAACCCACTCATGGAATTCAACCTCTTTTCCAGGACATATTAGTCATACACACACACAGTGCCAAACGAGAAAATGTAAAATGAAAATGACACACCTCTTCACAAAGCTTTCCTGCTATCCCACTATGAACTGTTAGAAATAGCTTACTGCTTACATTTCTCCATATTGTTTGCCCCCCCTTTCCTTGAATCTTTCCTCCCTCAAGATCAATTCCTCCAGTATCATTTTAAAATACCATTAAATTCTACATTCTCAGGTCTAGACTCATATTTAGATTTTCTAAAACTCATTAATGTTTCTGCTAATAAAAGTATCTTGATTCTGGAGTATCATGTGTCACCATAAAATTACAGGAATCCATTATTTTATTCTTAATAGAAAAGAGCTAAATGACAGTTACTGAGTTGTAAACAAATGTTTATTACATATCTTGAAATACTGGGCAGTGAAGTTACCAGTGGAGCCATCTTTGCCTACTAGAGATACATAGTGGAGGAGCCTGGAATCTGCACTAAGACTGCCTGAATTTGAATTTTCACTCCACTGACAAGTGAGTGGTCCTAGGCAACCTACCTGAATGTTCTGTGCCTTCCTTTCCTCCTCTGTTCAAAGAGAATTACAATGGTACCTCTGCACAGTCAATCACATACGTGGCCATTATCACAATTTTATGATGAAAAACCTGGAGATATATGGCATGGGATGTCTCCAAATTTTTTATCATAAAATACCATATGATCTCACCTATAAGTGGAACCTAATCAATAAGACAAACAGGCAAGCAAAATATAACCAGAGACATTGAAATAAAGAACAAACTGATAGTAACTAGAGTGGAGGGGGTAGGGGGATAATGGGAAAAAAGTGGAGGATTGTCAAGGAACATGTATAAAGGACCCATGGACAAAGCCAAAGGGGGTAGGATCAAGGGTAGGAGGTGGGGATGGGTGGGGCTTGGAGGAGTGGTGGTAGGGAAATGGAGATAACTGTACTTGAACAACGATAAAAATTTATATAAGTAAACAAATACATATTATAAAAAAAATTGGAGACAAAAAGCCCATTGATAAATAACAATTTAACTAAATAATACTCCATGAAAATTATATAATATTATACAGTCATATAAATGACATGGATTTTTTAATTTGCTGATTTGAAAAGAGGTAAGTACTTACACATACACTTGTATGTACATATATTTTATTTATTTATTATTTTATTTATTTTTATTTTAGTTTTTATTATTATTTTTTAAGATTTTATTTATTTATTTTTAGAGAGGGAAGGGAGGGAGAAAGAGAGACAGAGAGACACATCAATGTGCGGTTGCTGGAGGCCGTGGCCTGCAACCCAGGCATGTGCCCTGACTGGGAATCGAACCTGCGACACTTTGGTTTACAGCCCACACTCAATCCACTGAGCTACACCAGCCAGGACTAATTTTTATTATTTTTTGCCAGGGGAGAGCACAAACACAGTCCCCTACTACCACAAATTATGCAGTTGAGTTTCCACATTTGTGGAAATCACAGGGTTCAGGACATCCGGAGTTCAATGGATTTCACTCTGGGATAACCACCATCATAGTATCTCCCCTGCCAGGTAAGGACACATATTAAATTATTTAGTATATATATACATAGAGGGTGGGAAAAAAGTAGGTTTACAGTTATAAGTATGTAAAACACAGTTTATTTTTAAATTATTATTTACAAATTACTGTAAATAATGAACAACTGTATGAACAACTGTAAATGTACTTTTCCCCCACCTTGTCTGTATTTAATATTGGAAGAATCCTAAATATTTGATTACCTAACATTAAGACTGGGAAGAGAGTCTCCCACTTTTCATTTTGTATTTTTTTTATACTGTTTGAGTTTTCTAACCACATAATATGGTATTATTGGTTAAGTGAGTAAGGGATATATAGACAGTAAATTTTGGGTATTTTTAAATTTTCTTTATAGTTTAGTATATAATAAAATATCCAATATGTGTTCTAGTTATATACTATGAAAGGGAATATATAATTACTAGCACTGATGTTAGAGATTAGCTATAAGCTGAAAAATGTCTTTGTGAGATTTTGACATTTATATGAATAAAATAAAATATAATTATATCAACAAAAACAAAATTTTAAAAATGCATATGCATGCATATAGCAAATTATTTTGCATAGTTCTTGGTATAGAGTAAACGTTCTGTGTGTTTTAAATCTTTTGTTATTTTTTTGTTATTATTGCTGTTTTTGATATTAAGCTACAACATACATTACTTTTTTGAATATGGGTAGGATAAGACAAAATATTTTTAATATGTGGGAAAATAGCCTCATTTAACATGGTAAAGATTTCAAAAAAGAAGTGATCTTTAAAATGTTTTTGAATAAAATGCCAGAAGACCATTGCTTAAGAAAGAAAGAAAAGGCATGTTTGATTTCTCCTATATTGATGAAAATATTGTCTCTGCTTTGAGGCATTTGAAAAAATTCTGTTACCTGACAACAGAGACAACTGAATCTGAATACTTTGAGAAGAGGTTGAGTTTTATTTCTCTTCCACTGAGGATGTAAAGTCTACAGTGACAACTATCTTAATAAAATTAGGCTTTCATTTTGGTACCATGTCAAGATTACTGTGAAATAAATCAGTAATCAACATGGGCAAGACTAAGGTAGGATCTTAAAGTGGGCATTCCTCCAGGAGGTGAACTGAAAATTCAGCTCTGTTCCAGAATTAAGTTTCTCTGTAAGACACAGGCTGTGCAGTAGCAGGTGTGTATACTAACATAATGGTTTTGGTTTTAATTAGCACACTTTCCCAGCAAAATAATTACATACGCTGTTTACTCAACTTTTTTAAAAGGGACATTAATGTTTTTTGTAATCTCTTTTCTTCCCAGACTACACTTTAAGGTATTTAAAATGTTTGCTTTCATTACGAAGGGAATACAAATTAGGGATGTTGCTTATGGCAGATTTGTTTTCTACAAAGTGTTTCAAGCAGAGATTCAAATAAATATACTTGCAGCCTTACAGGTAGCATTCACTTAAAATTTACAAAATTTACTGGAGTTTTTAATTATAAAGAACTGAGTCTTAAAGTCTACAGCAGAAAAAACATGTTTGAAATACCCATAAATGAATACTTCCCAAAGGAAATTTCCACAGCTGCACAAACTGTCATAGGGATGCACAGAAGAGCGAGGGGCCCCGTGTCCCTAGCACACACAGCTGAAAGCTGGGCTGAGGAACTAACTGCTTTTTGTACTAACAACGTAAGGTTCTCCTTTGAACTCAAGATCTTCTCTGTATTTGTCAAGTTCATAGAGACTTTTGCTGCAGGGCAGAATCGAGTTGACTTCTGGAAAAGGATTTAATGGGGTTGTGTTTCTCAAAGAGGTGGTGTGTTAGAAAATCAACTGGATTCTTCTAAAGACACTCTAAAAAGGACTACAGTTCCAAGCCTGTAATATCTCACTGTAACATACTCAGCTTAACTTTGGAGCATCCTGTATTATATGGCTTCTGATATTTATTTTCTATGATGGAATAGTGAAATCATAGAAGCAGTCAATATACTCATATTACAACACAGCAGTTATTGTAAAAGGAAGGAGAATACTTAATTAGATTTAATCAGGAGACTGAACAGAGAGATTATCTATGTCGTACGCTTCCATCAATTAATTGTATGATATCTTCTTAGAATATGTAGCTGTTCAGGAGTAGAGAAAAGTTTGGTAATAACAATATGTCATTGATTTTATTTTGATAAAAATAATACTGGGAAAACCCTACCAGACTGTTTGGAAAGGCACAAAGTGTGACTCACCACTGAGAGGAAATGTCATAGTTGACTCGATCACAGTATCTTAAAAAAAAAATGGCCCTTGATCTGTCAAAATCAGATATTCAATGGCGATAGCATCATGACCATCAAATAAATTTTGAGTGGAAATACATTTTAAATATATGTGCTAACCCAGCAGTCAGAAGTGTCTACACTTCATAGACTGACCACATTCTAAGGAAGAAGCTACTTTTCTCAAGAGATGAATTGAAAGCATATCTTAAAAGAAAATTATCATGCATAGACAAGCCATGAGAATAGATTTTACAACTGTGATTGAGTGTTTTCTTCAGTTGGCTTTCCTTTACTGCACAGTCACAAATACTCTTTATGATCAAGCACAAAATTATTTTTTCACAGTTTAGAATCAATTGTAATTGAAACTAAAGCATGAAATAAAAATTTGTAAGGGTCTTTGGCAGCTGCTTCTTTACCTTTGTGTGAAAGAGATGGTACACTCATTTGATTAGAAACTACTACTGTAACTGCTGTTACTAAAGTAGACTGAACTCTGGCAATGTATTCCAATGCAGAGATTCGCCTTCATCCTCACTGAGTGAAGGAGCCCTTCATTCTTCCACTGATATAAGGTCATTGGTTAAATGTATCTAACATATATAATATGTGAAACTCTAAAAGATGTGCAAAACTGATGCCAGATTTTCAATCTATGTCACTGGGTCTTGAATGCATGCAAGAAATTACCTGGTACAACTTCTCACTTCTAACAATCTTCTCAGTTTTTTTGTGGAGTACTTTATAAATAAAAATAATGAATGAAATGAATACCAAAGTGAGATGTTCTGGATTCAAATTCTTGGAACAATATTTGAAAATATAAGCAATTGAATGATTAAGACGTTTGGTAAAGAGACTGCACTATTTTATGAAGATAACCATCAAGGAGGATCAGGAGAACTGAGCTCCAGTGTTAGTGTGATCTGCATGAGTTGTGTGGGTCCCAATTCAATGGTTTAAATCAAAAGGAAGTAAAAGAAAGAGGAAAAATAAAAAGAGCATTTGCTTGTAATTATGGTCTTTGTGCACTGCACAGCAAAGATCAGGATTTTCTAAAGTTTCACTGTCTCTTTTTATAGAAAGCCCTTGCCCAAGGAGAGTAAGGATAGAATTAAGCCCCCACTTAATCAGAGGATCTAGCTTTACTTGTGTCTTCAATAGTGTATTAGATGGAGAGTGTGGACCATGAATTCATCACTTTGCCTCATTTATATGGGACATAGTAGGTAGTCAGAAAAGTTTCATGTAATTTATATGAAAACCTCACCTAAATCTATAATACATATTTAAATATAAATTTCCTTTTATATTTAACTATCACAGATAAAATATAAATATATGTATAAATATAAATTGTATGGCATTAGAATTCTAGAAAGGAGAAATAATATTGAATTGAGTCCTCATAAGAATAATAAATTGAGAATGTGAAAATGAACTAGTGAATCCACACTGTGGGTAGCCAACCTTGATAAAGCTGAAATTTAAGATTAATATGTGTCTTTTCCATAGACATGCTGCAACATATCTGGAAACTGCTTTATCCTGTCAATAATGAAGTGTCAAGACTGAGGTGTTTGCTGGTACATAATAAGCACTGAATATATTTGAGGCATAACCAAAATCTTAGCATTAAAACAAGTTCAGAAAAATATTTAGAGTGATATTTGATTCAATTAATGCACATGTAACCCACTGGGTTATACTAGATTTTAGCCTAATTAAATATAGACTTGCTGTGCTCTATTCTCACAAGAAATCATGAAAAAAGAATATAATTATGTAGAGTCATATGATCTATCCATTTATATTTCATTTTATCATAATATCATTTCTATTGTTGTTTCAGCTGCAAAAACTAAGCTGGATTACCTTAAGTAGAGCAGTTAATTGGTTTCAGACCCCCTGGTCAGTATATTTATTATAGATACAACAGTTTCTTTAGAAGACGAAAAATAAAACTTTTGAGAAAAACTATAATTAAAACAGATAGCCAGGCAAAGAAGCTAAGGAAAATGAAAAATTGAACAGTAATTATACAACAAAATATAACTGATCTGGTTTTCATTAAAAAATAGTTTTCTTAATAAGGATTTCTAGAAATTTATGGAAATTATTTTTTAAAATCTGTAAATTCCATGGAATCATTAAACTGTTTTGTCTCTACAAGTTTTGTCATTCTGTTTCTGGAGTAACAAAATCAAATACTTTTCTATTTTTTAGAGAAATAAAAACAAGCAAAATTAATCTGAATTGTTTACTAAACTTTGGATGTATCAAACATGTTAAATATGTCTCAGAAGATGCACGGACAATTGAGTTTTAGGAAAATACAGGCTGGTATATTTATTAGAAAAATTGAAGTAAAAATATATTAGAAAATGAGTACTCTAAAGCCCAAATCTGCCAATAACTACTATATGCTGGCTACATATTATGTACAACAGTTATTTGACACAGTTACTTGATTGAATGAGTTTTGACACATGTAATAAACTCCTTTTTCCCCTTCAAAGTTAGAAAGATTATGCAAATGTTTACATACCCTCTCTTGCACATGGGATACTGATGGTATCATATTTCAAATAAATAATCTTCTAGTCTACTCCCTTTATACTGAGGTTTAGATAAGAAATTAAAAGAGGAGAGAATCTTTCTTTCTTTTTTATACAACGGGAAATTAAATGTTCTGAAAAGTTTGGTTTTGTCTTATTTTTCTAGAAGAGGAGGAATGTAAGTATTGGCTTCTTTTATTTGTCCTCTTTTTGTTATCATTTAGCATGATGAAGGAAAGGGAATGAGGTAACTAGTGAACATATATAAAGGGAAGATACATAATATAAATAATAAGTTAGTATCTGTACAACCATTCTCTTTGTATCCATTTATTTTATGCAATCCCCAAAGTATCTTGAGCTGAGATTGGGTCAGATGATACTGATTTAATTCTACTAATGAAATCAGAGTGGTTGTGTGGGTTGGTGAAAGGCACTAGACATTACTAGAGAGCAGGGACCTAAATTCTCATAAGCTTTGTCATTCATTCTGGCATGCAACAAAGCTGGAAGCAGGTGGAAAAGCCAAGCAGTTATTAGTAACAGATATCAATAGTTATCAAAGAGAAAACAAATTTACAACCACTTCTCCAGAATATACTTTCACAATAGAAACTGAGGTAAATCCAGCTAACACAATTAATTTTACCATTTTCCATATTTATACAATTGAGTTCTTACTACATATGTCGTTATGTAGCTGTCTTTTTGTTTGTCATAATATTTACAAAAAGATATATAAATACATTGGATAAATAGCTAGATATTTTTCAATGCCATTCTTTATTTTTGCTTACTATTCCCTGGAATAAATATATTATAGCATTTTAATTATATAAACATAGTTTTTATAGTGTTTCTTTATTATAAATAAGGCTGTAGTGTTCAATCTTGTAAAATAAATATCTGAGGGCCTCTATGGTTAATTTCATTTTGTAATCATTTTTTAATTGTTTGAATACCAGAGCGGTGGGGGAAAAACAATTTCTTAAGATTATTTCCTAAGAGTAGAATTACCAGGTCAAAGAGCTTGACCTTGTAAAGACTTGTGAGGCATAATGCAAAAACTTAGCATTTGAGGGCTTACTGATCTTTATTTCCCCAAAATCTAATATATGAAGTATTTTATAAAGTTTTTACTATCAGTGGGTTTTATTTGTCTTATTTTTTATTCTTTATTTTGTGAATTACCTGTTCACATCATGATCCAATATTCTGTTATACATTGTTAATTTCCATTTTATACTGCATTTTAGGTACCTTTAATAATTTTTGTCTTACCTGTTAAAAATATAACTGGGTTTAGCCCTGGGTGGTGTGGCTCAGTGGATTGAGTGTGGGCTGTGAACCAAAGGGTTGTCAGTTCCATTCCCAGTCAGGGCACATGCCTGGGTTGCAGGCCAGGTCTCCAGTTTGGGGCTTGTGAGAACCAACCACACATCGATTTTTCTCTCCTTCTCTTCTCCTCTCTCTAAAAATGAATAAATAAAATCTTTTAAAAAAACATTTAAAAATATAATTGGTTTCTTTAAGACATTACTCTTCTTCCTGATATAACTAATATGATGATAAACACATAAAAAAAGTAAACCAATTACCCAAAGGTATTTGGAAAGTATATTTCAAATGCTGCTATGTGTGTCTAATGGATGAAGGGCATCAGAGTACAATATCATATCCTTCATTCATAACACATTGTGTCAGTGAATATCAGAGGTAGAAAGGTATTACAAGTCGAGGAGTTTAGAGTATGGTAGACCATTCTATAAACTGTCTTCTTTATTGATAGAAATGATGCAATATTTGTCCTATTACTATACTGAGAAATGTGATTTCTACGTCACAATTTACATATATGATTTATCTTTTCAGTTTACATCTTAGAGTCCTTATATCATCTGTCATCTTTTCTGTAGTTACATATTTTTTTCATCCATGTGAAATTTGGAGACATCATGAGATTTTTAGATGTGGAGAAGGGGTGAGAATAAAGTATATAATAAATTTACAAGAGAACATTAGATAGAAAAAACTTCCTGTGCAACCAAGAAAGGGTTTACACATTAACAGACACATTTTATAATGTAATCAAATTAAGTAATTTTAGTAAAAATTTAGTAAAAATGTTTTAGTAGAAACATTTTTTATTTTTTTATGGGTGCCATAATAGGTTTTGTACATACCTAGGGTAATGCAGGCATAAATCTAGGCTTAATTATTATCTGACTAAAACAAAAGCTAAAATTAAACCTCAACAAAACAAAACTTAGGCTTTCAACATATTCATCAAGTAGGTTGTATCTACTCAATAACCAAATAAAAAACTTTCATGGATATTTATCATTAGTATTGTCATAAGAAAATCTTTTCCCTAAGACAGTCTCAACTGTGTTCAGTATGTAGATCTGTGGGTGTGTGTACATGGACATGGGCACGTACCTTCCCGCTCCTCCACTGGCACTGTGAGGTTCTGTTCGGACAACCATGTTCTGTGAGCAGGCATCAGGGTACAGAGTGGAGAGTGTAGTTGAGAAGGGTGCCTGTGTTCACAGTAGAATGTCAGCCTGGATCCACAATATGCTTTGACTAGTCGGTTCAAAACCCAGATCCATGGCAGGAAACAAATCTAGGAAAAAGTTTTTGGAAATAAATGCCACTGAATTTAAATGGACAGGCCTTGGTTTTGGAATACATGTTCCAGAGTGCCAAATTAAATGGACAATTATCCTCAATAGCTTGGGGATGATTTCACAATTTAGGCAAAAGGTCTGAAGAAGCAGCTTGCTTTTTAGAGAAAGCATCTCATGGGTCTTTAGTGCCTACATCAATGCCATAGTAACTCCAGAAAAAAATATTTGAAAAGCTGACTTGAATTGTTAGTGTTCAGAATCAACCCCACCTATTTCTCTCCTCTGTGGAAATAACAATGCTATTTACATTTTCTATTAATATACTTTTATATATCAGTCATTATTAAGTGTAATTCTCATTTCCTTCCTAGGCTGTATCTACCATATAATTCTACACTAAACCCAATTCTACCCTATCTTCTAGTTATGCTATCACTTAGACTCTCATGATTCAGCAGTTGGTGTTGAATGGGAAAGTGGTTAGATCATGCAAGAAAAGTTATGCCCTGGCCGGGTAGCTCAACTGGTTAGAACATTATCTTGATACACCAAGGTTATGGGTTTGATCTCTGGTCAGGGCACATACAAGAATCAACCAATAAATGCATAAATAAGTGGAACAACAAATTGATGTCTCTCTCTCTCTCTCTCTCTCTCCCCCCCCCTGCCCTTGCTCTATTTCAACTCAATAAATAAAAATTTTAACAAAGTTTCAATGTCATGAGAGTATCACTGAGTACACAGAGCAGAATGATCAGATAAAAGCAGAGATAACAGCAATCCTGTGTAGAGACCTTGGTCCTGACTCTTTCCTGGGATATACTATTGTCTATAAATTTCTTTTGTTATTCTTTTGAACAGGCAGAACACAATTTGCTATGGGAACACTCTTTGATATGAATACTTTGTGCAGGTATTGGGTGGGGACGTGTGAAAGAACAGAAGATCAGCTTGGAGGATGGGTATGCACATGAACAAATAATGTGTTTAATTAAAATAGTATGGGGTGAGGAAGAGTTAAATTAACCAACAGATCATTTAAATAACTGAATAAATCTAAATTATACACACAGCAGGTTAGGGGTATTTATAAAGGTGTTTAAAGTTTGTTATAAATCAGATAGTCAGTGGTTTATATTGGATATAGTTGAACTAAAATAAAATGCATTGCTATCATATAAAAGAAAATAAACAAGTCTTAAAATGTAAGCTAGAAGTGAGGTTCTGAGAAACTTGTTTTATAAAAGAATCTCTAGGGAAATTTGAGGATATTTGTGTTCTTGATCCATATTTCTGTAAACTCTTAATATTTCAGATACAAATACTACCTTTGTGTGATTTTTCTGAGTAGCATTTAAACTGCAGGTCATTAAGACTGGCTATATAGTATCTGTATTTTAATGTCTCAAGAACATATACAATATCCCTTGTTCATTCATTATTGAAATGTATTCATTTATTTATTATATTCATAAAGTACATTATGGGACTGACAATGTGTTTTAAACATTTTAATTCATGAGAGCAAAAATTATTACGTGTAAGTGATTTGCTTTTCTAAGAATTGTCTGATTACCCGAATGTGATGTTAGGATGTTTTAAATAAATCTAAATAAAAACTTTTACATACAAGTTTTATAACTTTTCACATATTTGGCACATTAAGCCATTATCTGTAACATGATGCAAAGAAATTTCCCATCTGATATTTGCTTTGATAATTGCCATGACATTGGTCATCTCACTTGTCTAAAATACCCATCACTGATAATACTGCTTTCCATGTTGAAGATGATTTCCCCAAATGAAATCATTCTCCTGTTTTTCTGCTGCTTTTTAATATACTTCCATTGTTTTATACACTATTTTACATTTATTGTTATCTATGTTATTAACAATGAAGGTGACTTTATATTTTCTACTAACTGACAATTTTTCCAATATCAATTATAGAAAAAATAATTTCATAACCTTAGATTTTTAGGTTTTGCATTTTAATATAAAAATATCAAAAATTTTATGTTCAATTTATCATCTTCATGTTTCAAAAGCAATACATCTTGGCTTTCTATGAAACTTTACATGTAATTTCTACTGTCCTTTACATATTATTGTTTTTATTTTAATATTAGAAATGAAGTAGTACTTTTAACATATTTCTATGTAAAATAAGACCTTAACATACTTCTAGTTTAATATTCTGTTCCTTATGTTCAGACCAGACAACTAGAAATAGAAATTAGTGATAGAAATCACAACTAGTGATAGAAATAAAAATATGAAAATATGAGAGTATTTCCTTTCTGTGCTGTATAGATAGGTTTCTGTGCTTCTGACTGTGATAATTTACAGGTAACTAGATTTGCAAAAGTATGGAAGGTAAGAACAGAGGAAAAGCACAGTGATAAATTGGGGGACGGGGATCAGAGTGAGATAGGGCAGGAATTTTGCATATCAGAGAGAACTGAGGGAGCAGAAGTGTTAATGAAATGGCAAAATATTTTGAAAAATTTCTGCCGTGTTGTTTGTTACAATTCATGCCTTGCAGCCTCTTCGAAATTTTAATAGGCAGTGAAGGAAGTGGCTGACACAGTTCCGACTGAGGAGATAATTGAGGTGACTGCATTTTTATATAACTCACAAATTTAGTAGTTGAAATGTTGCATAAAAACCCATCATGTTAACACACTATTCTCTTATCATTAGACATTCATTTATTTTCTCATTGTAAATAATAGAGCAATAAATATTTTATGAATAGTTTTTATCTTATTTAGGATTTCCCCCTTAGGATAAATGTCATATCTATAACCAGTCAAAAACTGTAATACTTTTTCCAATTCTTATTGCATCTTTCCAAACTACTCCCCAAAAGAATAATTACTATTTACAGTACCAATAATTATATATGAAAATAAGAATTTCAGTATAAACTAGTGAACAGTATTGTTACTATTTTACATTTTTATTTGTTTAATAGACATTTTATTTTTCTTTTACCTTGTTTTCTTAATTTAAAATCTTGTTGTGAGATAGATTTTGTTGCTTTGATTCTAGTTGTATCTCTTCTTGTGTTTTGTGGTTTGGGGAAAACCACACCCAATAACAGTTCAGGCTTTGTTCAGGTTGAACAGCTTACCTACCCAGAGGAAAAGAAAGAAATGGAGATTATGGTCAGAAATGTATTGCATGTATTAGAAAACGTATGAATGAGTAGAATTATAGCTCTTAAAGAGTGAAACAGGGAAATGAGGACATATGATTCTAAAGTATACCTAGAATTTTTTTTCACAGCATCTGTCTTTCCAGAATGATAGGATTAAGTGCGTGTGAGTGGGTTTGCCCTTACTTTGTATTTCTCTCACAGAACATCAGAGGTCTGAATGAAATCCCACTCTTCTATCACAGAACCTGCAAACTGGATATTTTTATTAAAATGTGTTGTTTGGCTCTGACCCCTGTGCCTCAGTAGGTTGGGTGTCATAACACAGAAGTGAAGGGTCATTGCCTGTTCAATTCCCAGTCACGGCACAAGCCTGTGTTTCTGGTTCAGTCCCTATTTCAAGCATGTATGATAGGTAGCCACTGATGTTTCTCTCACACATCATTGTTTCTCACCTTCTCATTCTCCTTCCCTTCCCCTCTCTCTAAAATAAATAAAATCTTTAAAAAAAAAGAATGTGTTGTTTGTAGGTTTTCTTGCTTTTGGCACTGTCTCTATCGATTTTGTAAACATCTACTTAGCAGCACATCTGTTCTTACACAAGTAACTTAAAACCTCTTTTGGATGCCTTGTGATAACTTTTTCCCCTAGGGCACAGTAAAGGGCACTGCACCATCATTCAGGTAATAGCTTTATGAAGTTTTAATGTTATCAAAATTCCATATTGTAACTGACTCTATAAACTATCTTACAAGTAATTATAATCTCTTCATTCCTGTGTGCATTTTTTTTTGCCAGAGGCCAGTTTTCAGCATTATATTTCATCTCATTTTGTTCTGTATAAGCAATTTGCATATTTACCAACATCTTTGGTGACCTTTGATAGACTTTCTCTGATACTTCCAAGACCACACAAAAGGCATCTAAATTTTTTTATGATTATCTCTATGGCTAAAATAGTTTTCATGCCTAGAAATCCTATCAACCACTTTATATGCCATAATAAGCTTACTTTTTTCAATTTTTCAAACATAGACAGATGGATGTGTAGCAATTTCACACTGCCCAACCTTTAATCTATTTATTCTGAGGTCAGTGATGGATGGATAATGAAATTTAAGGGTACCCTTTATTTTCCCCAAGGAGTAGTTGATGAAATGATGACAGTTCTCAGAGGTAGAAAGCATTGATGTTTTTTTCCAATCTGGTGAAATTTTCCTTGCACAGGTCTCAAATTTATTCTCTTCAAGGTAATTCTCCTACTACCTTCAGATTGTTACACTGGGTTACAAACAAAACTATGTGATCCCATTAAAACACCACACACATGCATACACACACACACACAAAATTTCATTTTGATATTAGTGTGTCAAGTAACATGTGGGGTCATTTTTTAAAATATATATCCACCTACCTAATTATTCCTTCCTATTGGGGAA
The DNA here is from genome assembly GCF_004126475.2 of Phyllostomus discolor. NCBI lineage: Eukaryota > Metazoa > Chordata > Mammalia > Chiroptera > Phyllostomidae > Phyllostomus > Phyllostomus discolor. Next base: position 139,655,473 of record NC_040907.2, read on the forward strand.
ACTGGGTTATTTCTATGCAAACTGTTTCAGGTCACTGATTTTTGGCTCTGTAAATTCAACCCATAGCCAAAGCCCAGAATTCTAATTCTGTCAACCGCTTGTTCAGTGACTTGGGGCAAATCATTGAATGTCTTCATATTACATATAAAAATCTAAATTTCCAGTCTGACAAATAATGACTCCACCATTTATTTGTCAGGTACCTTAGAGCCATCAAACTTCTCTGAACTTCTGCATCTTCCTATTCCTGTTAAATGAAGATAAGGATACTGTTGAATCAGTTAAATGAAAAGACCATTTAACTGAGGTGGGTCTAATGCCATGGCAGCCTACGTAAGCAAGGCAAAACCAAAGCCTGTAAAAGCTTCAAGGTTATGAAATTGAAACCTAAAGGACTATCAATCACAAACAACTAACTTGGCTTCAAGCTATAGCCAATCAATAATCTTCTTAGTTTGTTTCTGCCTTTTATCTAAAAACATTTCTCTCCAAGCTCCTTTTCATGGAGCATTCCTAACAACTTCCAGTTCAAGGCTGCTCACTTTGAATTGATTTTTGCTCAGATAAACACTTGAAATGTTCAATATGCCTCAGTCTACCTTTTAACAGTTTGTATTTTGTACATTTGTCATTGTGGCATGTGAGTATAAGAAACTGACACAAGATAGGTATGTAGTAAATAGAAACTTCTACAACTTAACACATATAATACATAACACACACACCTTAAAGCACAACATATTGTATGAGAAAAGGTGAGTCACTGTGCAGGGGCAAGCTGTGGTGATGTTTTTGAAAAATATCTTAAAGTGCTTAAAACTCGAATGTGTCAACCTTAACCCTGTAAGACTGACTTTCAATAAAATACAATTATTGTGCATTGTAATTTAGTCCAGTTTCTCTGTTTGAAAAATAAATTCTTGCTATTTTTCAACATTAACATCAGAAGGTAATCTGAAATCACTGTATCTAAACTGTAATCAAGAAAGCTGACTCCTCTTGATCTCTTCTGATATTACCAGGAATGATGTCACTGTCAGTGCTAATGACAGACTGGATTGTCTCACTTCTGAGAATAATGTTTCTTACTTTAATTCCCTCTGCCAGGCTCTAGTTTGTGATTCTATTAGATGGAAATTGATACTATGAGCACACTGAGTCAAACATGGGTGTATCTGATTTCTTTGTATGCATTTATTTCTAAAAGCAGATTACCAACTATTTAAACCTTAATATAGCAACAATCACTGCTGGATGTATTGAAGTATTTTTATCACTTAAAAGTCATATTTTGGCCCTGGCTGGTGTAGCTCAGTGGACTGAGCGCGGGCTGCGAACCAAAGTGTAGCAGGTTTGATTCCCAGTCAGGGTAAATACCTGGGCTGCAGGCCATGACCTCCAGTAACTGCACATTGATGTTTCTCTCTCTCACTCTCCCTCCCTTCCCTCTCTAAAAAATAAATAAATAAAATCTTTTTAAAAAAGTCATATTTTATCAAAGGCACTACTGCATTTGTTTTTACAGTCAGCATTCTTTCCTGGGGAAACTATCATGCATTTAAGATGTTTACCACACATTGTATGCTTTAAAATTATTAACTAAAACTTTCAAGAGCACAATGTGCTTTACTTGATACCAAATCAAAAAGTCAAAAAAACCAAATCGTAGAATGTTTGTGGTACTCAAATTAAATGAACTTTTTAAAATAAAATTGAAAAAGGTATAGGTTAATGTTTTTAATGATGATTATAACAAAATATTTATCATGACAAAACTAAGAATTTTAATAATTCTAACTTTTCTCTATTATCATGCTATAATAAATCCAAAAGGCATAAAATGCTTCTTACACTGTTGCTTGAAATTTCTTTTGCATTAACTGAAAGTGCACATTGCATATCTGCCATGTACATTCTTTTAAAATTTCTGTTAGCATAAAAATACTTAAATGAGGGTCTTTTTTTTTAGTTTCTTGTCATTTTATGTGTTTACTATTATTTTTTACATCAAGTTCACTTGGACAGCATCCAAGTTGTGGTTATTAAAAATAAAAGCAAATCCACAATAAATTATAGTGAGCATTTTAATAAAGCCATTGTGCTTGGTGAAAAGCTATTCAATACAGTTGTGTTTAAAATATAATAGTACCTAAAATTTCAGAATCATTTTTTATTTGAATAGTACTACTAAAAACATTTGTATTCATTATAAACAATCCTATGAAAGAGTCAAGGAAGAAATTATCATCAACAATTTAAGAAAAGCATTGAGTTAGAGAAAAATAATGAGTGATTTACTCAGAATTTTCATAAGTTCTGTGTAGCTAATGAGTCCTGGGAGAAGAAGAGAAAATTTAGCCAGTACCCAAGAAATTTTAAAGATCATTATTCAAGTACTAATCAAGTTTTTGATGACCCTAGAAATGTTCTGCTTTTAATTACCCGTAGCACTTCATGTTGATTGAATTCATTCTCAATGCATTGGTATCATTTGCTTTTTTAGAGGAGATGTGATCTACTTTATTTGTATTTCAAATTTTGGAGCAGTAATATAATGATTTTGATAGAGACTCTCACTAAACATTTGTCGATTTTTATATTTCTTTATTATAGACTCATAAATTCAGCACTATCTCAAATATTTATACAAATGGGTAGTTCAAACTATTTTGACCTATTTGAGTTGAAAAAGTATATTAATAATTTTTGAAATTTAGGGGAAAAATGATATGAATACCCCCATATTAATAATGTCATTCATACAAAATCCTGACACACCATCTGTTCAATTTAAAGTAGTTCCCCAATAAAACTCACTAACAATTAAATGAATTCAGATCACAGCAGTGATTAAATGTCATTTTTTTACTTCCATACCTGAATATCATGATTAAATAAGTTAGTAACTCTCAAAGGTTTGAGGATCCAACTACTTCAACTAACAATAACGCTTCTAAGAATTTATCCTGATAACAGAGAATCTCAAAAAAAGAGTTTATAAAGCTCTTTATTGCAGCATTTTATAACAATAAAACAAGCAAAACAAAATCCTTCTAATCGAGAGAAAAAAAACATGCATGAGAATAGGGGATTAGACACATAACTAAACTGTAAATATAAAATAATACATTATAGACAAGCAGTCAAAATATATGATTTTATATCATTTCTATTTTAAAAATTACAGTGTAAACATTAGAAAAACAAACTATATGAACTTACACACAGAACATTTTTCATAAATTTTATTTTTTGGAGTTGAGATTATATGAATATTGTCACTTTTGAAGTTACACAGTTCTTCAATGTGGATTTTGTTTAGGTACATGTATTAGTTTTCTAGGGCTGCCACAATGAAGTACTGCATGCATGTACGTAAACAACAAGAAATGTGTTTTCTCTTACAATTATAGAGACTAAAAATCTGAGATCAAGTGTTGGCAGATCAATTTCCTTCTCAGGACTCTCTTCTTGGTTTATAAATGACCATGTCCTCCCTTTGTTCTGATATGTTTGTGAGTGTGTGTTGTGTGTGTGTGTTTCCTAATCTCTTCTTCTCATGAGATCACTGGTCATATTGGATAAGCCAACCCCAATGACTTCATTTCAACCTCCTTATCTCTTTAAAGATCTTTCTCCAAATACAGTTAATTTCGATGATACTGTATGTGAGAGCTTCAATATATAAATTTGGGGTCACACATTAGCTCATAAGAGTACATATACCCTAGGGAATTTTTAAACAAAAAGATAAAATAACACAAATATAAAAGTGTGGTGTTGCCTGCATTGCTTCTTCTCATTAAAGAACTCCAATTTCCTCATTGATATTTTACTATTCAACTATGATATTACATTTCCTAGATTAGCTGGTGGTTGTGTGATGAAATTCTAGACAATGGATTTTAAGTCAAATTGTTTGGGAAGGACCACTGTGACAGCCATTTAGTCTTGGACTTCACTGGTCTGACTACATTTGCATTTCCCCTTTTCCTTCAGAACGTGTATGCAAGAAATGGATTTCTAGCAGTTAATATAATAAGAAAATGGCAAGATATCCCCTGTGTTACTGTAGAGCCGGTATTTTTTATTGTTGGCTCATGGACTTCTACATGGGGATAAATACATAACACATAGGCCATTATTATTTGGGTTATCTATTATATGAGTTGAAACAAATTCTTTTTAGTATGGAGAACTTAAGGAGGAAAACATCCAAAGTGACATGAATTCCTTAAACAATGGTCAGTTGTTCTCTGAAATCTGAGGTGACCCCTTTTACAACCTTACAATCAACACCAGTAGTGGAAATTAAGACATATTTAACATCCCCTGGCCTTTCAGAATTTTCACATGAAATATGTCTGTGCAGTGTAGGGGTTCAGAATGAGCCATCCCAAGATGGGTATCAGTGGTATACAGACTATGTTGAGCTAAATGCACCTAAGACCCTAAAAGTTCAAGAAAACTTCTGTCTGCTTAACTATATAGAAGAATTAAAACTAAAGGTCTGGCCCATGATAAGAGTTATCACCAGAAGTGACTTTTACCTATCTATGTTCTGAGGCATCTAATAATTACTGAGCATGTGCTCTCCCTGCAATTATCTTTGAAAGTCCCAAAGTGCCTTACCTTATCCCTAACTTGGAGTGTCATTATAATTTAATTTCTCTTTCCAACTCTGGACCTTTCTTGTAAGTGGAGTCCCCAAATATATGTTTGTAATTGTTCTGTCCTTTTTTCTTGCTAATCTGTGTCATGTCTATTTAGTTATTAGATAAGCTAAGAACCCTGAGAGTAAAGTTTCCACTCCACCCAACATTTTAATAATTTCACAAACTGATCTTTCATAATAGATTCCTGGAAAATAAAATTTCATCATATATTAATTACATTAATCAATGGAGAAAATGGTTTTTCAAAGAGCTGATGCTATCTCAATCTTTGCATCACGAGCATGATGACACTGCTAATGATTATTGTGATCAGGTTAATTGTACTCTAACAAATCTCAGTCGGTATGCCATGTGAAAACAGACAAACAGTGTTGTTAAAGACTATCATTGAATGTCTACTCAATAATTTCAGACAATAGCCAAATAGGTCTCATTAATATAAATTGTGCCATGAGTTTGTCTTTGTTTTGAAAGTATACGCAAAAGTTGAGAAGAACAAATGTGTATCAACCATTATTCTTCAACTTAATTATATTTAAAATATGTAGAAAAACCATCATCAAGGTAAAATATAAAATTTTAAAAAATACATGGTTACCGAACACCTATAGCGTATAGGCCTACCTAAGTGGCATAAAATAATTCAATTCAGCCTAATTCACTAGAGGCACTATTGGTTCTTGAGGCCAAAGTACCGAATAATAATAGAGGAGGGCTTTGTTTTCCCTGTCATGGTTCTCTACACACAGTCTCCTCAGAAACTGTGTGGGAAGCAAAGATTAATAGATTGAATTTGGTTTCCTGGGGTTGATTGGCCAGAAAGCCATTGCCAAAGTTCATCAAATGTATGTTCACATTAGCATCTTATTTTAATATCTACATTATAGCTCACATATATTTGATTCAAATCCATGTTCATTCATGTATACATTCTATTCTTGTCTTCAGAGTTATGGGTAGCTTTCAACCCCTCCTCTATGTTCTCACTATATTTCATGTCAAGTTTCCATGTTATTCTCACCATTATCCCAGTCCAAACATGTTCTTGGATAATGGTTCTTAGCCTAATATCCATGGACCTGACTGCAAATACCAAATGGGATCAAGGTATGTAAGTATTGTCTAATGTTTTGTAAAATTTTATATCTCTTTGTTAATTAGGAGGAGGGAGAAATAAAAACAAAATGTTCTATTGAATATTAAAAAGAGATTGCATTGCCCCATCTTACAGTTTAAATATATTGTCTTACAAACTGAATAATAATTATAGTAATAACAATAGCGACAATATAATACAATAATAATCATTTTACCATTTACTATGTTTGTGTTCTGAAGGTTTTATACAGAGTCTCATTTGATTTCTATATCAAACTAGAAAGTAGAGTTAATGATCCCTGCTTTAATGATGAAAATACTAAAGCTGAGAAAGATTAATAAAGTGTTATATTAAATAGAGGTGGTGCCAAGATTATACTCAGAATGCCTGACTCCAGCATCCATATTTAACACACCATACTACATTGATATCATGGGCAAAGTGACTTGCAAAGATGAGTGTACAGTCATTCAGGACAGGTAATGGTAGCAAGCTTCGTACCAGCATATATTATACCAAAACAAAAAACAAAAAAAACTTTTCTAATTGAGCGTATCATGAATGGGGAGATAGTTTCTTCTTAGATCAGACTCTTTTTTTTTCACCTCCTTTTAATTCTATTGCACATAGGAGTGGACAAATGTTAGTGTGATTCTAGGTTAAATTAGTCTTTTATTCTTTTTATAATTGGAAAAATATATCTTAAGGCAAGTCTTTTATTAAAAGGCAGTAAAATGTATATACTAAAGTATAAGCTCTTTAATTGTCTTGTATCTTAAAGTTCATGCCAGAAGTTCAACATTATTGAACACAATTTTCTCACTGGTATGTAGAGAGTTCAGTGGGCCAAGAGTCACACGAGTCAGAATCCATTTTAGCGTCTGCAGCATACTTCATGGTACTGTAAATGTCAGCACGCCTTCAGGCCTCATCAACCTCAAGCTTAAGGAATGACAGCATTGCTTTTGTCTCTCTTCTCCCCAATATGAGATAATTTGATGCAATTTTATGGTCCCTCTTGCCAACGTCTGATGAAATTAAGGGCATTGCTTAACTTGTATTCTATGCTGTGAGTGTCTTATTCAATGCAGCAT